>NC_092137.1:15926778-16264778 GCF_043159975.1 Macaca nemestrina | reverse complement strand
ATCTGGGAATGGCTGGGCTGAATGACCTCTGTGAATGCTTTCAATTTCAAGATCTTGATTGTTGTTGACACATTGTGGGGACCTCACAGCTCCTCGGAAAGGGGATTTCATTTAGAATCTGACACATCGCTTCTTCTTTTAGGAAAAGTCAATAAAAGCTTTTCAAAGAAAAACTCTCCAAAGCAATACAATTTGAGAGACAAAAACAAAAAAGAGAGAGCTCATTGATTTAAACCAACTTAGAACCCTAGCAAAGATCAGTTCAGGGCAAATCAAATCAATTGTTGACTGAATGATGCCAAATACTCATATTTTTAGGGTCATTTAGATAAAAAGGAAAAGAAAAGACATTATTTAGCCACTTAGTCACTTCTTGTCATATATCCAAAGTCCAACCGGTAAGCAAAGATCTTGATGAATGGCTGCTTTCTTCCTGCATACTCTGCCAATCTGCAAGGCTCATAACACAACTGTAGCCAGGGAATGTTACCACTCTGCAAACTAAAACCTGGTTATAGAGCCAGGGGTGGGGCACAGGCCTGTAATCTCAGTTACTCTGGAGGCTGAGGCAGTAGAATCACCTGGGCAACCTAGCAAACCTCAACTCTGGGGAAAAAAAAAAAAAATTAGTGAAACTTATTTCTGAAAAAAAAAAAAGGAGAAGGAAAAAGAATTTTTTTTTTTTAATGAAACGAAAGTTGGTTCTCATCTCCAACTATTTTTTTAAGCCATCTTTGTTCAAGGACAGTGTCCAAGAGGACAGGCAAGATATTCCCCAGGAATGAAAGGAAAGGGAAGAAGGAGGACAAAAAAGGAAGTAAATCCAAGTTCCTAGAAGGGCTGCCTTTGATCACACGATACCTATTTTAGGTAACCTTGGGGGCTGCAGACTCCTCAGCCAGGCTGCCTGCCCTCAGGAATTCAACCTGAGCTCCTGCAAGCTCACCTTCTTCTGCTCTGGTCATGCCAACACCCTCACTTGCTGCCTTGGCCACATGGGATGCCCACTCACCCCTACCAGTGGAGTTTGTTTATAAACAGCTTAAGAGGTTTAAATATTACCTCTGCCTCTTACTAGCCATACCATCCTTTGCTTACATTTTTCTCGTCTGTGTAATGGGGATCATAAATGCTCCTATTTCAAAGAGAGATAATAAATGTGAGAATTAAGTGTGCAAATACATGCAAAGCATGAGAACAGGACAGTGTGCATAGTGAGTGTGAGGCGAATGCATGCTCTGGTTATTTTAAATCGCATGATTTTCATGTTTGAAGCCACCCTCCCCACGCTGACATTTTTCATCACATGTCTCATTGCGTGGCAATTTTTCCATGACTGTTGCCTGCTCTAGGTGACGTGCTCCCTGTGGGAAGGGTCAACTTAAATATAAATCTCCAGAACTAACACAAGGGTTGGCCCAAAGAGCACTTAACGAATGTTGAGGGAATAAATGAATCAACAGAAAGTCAGTGGTTTAAGGCATTTAAACACCTATGTGAATCTCACAACTACCCCGTGAGATGAGATAAGCAATTTTTATCCTTCCCATGTTATGGTTTGAACAACTAAGGCCCTGAGAGATTAAATGATTTGTTTAAGGCCGGGCGAGGTGGCTCATACCTGTAATCCCAGCACTTTGGGAAGCCGAGACAGGCGGATCACTTGAGCCCAGGAGTTTGAGACCAGCCTGGGCAACATGACTAAATCCCATCTCTACTAAAGATACAAAACTTAGCCAGGTATCATGGCACATGCCTGTAGTCCCAGATACTCGGGAGGCTGAGATGGGTGAATCGCTTGAGCCTGGGAGCCAGAGGTGGCAGTGAACCTCAATCATGCCACTGCACACTCAGCCTGAATAACAGAGCCAGATCCTGTTTCAAAAAAAAAAAAAAAGGAAAAGGAAAAGAAAAGATCTGTTTAAAGTCCCATGGGTAATAAAGGGGAAATAAGCTTCTTGTGGGTTGTCTGACACCATGAGGTTTTTTGCAGGTCTGACTCCATATTCTTGCTGATGGGGAGATGTGGATAGTCTTAGAAAGAAGTGCTTTAACTAACTCTTAATGTTAGTGAAGCATTTTCTAGATGGAGAACATAAATAATGACACTCTAGGTGAAGGATGCTGCATGGTCATAGGCAATGGCAAGCATCCAGGGGGAATACAGCACTTCTCTACTAGATTCCAAGTTTCATGAGGCCAGGGGCTTCGTTGTTCCCCCAGTGATTACCACCACAGAACTCAAGTGTCTGGCACAGAGCAAGCAAGCAATTGCCTGTTGAAAGAATGGGTGGATGGGCGGGTGGATAGATGGATGGATGAATGGATGGATGGATGGATGGATGGATAAATGGGTAGATGGATGAATGGATGGATAGATGGATAAATGGGAGGATAGATGGATGGATGAATGAATGGATGGATGAGCTGATAGATAAAGAGAGGAGAAAATCAGAGTAAAAGAAGCTCCTCTGCTTACAGAAAAGTTGGTTCCTAGAGTGTTCTTAAGTCCAAAGTGATATTTCACAAGCACCTTCTCATGCCATCTGTTGGTAGTGGTGAGAGTTGATGCGTTCAATTCTGGTACATGACTTTGTTTTCTTTTTTTTCTTTTTCTTTTTTTTTTTGAGACAGGGTCTTGCTCTGTCACCCAGGCAATGACATCATCACAGCCTCACTGCAGCCTCAACCTCCCAAGTAGCTGGGATTACAGATGTGCACTACCATGCCTGGCTAATTGTTTTAAATTACTTTTTGTAAAGATGGAGTCTCACTATGTTACCCAGGCTGGTCTCAAACTTCTGGGCTCTAGCAATCCTCCCACTTCGGCCTCCCAAAGTGCTGGGATTACAGGCATGAGCCAAGACATCTAACCTGTTTTCATTTTAACTCAAAAGTACACAATAGAAGAAATCTTATACTGCAAAAGCAAGAAAGAAACAATGATCATCTTATTGAGGGTTTCATGATACTGTGCCTGGACACTAAATCTGGAGGTAGTGAAACCCCAGCGTGTTGGAAGCAAGATTCAGTCTGTTCCAGAATTATGTCTTAGGTTGCAGTGGAGAGCGTGAGCTAGGAGGGAACAGATTAAAGACCGGGGCCCAGGTAAGAAACAGCTATCATGGAGTAAGGTATAGGTGGAAATTGAGTCCTAATATCTTTTCAAGCATCCAGGACACCTAGTCAGTCTGTCATATCTGTTTCTACGAAGATGTACAATAGAGGTTGGGTGATGTGATGTCATTTAGGGCCTCTGACAAGCCTTCTCAAGAGCCTGGGAGGTGAGTTGCCCCCATACATATTCTCATCAAGTCATCTTTCTCTCCATCTACCCCAAAGAATGGGAGTTAGACAGCAAAAGAGAATTCAAACAATGTGAGCATCCAAAATCGGCAAAGCAGATTTTTTGGAAGTTTAGCAATTGCCAAGTGGAAAACTTGATAGTTCATTTAATACTTTAAGGCGATGTACCTAATGAAAAGTACATGTAGGAAGAATGGAAGTGGATTTTTATGCAAAAATGCCTGGAATGACTTGCATCTGGCCTATGACATGCCATCAACATCTTCTATCTCCTCACCTCCAAGACCGCTGGTAGCTTCTATTTTTGCTAAAACAGACCAACCTGCTTCTATGTGCCCTTTATTTTCCTGGGATTTGGAAGGTTGTGCCATAGCATTTGTGGATAGAACATCTTCACAGTAGCAAGACACTGAGAGGAAAGAGGGCATCCGTTGGCATTGCTGACGGTTTTCTGGGAGCTCTCTCACAAGCAGGCAGCCTTGAGATGTCCAGGGCTCAACAGCAATAGATCCTTGACACGTTGCTTAGAACCTGCGATTAATTAAAAAGTGATATTACAGCTATACAAGCAAAAATGACTAAGCTTTACACATAGAATGACCATATAATTTATTGTCCAAGCCAGAACACTTTTGAGAATGAGAGAACGCACTATTAATAATTGTGGTGGGACAAGAGAAGTAAACCTGGACTGTCTCCTTCGAACAAGGAAAGGTTTCCATATGTCCCTGTCTTACTGCTCTGTTCACATGTAAAATGAAACACTTCACATAGGTAACTTTTCCAGGTAACTGAAATTTACCTTAATGAGCTTTTATTTGTTTTCCTTTTTTGCTACTGTGAATGAAAGCCTTTCTAAAAAGTTAGGCTCCCAATCAATAACCAATATATTTTATCTTTCTCTCAATGGTTTGGAATCACCTTTTGCCTGACACAGAGTTGACTTGCCGAGTAGTTGAATGAATCACTAAACTATTATAGACATTTATTATGGTGTACTGTACAATATACCACAAGCACTCACAGGGAATTTGAGTAAGTTATTTTGCCTCTCTTGACCCAGTTTCCTTAGATCTCTTGAGAGCTAAAGAGAGAAGGGTCTTGCAGGTCGCTTCAAATTCTAATAGCCTATGTTTGAATTTTTTAATTTGCTCCCGGAAGTGATTGTCAGTTTAATGAAGCTACCTGTGAAAAATATTTTAAAGAGGAATAGAAGACACAACATGTAATTTGCCAGGAGCCCACGTGGCTCTAAAGTAGCCAGTTTCCATTTGGAAAGGACTTAGTTACACTCTTGTGCCAAAAGTAGTGACTTAGCAATGAAAAGGAGACAGCATTTTCCTACCTCTGTGGTTCCCTTGCTTTCTCATGCATGCAACAGTCACTTCGTGCTCACCTGTTTCCTGAGGGGATGCCATTGTGAATCCACTAAGTCCTGCAGCCCCAGGAGGACAGGTACTAGAAATGGAGAACCAACATGGATACACATGGCTTTCATCCAAGACAGAAAGAGTAGGGTCAGAAGAGGAGGCAAAGGATTGTTGTGGGAGTTCGGAGGCTGCGATCAGTTCCAGCTTGGTGGGGTGAGGTGGAAAACCGGGGGAGGCTTCATGAAGGAGGCCTCACTGCAACCGTGGACAGTTAATAAAAGTGCATGTTCAGAAATGCAGAGAGGGCCTTCCAGGTGGAGAAAGTAGTGTGTGTAAAAGCACGGAGGTGGAAACATGTTTCAGCAAGAACAATCAGTCAGATGTGCCTGGGATATGCAGTCCTCAAAAGCAAAGGTTGTGTCATAATTATCTACTTTTTTGTCTCCAGAATCTATCGTCTAAATAAATCCTCAATGATGACTGATTGATGGTATGAATGAATGAGCGGAAGAAAAGTAAGAGGAATAAGTTTGGGATGGTTGTACTTCGCTTGGTGGAGAGCCTGTCTATCACAGGCATACGAGGGGATGAAGAAGAGCTTGACAGGTCTTGAATGCTGGACTAAAAAGCCAGACTGGATCCATAGGTAATGGGAGCCACTGAAGATTTCTTTCCAGCAAGGAGACTGTTAAGATGTTAGGATACCTGGAGTGGAGAAAGTCAGTGAGCCGGTATGCAAGACACAGAAGGGAGAAAACTGACAGCGGTCAGGGAAGGTGGGCAGGGGGGCTATTATTTATTTATTTATTTATTTATTTTACTCTTAGGCTGAAGAATTTTGAAGTATTTCTCACAAGCATGCTGTGATAATAAAATGAAAACGATGTACAAAGAGAGGATTTAAGGATTTCATTAGTGGTTACAAAATTTTTTTACCTCGGATACCAAAGGTGGCTCTACCTTTTATGTTTTGCCTCAGAAAAAGTGTTGTGGTACACCCGGATTTCTTGAACCAGAAGTTATTGAGTTCAAGTGCTGGTAAGGGAGGAGAACGGCATGGGGTGGGGCAGGGGGCCCAGGAAGGAGGACTGTCAAGTGAGGCGGGAACTGAGAGATGCTGGCGTGTCCCACTCCTCGCTCACCTTTAGAACAACTTCCTGAGGCCTCGCGTTCTTTCTCTCTGTCATCAGAGGCTGAGTGGCACAGCAGTTGAGAGAAGAGGCTCAGGAACCAGGTGACCCGCGTACAAATCTTGGCTCTGCCACTTAACTGCATGAGTTTGGAAAAGTTTCTTGTCCCCATTGGTGTCAGGGATCCTGCTTGTGCACTGACCTCATGACTGCCCCCAGCTCTGTGTTCAGGGACCTCCCGTGGGAAGCTGGTACTCGAGTGTGGTAGGAATGTGGACACCACAGAAAGTGGCAAATGCTGCGATGCTCAGGGCTGGTTTTTTAATTTTTTTCCGGAGAGCAACCGTTAACACGGACAGCCACAGCCCACCACTGTTTACACATACGTTTCCCATCATTAAAGCAGGGATATAATAATAATAATACAGACCTCATGAGGTTAGTAGAATCACTAAATTAGTTGATGTGAATCAAATGCTTAGAAGAGTGCCTGGCCCATAGTTGGCACTCAATAAATATTACCCGCGATTATCCCAGGTTTTTGTATAGGTGTCTGTGTTGTGGAAAACAGAGAAGGACTCTGATGCATGTCTCTTAAAGGAGCCGGCTGTTTATCTCCACCTCACCAACCAGCACGGAGCCCAGTGGCCAGGCACAGGAAGTGTGGGCCCAATTGAAATCATCCCCCAAAGGAGGTGAATTTGCGAAGCACCAACGTCCCCTGCAGGGATCAGCATTAGCATTAGGGGACCTTGCTCCTTTAATTAACAAACCAGGCGTAACTTTTACTCCGCAGCCTGTCCTCTCCTGCCTCTCCTCCTTTCTTTTAACTCCAGTTCTTTAACAAATCCCTCTTTTCAGGAATGGGAAGCTGATCTGTTTGGGGACGTGCCAGTGAAGCGGTGTGCGTTGGCACCACCAGCGGCTGTCATTCTCAGGAGACAATGGGATTGGAGCGCAAGGGGGAGAGTTCTCCATGCAGAATTTCCCTGCTTAATCCGCTCTTGTGTGCTGGCACCAAGTCAACAAAGGAAAGGAACCAAATTACCCGGGCGGCTTTGGCAGGCTGCACCACTGTCAGCGGGCCAGAAGTTAATTCCCTCATCTTCCCCCGTGCCACCAACTCAGGGGGCAGGTCTGGCCGGGCTGGCTTTCTGTGTTAGGCTGTCAGGTGGCGTGAAGGGGAAAGAACAGGCGGGCAGAGGGTGGTCCAATCACCGGTGCAGCTTCACAGACAGACGGACAGACAGATGTCCTGTAGCAGCCCTGTCCCTCTCCCTGCCCCCAAAGCCTCAGTACCGGATTCTGTCTGATGCACCAGGGGAAGGAGGAGGAGAGTACCTGATGCGCAGCGTCTACAGTCCCCATATAAAAATGGGGAGTGGACCTTAACTTCAGTGGAGACAGGGCATAGAGACCTCAAACAGATCAATTGGCAGCTCAGCCTGGCACCAAGATGGGCTGTTGTGAGGGTAATGGTACCCCATTACTGGGGAAGGCAGGGGACTGGTACCTGGGCTGCCCACCATGAAACACTCCTTCCCCACCACAGCTTGGGTGGGGAAAGGGATCAGAGAGTGAGTATTTAGTGAGCCTGCTCGATGCACCAACCCACGTCATATGCTTCATCTCCTACGACCCTCACAGAGGTCCCATCAGGCCTGTGACATTGACCTCACCTAAGAGATGAGGAAGCTGAGGTTCAAGAGTGAACAACTTAGTCAGGGGCCCGGAGCAGCCGTTTGAACCCCATTCTGCCCGAGCACAGGACTGAGTCTATTTCAGAGACTGAAATACCACAGCAGAATTTCTGAACATTAAGAACTATACAATAAAAATTATTTTGTGTAATACTGCACTATAGGTCTACATACACAAAAGTTTACTGAAATGACGTACACCTTACAGTGTGAAATGCACTTTATTTTCTATTCTATTGTATACTCCTCTATTTATGTCTTTAATTTAATTTTGGGGGGATGGAGTCTCACTCCACCTCCCAGGCTGCAGTGCAATGGCACAATCTCAGCTCACTGCAACCTCTGCCTCCCGGGTTCAGGTGATTCTCCTGCATCAGCCTCCTGAGAAGCTGGGATTACAGACACCTGCCACCACCCCCGGCTAATTTTTGTATTTTTAGTAGAGACAGGGTTTCACCTTGTTACCCAGGCTGGTCTCGAGCTCCTGACCTCAAGTGATCCACCTGCCTCGGCCTCCCAAAGTGCTGGGATTACAGGTGTGAGCCACCACGCCCGGCCACTCCTCTATATTTTTAAATGCAGAGGTTAATATATCAAATTGACATCAGGACCCACTAATGAGTCACACCCATAGTTAGAAAAACACTGTGCCAGCGTCCAGGATCTATCCTCTACGGAGGGATACTCTCCCAGCCAGCACTGCAGCCTGGCCCTCTTCTGGCAGGCAGGGTGAGGGCACTCACTGCAATGTAACTGGGTGGCCACTTGTAGGGCTATATCTAATGTCTGAGCCTTGGTAGCGCCTACAAGCCCTTTCCTGCCCTTTCGCCTGACTTCTCCGGCCCACATGGAGTCCTCCAGCTGCCTCTGATGCTCCTGTTCCCATCAATCATGCTCTCAGGAAGGATTTGCTGTTCCGGGTGCTCCCCCACCACACACCCCTCCAGGGACACTGTCTGCCCCAGATCACTCACGGGGATCTAGAGGTACGTTGTTTGGGGAGCTACCATGGACCCTCCTTAGTCCTGCTTTAATTCTGAACACCAGGCTGTGGCTTGCTGGTAACTGCCCAGGGTAAGTGCAGCGGCACAGGCAAGTTCAAAGGGGCCCCTTTGCATAGACTCACCTGGCAGATAGCCTAGGGGGCGCCACTGAGGTAGAAGGTAGAGCAGGTGCTGACATGCAGCCACCCTGGGTGAAGGAGGATGAGTGGGGAGATCAGTAGGGACCGCTGGGGACCATCCCCAGAAGTGTGGATCCACCCGAGGGCCACATGGATCCTCAAGGAGTGGGGAGTAGACCCTGAGCCACGTGGGCTTCCAGCAGTTCCCTGGGCCCGGCTAGCTGCTGTGGCCTGGAGAAGGCATTACAGGCTTACAGGCATGCATTCCTACAGGCCAGGGCCAAGGGCCCCGGCAGAGGAGCTCAGCTTCAAGAAAAGGTCAGTTCGGACTTGCTTCAGAGCCCCACCATGAGTGAGGCCCCCAGGCTGCCAGAAGGATCCCCTGGGAACTCTGCCGTCGGCCAGAGCCTCCTGTTCACCACCCCAGAACCAAAGACACAAAACCCAGGTGCATTCCTCTCAGAACAGAAGCTATGCTGCGCAGGACAAGCCCTGAGGCTCTGCCACTCTGGTTGTGTGAGCCTGGGTGAGTCGGCTTTGCCCTTTGAGCCTGTCTCCTCATCTTTTAAATGAGGAGGTTAAACTGATCCCTGTCACTTTAGGATGGGATTAGCACAGATGCTTTCTAAACCCTTGCTTACTATTCGAGCAATTTAAGGCGAGGCTAATACAGAGCAGTGACTGGACAGCAGACATTGTGCTGATTCTCTTTTAATCCTCATAACCCCCATTAATATTCAGATGTGATTGAAGCCCAGAGAGGTAGATGACTCGCCCAGGTCACCAAGCCAACAGCAGCAGGGTGGGACGCAAAGCCAGGAGCCTCGGTTCCAGAGCCACAACCTCTCGCTGCCGTGCAGCTCTGCCTCTGCGCGGCTGTCTGTCCGCACTAGTCACCCTGCCTTATAGCTCTGGTTTCTGTGTCTGTCTCCTTCCCTGGATTCTACATATCTTAAAGACAATGTCTTATTCATCTTCAAAGGAAGGAGCAGTCGGAGTCGAGCAGTGCATGGCACATGAGAGGAGCCACCAGCATTTGCTAAATGCCACTGAATTCTTGATGTGCCACTGAATGGCTCATTCAAAGGAATAATTTTGCCCAGAGATATGAACCCTCTTACCAATTTCCCTGCTTTTCTGGAATTTGCTGCTCCCTGAAGAGGTCTCTGTCCTTCCTCAGGGACGGGGCTCTTCAACAGGGCCACCACGGAATTCCAGCTCTGCGGACACGTTCTCAAGGAATGTGAGCTGAGGCAGCCACGCCACTCCACCCCAGAGGGTCCCAGTCTCCCCTCTGCCTGTCAGAAAACAGCCTTCCCGCCTGGCACATGTGCCTTTCAGAAGCCTCCCAGGAGCAGCTCAGCCCACTCAGACCTCCCTTCTGTTGGAGCCCAGAGCCCTTAATGTCCATGACTCACTGGGTGAGGACTGCTCTTGCCTGGCACCACTGCAAGGCAGCGTGCCCTCCTAGGAGGGACTGCCCTGCCAGGATAGACTGGACTGTGGACTGTGATGGCGCGTGACCTGCACAGGCCCCAGATATCTGGACCATCCCGCCCCATGGAGATGTCGCATCTGGAGTCTGCCCCCAGATTTTTGCTCTCATTCCCTTCCATGGCCTCTGTCGTCCCCAGCAGGATGACTGGCTCACCCTCTGTTCAGACATCGGGCCTCGTCTCTTCCCCAGGGACTGCTCTGACAATTCCTCCCCCAGACACAAACCTTCTTTCAGCAGCGCTGAGACTCTAAGCCCCTCTCCCCTTTAGCCAAGAGCCATTGTATCAGCTGTGATTTATGTAAAGGCTTTTGTTGGACTCCTGGTTTTGACAGTCTCTGTGTTTTCGAATGGTAATAATTACGGGGCCTTTCATCCTTTATTTACGGGATTGCTCTGGGGGTAGAGAGGCCTGGTGTTGGGGGAGGGAGGCTGGGGAGGGCAGACTCATTTTCTGAGCCTCAGAAGCAAAGGAGTAGGGGTCCTTTGGAAGTTATAAATAGCAGTTCCCAAGAATAAAGAAGTCACCTCTCCAGGCTAAGGGAGCTCACAGAGGACAAAGGATGCCGAGAGCTGGGAACACCAGGCTTCTTCAAGACTGACAGGGCTAAACGGGAGTTTCCAGGGCCCGGCCTCTTGTTTTCAAGAAGCTGATTTTTGTCTGAACTCAAGTCTCTGGCCGGGGTGAAGGGAAGCAACTTAATTTCCATCGGCTAGCCAGTTGTGAGTCTCTTCTTCCATCACGAACTCCGATTGTTAGGAAGTGCTTCCTAAAACCGAGCGGAAGCCGGCCTCTCATCCAGGTGTTCATCCAAGGCCCAGATGCTCCTCAATGTTTCTCAACCTCCCTTGCAGATAGGATGGGTCGTGTGGCTGGTTCTGGATAATAGGATGGGTGGAAGTGACACGTGCCACTTCCAGGCCTGGTTTAACATCATCTCATGTGTTTCTACAGCTCTCTCTTCCCTTCTCTGGGAAGGGAGGAAGCCATTTCTGATGGCAATGCTTAAAGCGACATGACTGAGGCTAACTGCATGACCATCGCCCAACTTTAACATGAGCAACAAATGAACCCGCTTTGTGCTTAGCCACCAGGATTTCAGGGTTTATTCGTTCCTGCAGGAGAGCTAGTCCTGTCTGACTAGTCCCAGCTATTGTTCTGAGGTTCCTGGACACATGGATGACTAAGACTGGCTTCTGCCCTCCATGGGCTCACAGTCTGACAGAGGAAAGAGTCATATGGCACAGTCCAGAGGCTGCCATTGCCAGAGGCCAGGACCGTACCGGCACAGAGAAGGGTCCTTACCTGACTTGGAGGGCCCAGGGGTGCTTCCTGGAAAGAGGCAGCATGTGGAATGCCTTGGGAAATGATGCAGGTCTTGGCCAGCAGAGCAGAGGTGGGGAAGATTTTGCGCAGGAGAACAGCACAGAAAAGGCACAGAGGGGAGACACACCAGTGTCATGGAAGATGCTGTTCTCTGCTCAACGTTGGCCCTCCCTAGAGCAGGGTTAAATCCAGTCTCAACTGCCCACAGGCTTTGTCGAGAGAAGAAACAGCTACCCTCCCTACCATGATCAGAGCAGGCTTTTGTGGGGAGCTAGAGTTTAGATCAAAGGAGGACGTGCATCAAAGGAAAGATGTGCATCACAGGGTGGACGTGGATCACAAGGAGGATGCGGATCACGGGGTAAATGTGGGTCACAGGGAGGATACATATCACAGGGAGGATGTGGATCATAGGGAGGATGTGGATCATGTGGAAGATGTAAACCATGGGGTGGATGTGGATCATGACGTGGATATGGATCGCGGGAAGAATGTGGATCATGGGGAGGATGTGGATCACAGGATTGATGTGGATCATGGAATGGACATGGGGCACAGGGTGGATGTGGATCACGGGGAGGATGTTGATCACAGGGAGAATGTGGATGATGGGGAAGATGTGGATCATGGCGAATACAGAAATCATGGGGAGGATGTGGATCACAAGGTGAGCGTGGATCATGGGGAGAACATGGATCATGGGGTGAACATGGATCACAGGGAGGATGTGGATCATGGGGGGAACATGGATCATGGGGTGAACATGGATCACAGGGAGGATGTGGATCATGGGGAGGATGTGCATCATGGGGACGATGTGGGTCACGAGGTGAACATGGTTCACAGGGAGGATGTGGATCACAGGGAGGATGTGCATCACGGAGAGGATGTGCATCATGGAGAGGATGTGGATCACGGAGAGGATGTGGATCACAGGGAGGATGTGGATCACGGGGAGGATGTGGATCACAGGGAGGATGTGGATCATGGGGAGGACATGGATCACAGGAAGGATGTGGACCATGGGGAAGATGTGAATCATGGAGTGGTCATGGGGCATAAGGAGGATGTGGACCATGGGGAGGACATGGATCATGGGGTGGACACAGATCACAGGAAGGATCTGGATCATGGGGAGGATGTGGATCACAGGAAAGATGTGGATCTTGAGAGGATGTGGATTATGGGATGGATATGGGGCACAGGAAAGATGTGGATCATGGGGTGGTCATAGGGCTCAGGGAGGATATGGATCATGGGGTGGACATGGATCACAGGAAGGATAGGGATCATGGGGAGGATGTGGATCATGGGATGTTCATGGGGCACAGGAATGGCATGGATCATGAGGAGGATATGGATCATGGGAAGGTCATGGGGCAGAGGGAATGTGGATCATGGGGAGGATATGGATCATGGGGTGGTCATGGGACACAGGAAGGATGTGAATCATGAGGAGGACGTGGATCATGGGGTAGGCATGGAACACAGGGAGGATGTGGATCATGGAGAATATATGCATTATGGGGTGGACATGGGGGCAGGAAGAACATGAATCATGGGGAGGATGTGGATCATAGGAAGGATGTGGATCATGGGGAGGATGTGGATCATGGAGAGGACATGGATCATGGGGAAGATATGGATCATAGAGTGGTCATGGGGCACAATGAGGATATGGATCATGGGGTGGTCATGGGACACAGGGAGGATGTGGATCATGGAGAATATATGGATTATGGGGTGGACATGGGGGCAGGAAGGACATGAATCATGGGGAGGATGTGGATCATAGGAAGGATGTGGATCATAGGGAGGATGTGGATCATGGGGAGGACACAGATCACGGGGAAGATATAGATCATAGAGTGGTCATGGGGCACAACGAGGATATGGATCATGGGGTGTTAATGGGACACAGGGAGGATATGGATCATGGGGAGGATGTGAATTGTGGGAAGGACATGGATCATGGGGAACATATGGATCATGGGGTGGTCATGGGGCACAGGAAGGATATGGATCATGGGGAGGATGTGGATCACGGGATGGATGTGGATCATGGATTGCACATGCAGCACAGGAAGGAGGTGGAGCATGGGGAGGATGTGGGTCATGGAATAGATGTGGATCACTGGTGATTGTGGATCATGGGGAGGATGTGGATCATGGGGAGGATGCTGAGCAACACATGGATGTAGGTCACAGGGACAACATGAACCACAGGATGGACAAGGATCATGGAGAGGACATGGATCACAGGGTGGATGAGGATCACAGGGAGGATAAGGATCATGGACAGCACAGGGGTCACATGGAGGATGTGGATCATGGGGATGCAAGGACCACAGGGTGCATGAGGGTCTCAGGGTAGGTGTGGGTTTGGGGAAGAATGTGCAGCACAGGGAGGATGTGGGTCTCAGCAAGGGCCTGACAGTCCCTCCTGGTGGGTGGTGGACGATGGGCCCTGAGGGCCTCTGCTGGTGGTGGGCTATGAGGTGGCTCCAGGAAACTGACTTTTGCTCACATGGGTTTCAGGACCTCATTCAGGAAGACTGACGATAAAACAAATCATTCGATGCACCTAAGGATCAGAGACTAAGGCTTTTCATCCTACCCCCAGCCTTGTGCTCTTTTTTCTTCTTTACCTAGGAAAGCCTGTGCAGATTTACAAAAGAGCATGAGGCTGGAAGAAAGCCAGACCTGGATGAAGCTCCCAGCTGTGCCCGGTGTGAGCTGTTTGGCTTCTGAAGTCACTTAGCATCTTATTTAGCGCCTTCGAGTCCTCTCTGTGAAATGGGACCAATAAACTCTACCTCAAAAATTTGTTGGCCAGACACAGTGGCTCATGCCTGTAATCCCAGCACTCTGGGAGGCTGAGGCAGGAGGATTGCTTCATCCCAGGAGCCTGAAACCAGCTTGGGCAACATAGTGATACTCCATCTCTTCAAAAAATGAAAAAAATTAGCTGAGTAAGGTGGCACACACCTGTAGTCCCAGCTACTCCAGAGGCTGAGGTGGGAGGGTACCTTGAGCCTGGGAGATCAAGGCTGTAGGGAGCCATGATGGTGCAACTGCACTCCATTCTGGGTGACAGGGCAAGACCTTGCCTTGAAACAAAAAAATAAAAGGAAAATAAAGAAAGTTTGTTGTAAGCCACCTTGCATCCTCTCAGGCAGTGACAGGTTTACCATGGTACCTGGCAGGTGGGATCCTCAACATTTGTTGGTCACTATTATTACTGTCATCTTTATTATGATTTATTTTAGTTTTGAGACAGAGTCTTGCTCTGTCGCCCAGGCTGGAGCACAGTATTGCAATCTCGGCTCACTGCAACCTCCACCTCCTGGGTTCAAGCGATTCTCCTGCCTCAGCCTCCCAAGTAGCTGGGACTACAGGTGCCAGCCACCATGCCTGGCTAATTTTTTTGTGTGTGTGCGTGTGTGTATTTTTAGTAGAGACAGGGTTTCACTATGTTTGCCAGACTGGTCTCGAGCTCCTGACTTCATGATCCACCCGCCTCAGCCTCCCAAAGTGCTGGGATTACAGGCATGAGCCACCACACCCAGCCATCTTTGTTATTATTGAACACATAACTCATAGGGCTGATATGAAATACCCATAAGAGAAAAGGGCTTATCTGGAAAGTGTTATCTAAAGATGCAGTCTCAGCCCATAGCAGTCTCACCACCTGCAGGCCAGATGGCACCTGGGTACTGGGTGAGCCCCACAGACCCAAGGCCCCCTGGGCGGTGGCAGAGTTACAGAAGAGAGGCAGCAAAGACGCTGCGGCCCAGAGAGATGACTCCCAGTGAAAGCGCAAGTGATGGTTGTCGGGACATTTACCAGCTGCTGCCTGTTCTGTGTAGCGGGCATTGAGCCTCTGGACAGGGAAGAGAAGGCAGTGCCCTTGACATGCCATGCCCTGAACGTAGATGATCTCGTTTACTCCTCACAATAAACCTGTGAGAAAGTGTCAGTATCCCCACCTTACCAATGGGGAAGCTTAGGCCCAGAGAGGGCAAGCAATTTGCTCACAGTCACACAGCTGGTATGGATTTAAACTCCCACCTCAGCCTTAGCATGCCTCCAAGACCCCTGCAAATCCCTCTCACCCTGAACATGGTCCGGGGGAATCCCATCTTAGCATGTGCCAAACTGAACGGAGTGAGAGCCCTGCCATACTTGACCTTGCACTTAATAATAACAATGAGAGGGAAGGGGCAGGAACAGAGGGAGGAGGGAGAACATTACCAACATTAGCACTCACCGGCCCTGGTACTTGCTCAGGACTTTAATTGAGCAAGTAAAGGGCCCACCCCAGCACTACCACCACCACCCCAAGAGGGTCTTGGGTCTCAGGAGCTGACCGATCCCCTCCTTCAATCCTCACAGCCCTACCAAGAAGCACGCTCATTATCCCTCCTGTATAGGTGAGGAAACAGAGGCTCAGAGAAGTTAAGCAACTTTCCCCAGGTTTAGCATCTAGCTGAGGAGTAAAGCTGGATTTGCGCCAATGTCTGCCTGACACTACGGAGCTCTAGCTTTTATCCACTCCTACCTTGGAATTGCCTAAGGAAAAGGCCAAATGTACCAGTATACTCTAGAGAGAAAACTTGGTGGGGGCAAATCAGGGAAGACTAGTAAATGCGTGGCAGGAGGACAGCCTGAAGAGGGCACAGGGCTCCCCAGAGGCTCCCTGCTGGCTGGGCTGCTGGCGAATAGAGGGAGAAAGCGGTGAGCCAATATAGCCTCCACGAATCCAGGGACTCTGGAGAAAGCCCTAGGCCACTTCAGACCCATTATGTACCCACTGAGTTCCTCACACAAGCACCACGAGTTAACGACTCCGAAGTGCAAGTTGTGACTATTCCATGTTAAAGATGAGGACCAAAATTATTTAAATGACTTACTCAAGATCAGGCAGAGATAGTTGCTCTCTCTCCTCTGTTCGCATAACTCCCTGTGTACGTTTCTGTCATTCTTTCTTTTATTTTCTTTTTCTTTTTTATTTTTTTGAGTCAGAATCTCAGCTCTGTCACCTAGGCTGGAGTGCAGTGGCACCCTCACTGCAGCCTCGAACTCCTGCCTCGGCCTCCCAAGTAGCTGGGACCACAGGCATATGCCACCATGCTTGGCTGATTTTTAAATGTTTTTCTTTGTAGAGATGGGGGTCTGGCTTTGATGCCCAGGATGGTCTCAAACTGCTAGCCTGAAGCCATCCTCCCACCTCAGTCTCCCAAGTCACTGAGTGTACAGGCATGAGTCACTGCACCTGCCTGGTTTCATAATTTTTTTTTTTTTTTTTTTTGAGATGGAGTTTTGCTCTTGTTGCCCAGGCTAGAGTGCAATGGTGCGATCTCGGCTCACTACAACCTCTGCCTCCCGGTTTCAAGCAATTCTCCTGTCTCAGCTTCCCGAGTAGCTGGGATTACAGGCACATGACACCAAGCCCGGCTAATGTTTGTATTTTTAGTAGAGATGGGGTTTCATCATATTGGTCAAGCTGGTCTCGAACTCCTGACCTCAGTTGATCTGCCTGCCTTGGCCTCCCAAAGTGCTGGGACTACAGGTGTGAACCTCCGTGCCTGGCCCTGGTTTCATGCTTCATTGTCTGTTTTCTCTAGAAGACTGGGAGCCCCTCAAGAAAGAGGCCAGTATCTTTGTCATCGCTGAGTTCTAACCTCTGAACACAATGCTGGAAACATAGTAGATAAGTAAATGAAGGAATGGAGTGAAAATTGAACTCTGATCCTCCCTCTTCTGTCCTCCCTCCCTCCCCTTGACCAAAGTATCAAACATGCAGGTTTCCGTCCCAGAAGAATTACTGCTTTCATGATACAGGCACCACTGTTAATAAAAGGCATCTAGTGTTCAGGACAGTTCTGCCTTCTCGTTTTACATGTGGGGCAATGGGGACTTGGAGAGAGGAAAGCAGTTTCCTCAAAAGCTAGTGGTCCAGCTGGAGTATGGGGACATCTCTGACCCTGCCACACTAGTTGTGTGACCCTATATCAATGGCCTAACTTCTCTGTGTCTTGGTAACTCCCCCTATAAAATGGGCTCGACCTTCCTCACTGAAGCAGTAGTAAAGTGTCATTGAGGTCCTTTTGGAGCAGAACTGTGCCAGTTTCCTGGAGTCAGCTAGCTCTGGGCAGAGCCCACCCTTCTGGGTCCCAGGGACTCCATCTCTCTGTATTACCCTCATTTCTCTTTGGCACTGAGAAGCTGGGACTGTCTCAGGGCGTGGAGGCCTCTGAGGTCCTTGGCAGAAGAAACATGAAGCATGCCCAGCTCTCCTGGCGTATTTCTTTCCTTGAAATTCAAATAATGCTATTTTCCCCCTCCTTTTCCCCCAAGGTGACTTGGTGATTGGACTGTGAATATGGATTTTCTATGATGTTTAAGATTTACCATAAAAATCTACATGAATTGGAGATACTATTATTAGACTAAAAGCAAAGACATTCATTTCTTTCTGTCAGAGGGAGCGAGATCAGAGGCTTTTCTGCTGTCTAGGTTAAAAGGTACACCTTCCCAGAAAGATGAGAGCCCACGATGGTGCCAACAAACGTCTCCTCTGAATTTACTAAAAAACAAATTATGCATCTTGAAGGAATGAAGGGATCCTTTGAATGCACTCCTGCTTCTGAGGCTGGAGCAATTTTTCCTGCCTCGTGTCTGTGCACCGTCGTCTCTGATGGGGCAGCCTCTGTCTGTGAGATCAGAATTAATTAAACTGTGCTTAGTTCACGCTTTTCGTGCCGCTAGAATCGAAGAGCTGTTTGAAATAGGATTCCTGCTGATGAATGAGTCTGTACAATTATCGGTGACAATACGGAGCATACCCCGAGCCCTGGGCTGAGCGTGGAGGCCCTTCCCGGCAGGGAGGTGAGCCAGGCTTTGGGACAGAAACCTGTGTTCTCCCCAAAGACGGCATGGTTATTTTCTAAAAGACAAGCCCTTTTATGATCTTTTTTTAACAGCAGGAAAGATGGCTGCAGCTCTCTGTTGTTAGGAAAGACGGTGAGTGTGGTGGTCTGAGAACCAGCCTCGGAGTCACACTGACCTGGGCTCAGATCCTGCCTTTCGAAGTACACAGCTGTGAGCTGCCTCACAGCCTTTCTGAGCCTCAGTTTCCTTTTCTGTAAAATGATAATGACACCCACGGTGCAGATTGGCCCTGGGACCAGTCATCATCCGGGAGGGGAGGCATCCAGCACCATGGCCGAGGATTAGAGGGCGCTCAGTCAGGTCTCCATTGCTTATTTTGACATCTCTAATTTGAAGTTGCCGAGGTTTGAGTGTGGCTGCCCCATGACATCAGACTGCAGAAACAGTTCTGAGAACTCCCTTCCTGCTTAATGAATGAAGACAGATTCTAACAGCTGGGGCCAGACAAAGGAACATGTGTCAGGCTCCGGAAGCTAGTTTCCAAAAGCACCCAGGGAGCAGGGAGGAATCTGGGTGAAGGGCAGGGCGGAGCGGCCCAGACTGCGTGGGCCAACACCACTGCTTCCGCTTCCCAGAATTCCTAGGCCTGTATCCGTTCTGCCCAATTCCGCCTTCTTCCAGAGCAGTTATGAGCCCAAACAGAAGAATCTACAAGCCTCCTTTTCCAAGCAGAGAAAGAGACTCCTAGCTTCACGAATAGCTTTCTTCACATGGCTCGCCATTACTGGAAGGGGTGATAGCACTGCTTCAGATATTCCACTTGGAGATGGTCAAATCTTCATCCTACAATCACACTTAGAAATACAGCAAGGATATTCAAAGTATCAATATGGAAGAGAATAATAGCTTTCTCAGAAACTATTGCTTGTGATATCCAAAAGATCACTAAAGATGCCCACAAAATGCCCATTACTCTTCAATAGAGAAAATCAGAAATTCAAGCCAGCAACATCAGAATACCCTGCCAGGTACTTAAGGCAGACAAGAATTGTCCTCACTTACTAGCTGTATGTTTATGGAGAAAAAAAACCAAAAAACTTAGCTTCTCTGAGTAGTAGTTCTTACATCTCTAAAATGAGCTCTTGTAAGGATGAAATGCAAATAAATACAGTTATGTATCAGCTGACAATGGGGATACATTCTGAAATATGCATCCTTAGGCAATTTTATCATTGTGCAAATATCATGGAATGTACTTACACAAACCTAGAGGGTAGGTATCACTGCTACACACCTAAACTATATGGCATAGCCATTGTTCCTAGGCCACAAACCTGTGCAACATGCAACTATATTGAATACTGTAGCCAATCATAACACAATGCTAAATATTGTGTGTATCTAAATGTATCTAAACACAGAAAAGGTACAGTCGAAATACAGTGTGATAATCTTAGGGGACCACTGTCATATAGTCAGACCACTGTTGACCAAAACAATGTTATGTATTGCATGACTGTATGTAAAATGACCAGCACTTTGCTGGTACAGCCTTCTTTAAATGTCCTCCTGGTGATGGAATTCATCTTTGCCATCAATGACACACTTGTAGCATTTATGAACTGGAGGTTTACAATTCTGTTATGTAAAGTCAAACCAAGCAAAAGAGATTTGTAGAGGCAGCCAGAGGGGCAGTAAAGAATGGTAGCCATGGCGTCCACCCAACGACTCCGCATGGACTCTTAGTCCAGTGAATTTTTGAAGAGGGGAATGCATCTTAAGCGTCTATTTTTGTGGAATCAACATAAGTGGCACAATTTGTTCACCAAGATTGACAAAGGTATATAAAGATGTTGCTGGTTTTGTTTGTTTTTCTGTCTGGACAAGTGTCTAAACAAGACATGCTCCCTACTTTGCCACAAAATGAAAATGTGGGGCCCTGGTTCAAAAAGAAAGAATTTCAAGACAGTAACAGGAAAGCATTAAGCAAAATAGGATTCTCTTCTCCAAGGACAAGGCCTTTGTGAGCTTAGGGCCCTGCGACATCACTGGTTTACTGCTTTATTCATTTTTTTTTTTTTTTGAGACAGAGTCTTGCTCTGTTGCCCAGGCTAGAGTGCAGTGGCGTGATCTTGGCTCACTGCAAGCTCCGCCTCCCGGGTTCACGACATTCTCCTGCCTCAGCCTCCCCAGTAGCTGGGACTACAGGCGCCCACCACCATGCCTGGTTAATATTTTGTATTTTTAGTAGAGACAAGGTTTCACCATGTTAGCCAGGATGGCCTCAATCTCCTGACCTTGTGATCCACCCGCCTCAGCCTCCCAAAGTGCTGGGATTACAAGCTTAAGTCACTGTGCCCGGTCTTACTGCTTTACTCTCATAAAGCCAGTCCTGAGTGTGGGAGTTGGAGGAGGTGACAGTGCCGTAAGGAGACAAAAAAAAAACCTGCTCAGAGAGGCCATCTCTGCATCATTCAGTCCAGAGACATGTGGTCACATCACCCAAAGTCACTATCTTAATCAAACTTACCACTCTAGGACACGCTATAATATTTATTTGTTTACTGACTGTACTCTAGAATGTAAAAGACTTTGCTGCCTTGGCTGGGCGATTTTCTCCATTATCCACCTTCACCACCTCTAAGATACAGCCCCGTTAAGGCTCAGAACTCTATACTCCAAAATATGGCACATTGGCAATTGAGAAAAGCGCAAAACCACGGTCACTCTGCCCTTCACCAGCCTTTCTCACCTGACGCATAGTTACAAAGAAATTATCTGAAATACCTCCCCTTAAAGTAGGGCATACCTCCCCTTATTCTAGAGGGGTTTTACCCAACACCCAGAGGCAAATAATGTCATACAGAAACACAGGAAAAGTCTAAACGAGCAGGCCTTGCTGAAGTTCACCCAGTTTGTTACCATTAGGTTATACCTTTTTCTGTCCAATCATGCTTCTCCACAACTATACATTTCTTTCATAAGACTTATCATAAAATTACCCAGTTTTCCCTGGGTCTTCGAGTCTTCATTCCTGAAGATTCATGTGTCACTTAAAACTTTAGTTAAATAAATGTGTTATGCTTTTATCTTGTTAATCTGTCTTTTGTTACAGGGATATCAGCCATGATCCTTGCAATGAGTGAAGACAAGCTATTACTTTTTCTCCCCTACAGCCTACATCCTCGTGATACAAGAATATTGCCAGAGCACCACTCATCACAGCCACATTCCAAACGTCAGGATGGAGGAAGGGGAAACACAGGGAGCCAGCTCTGTTTCCAGGAGTATATTCCCTGTGATTATGTTTCATTTGCCAAAACGCAGCCACACCTAGCTGCAGGAGAGCCTGAGGGATGCAAACTATTATCTGAGTGGAATTCTTATTAGTAAGAAAATGGGAAAATGAATATTGAAAAGCGAATTGCCTTCCAGCGACAGAGCCCCAATTGCTTTCTCCAGCTCAAGGCAGTCTTCTAAGCTGCCTATATATTTGGCTCATATAGCAATAGCCCACTTGACCTTTCCCCTAGGACAGCTAACTGATCTCAAATTCACATATTTCTAGGCCAAAAATTTTTATTGTCTCTTCCTCCATCACCAAGCCTGTTCTTCTTCCAGTCTCTCATTTTTAATCAAAGTCCCACCGTTCACCCAATTACTCAAGCCAAAAAGACTTCCCAGGGACTGGTGGGCCCAAGACAATCAGAATCTCTTCCAGAAGCTAATTACTGTCTCATTACAATTTGGCATGGACCCAAACATTTCCCTGCTCATAAACAAATCAACAAATCAGAAAACACCGGGCATCTACAAGGTGCTCAGTCCTGGGTAAGAAATCGTGAGGACACCATCAGCAGAGGAGACATGGGGCCTGCCCCAGGATCTTACAGTGGAGTGGCAGGAGAAGGACACACACAAAACCAGAGAGGGAGCAAAGTCAGATAAACACATTCAACGCCAAAGGACTCTGCAGACCACTGGTGTCAGGATAGCTAGAGCAGCACCGAGGATATCCCTTGATATAAACAAAATAACACCACACCCAAAGTCCAGTTAGAAAAAGCAACTGATAAAGCTATGTTGCAGGGGCAGACAGGAAGGCTCATGCTTCTAATCCTAGGAATTTGGGAGGCTGTGTGGGAGGATTGCTTGAGGCCAGAAGTTCGACACCAGCCTGGGCAACAGAGCAAAATCTCATCTCTACAAAAAAATTTAAAAATTGGCCAGGCATGGTGGTGCACACCTCTAGTTCCAGCTACTAGGGAGGCTGAGGTGAGAGGATCATTTGAGCCCAAGAGTTCGAGGTTGCAGTAAGCTATGATCATACCACTGCACCCTAGTTAGGAAGAGAGGAGGCAAAAAACAACAACCCACACTTTCCCAACACTTCAAGACAGTGGTAGAAGAGAAACCCCAAAGGCTCCATGATGAATTCATTATGCAGACTGACAATAAGGATCTTGGAGATCAGGGAAGTTTCTAGAAGATGAGATCTGAAGTGGACTATGACAGTCAGGTAAGATTCTGCTACCTGGAGAAAGAGAAATCCTTTGGAAGAAGCCTTTGAGGACATGTGCCCCAGCTTCTCCTGGGAGTTATTGACACAGAGGAATGTGGCACAAGGGAGCACTGGTGTCTCTGACTTCTCTCCCATCAGACGGAAAGCAGAACTGGGATCAAGGAGAAAGGAAGAACAAATACTGACAGACAAATTTAGATAATCCCTAGAGTGTAGGGGTGACAGTGTAGTTATGGGCAGTAAATTTGAGAGGGCAACTGTGGGTGGTGGATCTTGAATACAGAAAGAGGTGAGGTGTTGGATATTTTTCTCTCTAAGTCAAGGTCACAAACCCACTGCCTCCTGCGGGCTGAATCTGATCCATAGCAATGATCATCTGGTATCCAAAAGAAAGCGAATGCCTTTAGGGTGTTCTTTAGTTAAATGAAGTCCCCACCCCTTACTGTGATACTACTGTGGCCACTTCACACCTTTGTGATGACTCCATAGCCCAAAGGCATTTGAGTTTTTAAGCTTTGTAGGAAATTTCATGGTACTTCCAGCAAATTAAGGAGTGGCATGCTTATAACGAAATTTCTAGTGCAATGATCCAACTGCCCATGCAAGAAAGATTGTAGGAAAGGAGAAACCTCAAGTGGGGCCCAGTATTTATACCATAATATATGTCTTGGACATGCAAATGATGAGTCTTGATAATTCAGCTTCCTTAGCTTGGGAGTAACTTGTCCTCTGAGCTTTACTGAAAGATAAATTGGTCATTGCAGGCTTAGCTCTGAGAAGACCTCCTGAAGGGCCTGAAAAAATGGTGTGGCTCCAGCTGTTTCAACTCCCAATGTTTGAGTCTTTATAGCTCAGGCACCAAACAAGTGAGTGACAGAAACTTCAAGTGATTCCGGCTCCTGTTACTACTGATAGTGACTGTAATAGACCCAGAGCTGAGCCCAGTCGGCTCTCAGCAATGCAAGAAGTGACAGTCAAAAGAATTGTTTTATCAACTGAGTTTTGAGATGGTTCTATAAGCAGGGAGAGACAACTAGTACCCCAGGTCTCTTCATCCCCAGCAATTCCTACTGCATCTCCATTTCTGAGGGCACACACATGAGCAGGTTTCAGAGGGCCTAGCACCATCCCATCTGCTCTGAGACCCCAGGAGGAGGCACAGGGCAGGGGAAGAAGCAGAAAACCATATCTGCAGAATGGGTGGGAGCAAGTTCTGGTGACATCTTGACCACTGGGGTTGTTAGAGAGACCCTTTGGAAGAAGCATGTGGGGACACAAGCCCCAGCCTCTCCTAGAAGGTAATTGACATGGGGGAACATAGCATAAGGGAGCCCTGGGGTGTTTGACATCTCTCCCATCAGACCACAAAGTCTGGTCATCAGCTGAACTTCTCAGGTCCTGCAATCTTAAGAACTTGAATTAAATCAAGTTGCCTTTCTCAAAAACCATCAATGGCTCTGTTCCTTATAGGAAGAATTCTCATCTCTCCTGCCTGCACATTAAGTGTTGCAGCTCTTTCACTCCTGTAGTTCACTAAGTTCCGGGTTCTCGTCCTGTGACTGACAAGAATGGGGTATGGATACACTGGAGAGAGAGTAAGGCAGAGTAGAATTTATTGAGCGACAGAAAAGCTCTGGACAGTGAGAGGGGACCCAAAGGTGGGTTACCTGCCACAAGACTGAGTCTAGGAGTTTTATGGACTTGAAATGGGGAAGTACATGCTGATTGGTCTGTGGACATGCTTGAAAAGTCACCATTCAGAAATAGGCACAATAGTGTAGAGGATAAATTGGGGAAGGGTAGGTATATGTAAAATAGGTAAAGGATAAGGACCAATTAGGAAGAGAGCATGCCAAATGGGAATGGCAGTTCTCAATCTGGCCCATGAATTTATCCAGAACTCATAGCTTGGGTTTAGGGCTTTAGATTGTCCTTTGCTAGAAGGTTGAATTTCACTGAGGACCCATCCCTGTCTGCCTAAGAATTTACCTGCCTCCTGTTGCTATCACCAGTAGGGCTCTAATAAACTTTTCCCATTTTGTTTCCCATGGCATGTCTCCTTTTGAAACCAGCTTTGCAAAAGTTATAGCTGAGGAAATTATGGCAGTGAGATAAACTGACATGGCTGACTCCATCTTGTCTCTAGCATCACAGGTTGGTTGTGTTTTCTCAATCCTAGGTATGGGTGAAGCAAACTTTGAAAAAAATTTAGTTTATAGTTTAAATAATAGTCCTTCCCCAAAACTGAACTGTTCTTGTAAAAGTAATTAAAGGCCACCAAGTTAGGATGAGAGAGGCTTAAGTTCTAAATAACTACCAGCCATTATTCCGGAGGTCATAAAATTTGCAACTTCTGCCAATTACTCTTAAAGATAACATCACTTTTGAAGAACCTAAGATTGGCCTTTTAAGATATCTTTTCAGGATTTTGCATTTCTGACAACCGCGTGGGCCCACCTGGACCTGCCAATCAGTCCTGTGGCCAGGAACTAACTCAGCACGAGAGGACAGCTTTGACTCCCTGTGATTTCATCTTCTAGCAAAACAGTCAGCACTCCCGACTCACTAGCCCCACGCCCACTAAATTAACCTTTAAAACTCCAGTCCCCATATTCTCAGGGAGGCTAATTTGAATAATACTAAAACTCAAGTCTCCTGTACAGCCAGCTCTGAATGAATTAACCTCTTTCTCTATCACAATTCCCTTGTCTTGATAAATTGGCTCTCTCTAGGCAGCGGGTAAAGAGAACCCACTGGGCAGTTACTTTCCTCCTTCTAGAAACACCTTACACAAACTGTTTCTGTGCCTTAGTTCATGACATTTCCCATAGGTAGAATATTCCCCTCCTCTCCCTCTTCTGTCCACCCTATCCTTACATCCTGCTGGAGCTCAGATCTGCTCTCCTATGGAAGGTCTTTCCTGGCCACACTACCCAGTTGCCTCTGTACTCCACAGTACACAAGTGTCTACTGTTCATCCATGCATTGGTGAATCCGAGAAGGTCCCTGACGTAGGAGTTTACAACACAGTGAGAAGAGAGGAGACAGAAAGACCACAACAATACACCTGCAGCATCAGAAATTCCTTCCAACGGATAAAGCTATTTTTGTTTTTGTGTGTGGGGGGCAGTTGCCTTGTATTTTACGGAAAAGGTAAATAAATGACTCTAAGGTATACTATTTATTAACAATATTCTTTTAAAAATTGTACACATCACACTACTGGCATCTGGCACCTCTCTGTGTTTAGTTTTTCTGTGCAATATTGTATCACAGAGAAGCCAGCAACTTTATCCTTTTGTTTTTCCCTGCAACATCCATGAACCTTGTGCTATTCTGTAGGATGTCTATGTGACAGAGATCACCGATTTGATTTAAAAAAAAAAAGAAAGAGGAAGGAAGGTAGGGAAAGGATAAAACCCAAACTCCTTAGTATGGCTCACCAAGTCTTTCTGAGCTGTCCTTCTTCCCTTGGCCAGTCCCACCTTCCCACCTTCCCACGTGCCCTCTTCATTCCTGGCATACGCCACCCACAGGGCAGAAGCTTCTGTGTGCTTTCATTCTTCTCTGTTCCCATTTCCTCCTTTACCTGTGGTCCCCAGCCCCACTTGTCTCCATGGTTAGGCCATAACCAAGCTCCCACTCCATCCAACTGTGGAAACTCTCATTCAGTGCTGCCGGTGAAATGCAATTGACAACACACCATGTGTATTAGTTTCTTAGGATTGCTGCAACAAATGACCACAAACATGGTGGCTGGAAACAACAGACACATTCTCTCACAGTTCAGGAGGCCAGAAGTCAGAAAACAGGGCGTCCTGAGTGTCTGTACCTTCTGGAAGCTTCAAGGGAGAATCTCCTCCCTGCAGCTCCCCTGTGGTGGTGGTCGGCAATCGTCAGCTTGCAGCTACATCACTCCAACACCTGCCTCTGTCTTCACATTGCCTTCTTATGAGGACCACGGTCTTTGGATTTAGATCCCACCCTAGTCCAGGGTGATCTTATCTAACAAATTATACCTGCAACAATCCTATTTCCAAATAAGGTCACATTCTGATGTTCTGGGTGGACATGAATTTGGGGTAGCACTGTTCAACACAGTACTCTACCATAGACTCTTCACCATGCTCTAGAAATCAATCCCTGTCATTCTTGTTTCAAGTGCTTATAGTGTAGGGTATGTACCTCCTGTGTAGCTCTTTCATAATGCTAACCACAGATGTTTGCATTCATCTCTCTGTTAATTTGTCCCCAACATGGGCAGGGACCATGTCATCTTTCTTTTTGTTTTTCCAGTTCCTTGTACAGGGCCTGCCACTCAACTGACTTCCTAAGTAAATTGCCAACTGAAAATGCAGGAGAGCTATTTACAAGGTCTGGGGCCATAAGGACCAGTTCTCACAGAATCCCTGCCTGTGGACAGTCAGTTTTGCTCACTAGGAAAACCTTGCAGCCCAGGGAGTCTCTGTGCAAGTATCAGTTCTGCATCCGAAATCGAGGGTTGCTTGGTGCCAGGCAGACTCATTTTGAGATCTGAGATTCGAGATGCCAGATGTGAAAACAACACCACAAAATCATGTCTCTGGCCACTGCCCACTTCTAAAGCTTAGGGTAGCAGGGAACATCAGGTCCTACCAGGATATCACATTCTCTCCATTTGGGTGACATATTTCTGGAAACCCTGAAAGCAAACCAGCCCTAACTCAATAAGGGTAGTCACAATGCCAGACTCACAACGAATTTGCAGGATATTTTAAAACATGTAATTATGGGTTATTGATAAGGAGGTGCCAAGAAGAAGGTAAGACCGTGGTTTTGCCCAAACCAGGAACCAGTCTCTGTGCCTCATCCCCGCTGCAGGCTGGATATATGTGGCCTTCCAGGCATCTTCTTTGGAGGGAATGCATGTCTTTTTTTCAGCATAAGGATTTGGACTCCTTTTTAAACAGCAATGTGTTGTTCTTCAAACAAAAATTACACAACTCAAAGAATATGTGTGGCTTTTAGGGAGTGGCAACAGCTGAGAAACCTACACTGGTTCTGGAGGAAATTCAATACGGGCCAACCTAATCGCCATGACGGAGAATTTGGAATGAGTCTGAAATGCCTTCGCATTATTGGACAAACAGCTCTCCCTCCTTCCTAAGCAGGCTGGGGCGTTCCTGGTGAAAGCCCTTTGATAAGAAGCAGCTCCTGGGAGGCGAGCCACCCACCACTTTCTTAGGCACTATTGTCCTGAGCTGGGGGATTGTGACGTGGGCTCCCGGTCCACACAATGCCGCACCTCCTGCAATGGGCCATTCATCGGCCCCAAGGTTCCCTGATGGGAGGGAGCCCATTGACCCCGGGATAATAGATGAAAGTGTTTTCTCACTTGCCTTCCCCTCCTGACCCCTTGCCACCATTTTTCATGCACTGTCTCCTCTTCAGCCAGACGGAGGAATTCTTCCTCTGATGATGAAGGCTCAATGACCCTCTCCTGCATCCCGTAAGCTGGCTGCTTGCGGAGGATTGCCCAAAGGGATCCCTGCATAATGCAACTAAACCAAGCAAGGGTCACTTCCTTTCCACCCCCACTCTTGCGTGTGCACACATCAACACACCTCCCAAAGCACAGGAGCAGTGCTTGTAAAAAATTCAAATTAGTGCATTTATTCATTTGCTTGTTTTCTTGCTTGCTTGTTGTCTAGTGTGTTTGACTTCTTGGTGACTCTACCCAACACAAAATGAGTTCCCAATTCAACGCCCAAAGTCTTCCCCATCCCCATTGTCTTCTCAAAAGGACCAGGTCACCAAGCACATGGGGGCAGCAGAGCAAGCTGCAAAGTCTATCCAGTGGACGGCACAACTGCAAGGACCGTGGATCATCCAGCAAAGCCCAGGTACTCAGTGGAGGCCCACCTGGGAGATGGGACTGACCAATGCCACTGGCCAGTTAGCAGGTCCCCTGCAACCAGCACCCAGCTCCCCAGCTCCACGTCAGGGCTCTGACCCCTTCAGAAGGCCTCCAGAGAAGGTACGTTTACATTAGCAGTGACAGGCAGACAAAAATCTGGCCTTGACAAGGGTGTTTTATAACTTCTGAAAATCTATGAACCCCCATATATTTCTTTTTGCAACCCATAAGTGGCAAGCAATGGTACCTGGAAAGGTGCAAGCTGAGCAGAACTCAGCTGAGGGAAGGGGAAAGATGGCCAGGCCTGGGGTCTGGGGTGACCTTGGGTTCTTCAGTCGCTGAAGGCTCCGGGTATGAGAAGGTGGCCCTCTGTGTGCCTCTTGCTGCTTCCTCACCTCGTGTGCATGGGCTGCAGGTGAGGGGATGGCCAGAGGCAGGGCTGGAGACCCTGATGCTTGACTGTCTGGGACGTGCTCAGACACCTGCAGTCTATGTGTAGGGCCTCAGCACCAAGGCGAAGCTCAGGGGCAACCCCTCACCATCTTACAGAGGGACTGTGGAGGACCAGCATGGGGAGGGCGGCCCGGCTCCCAGGGATGATTCCACAGGGAAGCTAATGGGCCTCAGGCATTGGGCCCCTGATCGCATCGGGTCTTTCCAAGGCCCTGTGTCAGGCAGTATTCTCCTGAGGAGCACAAGATGAGAAGCCACAAGATGCATGTGTGTGCAGAGAGAAAGAGAGAAAAAGAGAGGGAGATGATCAGACAGAGAGAGAGGGAGAAAAAGAGAGATGAGGAGAGAGGCAGAGAAAGAGAGAGAGGGCCACACACACAGAGAGAGATGACCAGACAGAGAGACAGAGATGGAGAGAGGGAGAAAGATAAAGATGGAGAGAGATAAAGAGAGACAGAGACACAGAGAGAAAGAGAAGGAGGCAGAGGGACAGAGAAAAAGAGAGAGACAGGGAGAAGAGAGACAGAGATAGATGGAGAGAGAAAGAGAGAGACATAGAGAGAAAGACAGAGACAGAGAGATTTTTAGGAACTGGCCCATATGGCTGTGGAGGCTTGGGAGTACGAACTCTGCAGGGTGTAGCAGCAGCCCAGAGACCCACAGAAGAGCTGCAGTTCAAGTCTGAAGGCGGCCTGCTGGCAGAGCTTCTACCTCCCTGGGAGTGGCCAGGCCTTCAACTGATTGAGTGAGGTCCACCCACATTATGGAGGGCAATCTGCATGACTCAGAGTTCACCAATTTAAATGTTAATCTCATCCACAAAACACCTTCGCAGGAAAAGCCAGAACAATGGTTGACCAAATATCTGGGCACTGTGGCCCAGCCAAGTTGACACATGCAATCAACCATCACAGCTGTTACCTAGTTGGGCATTTACAAATTATGTTCTACCTTTTTTTCCCTTTTTAAGAAAAAACTCCTCAAATGCAAAACTTCAGGCCCTACAAAGCCTCTTCACACAGCAATGTCAAGGTCTTGCTAGGGTTAGAGTCCAAGGCCCCTGCCTGCCTTGGGTGCTCTGCCCAGGCCCTCACAGGAGGATCCCAGAGTGTCAGGGACCAGATATGGAGAGGGATGCCCAGAAACAGCCTGGCTGCTAGGGAGGAGCTGAATGCTTACACCTCCCCCCACCCCCCCGAGATAGCCACTGCCATCAGAAAATTCACTTTCCGGCACGGGAAATTGTGTGAGAATCCTATCATCCCCTAGAATATTTCTAATGAACAATCTGAAGCCCAGAGAGGCAGGCTGAGGGTAGAATAATCCAAGGCTGTTTGGCTGTCCGGTTTCTTACCAACTTAGAGATGCTCTCAGACCTCACTGTTAGAAGGGAAGTCCCTGGGCAAGCAGGGGCAAGTGCAGCAGGCCTGATGTGACACCTGTGCCATGGGAGCTGCCAGCCAGTGCCTGGCGAGGGCAGCCTTTGCTCCAGGGATCCTGTAAGGACAGACACACCCACAGAAGGAGCTGCCTGGTGACCCAGTGTCTGAGGCAGGAGTGCACTGGCTGGTCTGCCTGGTGGGGACAGAGCAGGTGAAGGGATTTCAGCGAGTGGCACCTGGAAAAACTTGTGTGGACACACTTCCAACACCCTGCAAGGCCCACGGAGACTTTTCTGTGCTACTCTGGGCCCGAAGAGGGAAAGTGACCTCACCCTGATCAGAGCTGGTGGCTGGGGCAGACATTGGTTGCCTACTCAATAGTCATCACCTGCCAATGCCTTGCTGACAGGAGCCCAAATCCATTCAGTGTTCACGGGAAGAGGGTCCTGGCCCAGGGCCAAATGACAATTGGTCTAATCCCTCATAGCAAGCCAGTTCTTCTTTGCCAGTGATTGGTTTGGGGCTGGCCACGACACTCGGTTCTAGTCAGTGTGGCATAAGATTCCCTGGGGAATTCTGGCAGAGGGTTTCAGGAAGACATCCTACCCCTGTGATAGATGAGATGATTGTTCAGAGAGTATTGATGCTCCTATTCCCCTCCCCTCCCCTCAGGGCAGGATGTACATGCCAGCCCATCATGTGAGCAGACATGAAACAGAGACTTTCAATGTTTTCACAGGCTTGGCCTTACCATTAGATCCCTGAATCTGTCATGCGATCAACATGCCGCGTTGCTGGTAAGTACAAGAAAATTAGGATGACTGCAGAACAGACCTGAACCTGACCTGAAGCCTCAGAGACCAGCTGAAGCAGAAGAGTCCTGGCTGACCCATAGGTAGACTGCAGAGAAAGAAAAAAACATGGTCTGTTGCATTAGTTGTAGGTCACTGAGTTTGGGGGTGTTTGTTACACAGTGCTGTCGTGACAGCAGCTCACCGATACACTCCCTCCTGCTGTTCAGTGAAGCTGTGTGGGTGTGGGGCTTGAAGCTACGCAGCCATCTCCCAACCACACTGGAAAGCCAGCAGAATCACAGAGGAGTAACCACGGAGATGCTAACTGACATCCCTAGATGTTAGGTTCCATCTCTGCAGAGTGACATCTCAAATTTGCCAACACAGAGACGGCCTCTTTGCCTCCTCGAGGAAACGTTTTCACCTACTTCTGTCCATGGATGCCACTGCCTTGCTATCACCAACCTCCTCAACATGTGGCTTCTCATGAATTCTAAAAGCCTCTTTAGAGTGTGCATTCATTTGTCTGTCATTTTATTCACTGGGTCTTTGCTGAACTGGGCTTTTAGAGCAATTAAGCACAGTCTCTTCCCTCTAGGGCTGTTCATTTGGGGAACAATGGTGGGTTTGCTGTGGCTGAAGCACGTCTCTGGCACAGCCTGAGGGAAGGAGGCATCAGATGAAGCGGAGCTGTCCCTGGAGTTAGGCTGTGGAGGGCCAGGAAAGTCAGACCCAGGGGATGACGCCATAGCCAATAGGCAGTGAGAGGCTGTCAGAGGCTGAGCCAAGGGGAAGGGTCTCTCCAGCCATGAAAGTGGCTTCTGTGTGTGACCAGGATTGAGCAACAGTGTGAAGAAAATGTGGCTGGGTGGGGTGAGAGTGAGAGATCCTAATATTGCATAATACTGCATATTTTTCCCTGGGTCACATAGTTATCCAGCAATATAAATAATCCACTATTCCCAACAAACAAAACACCTCATCCAACATGCTTTGTAAAGCTGCCTCTAGAAACTCTATAAATGCATGAGCCAGAAATCTGCAGATGGATGAAAACCATGCCCTGCCAGAAGATGAGTGAGCTGAACATTCATTGAACAACCCTCTCATGATGTCCTAGAGAGGTGAGACAAGTGTAAAAGAACATCCAGCCTCACAGACTCATGACCAGATAGAGGAAATCAAGATGCTCCATCTGCTATCACAGAATCACAGAATGTTGTAGACTAGAGGGCAGAAACCACAGACATTTAGCCCCCACGGTTCTGAAGGCTGCGGGGATGGTGGCGGTGGCAGGGAGGAAGGCGGGGAGGGAGGGAGATATATTGCACCTGTTTCTCTTTTTATAAGGCCATTAGTCCCATCATGACCTAATCTAACCCTAATTTCTGCCAAAGGCCCCACCTCCACATACCATTACACAGAGGTTTAGGGCTTTAACATGAATTCTGAGGGGACACATTCAGTCCACAGCATGAGGCCCACCAGAAACAGCTGGGACCTGCCCAAAGCCACAGGAAGCCGTTGGCTACCTGACCATCTCCCAATTCCCAACATGGTGGAGTTTGACATGTTCTTCAACCCAGGGTTTCTCAATCTCAGCACGATTGACTTTTGGGCCAGATCCTTCTTTACTGTGGAGGCTGCCCTGTGCATTTTAGGATGTACAGCAGCATCCCTGACCTCTACCCATGAGATACTAGTAGCACCCCCCTCACCACCAAGTCATGACAACCAAAAATGTCCCCTGACATTGATGAATGTTTCCAGGGGGCAAAATTACCCTAAGTTGAGAACTACTGGACTAACTTCTGGATTAAATTCAAGGAAAGCTCAATTGAACTGCTTGATAGCAGTTCAAGACTCAAGCTAAAGGTGGCCTCTTTTTCTGTTCGGCTTCCCCCAACTCTCTTTCCCAGGTCAGAGTAGCTGACTTTATATCTTATGACTTCCTCTGACATTATGTCTATCATAGATAGGATCGATCCTGCGATCCTGTCACATCCTTACAATTCTTTAGTGTTTTATGTGCCACAATAAACTGTAGGCTCTTTGGAGACAGGCTTGTGAATTTTGTTTTGTTTTGTTTTGTTTTTTTTGAGATGGAGTCTGGCTCTGTTGCCCAGGCTGGTGTACAATGGTGCGATCTCTGCTCACTGCAACCTCCACCTCCCAGGTTCAAGCGATTCTCCTGCCTCAGCCTCCCAAGTAGCTGGGATTATAGGTGTGTGCCACCACACCTGGCTAGTTTTTGTACTTTTAGTAGAGATGGGGTTTCACCATGTTGGCCAGGCTGGTCTTGAACTCCTGACCTCAAGTGATCTGCCTGCCTCAGTTTCCCAAAGTGCTGGGATTACAGGCTTGAGCCACCACGCCCAGCTGTGAATTCTTTCTTTCTTTCTTTATTTTTTTGGGGGGATCATAATATTTCTTCTTATATGTATTGAAACTCATACTGAACGATGAGCTCTTGGTTGCAAAAGAGAATTTATTTCTTGAACCTATCTGTAAGTCTGGCTGTGGATTATTTGTCCTTAGAATCCTCAGCTCGTGGAACAGGACCTGGAACACAAGGAAGGTGTAAGTGGGTGGATTAATTCCATGCCCACAAGACCCTCCTAGCCTGGACACAGTGCATGTTTCATTTCATGCCCTCTGACATAGTTTCCCAAAGGCCCAACCCACCAGACATCCCTGAAGGCCTACCATTCACCAAATATGCCTTGGCCTTGCCCAGTCTACATCTTGCTAGTACCTTCCTTTTCTTGAAATTTCCACCATACTCACCTCACCCTGTCCACTTCCTAAAATCCTCACATTCTCCAAGGCCTATCTCCAGTGCCTCTTCTCCAAGGAAGAATTTTCCAAACCCTCTAATTAAAAATAATCAACCATCCATGCCTCCCCCATTACCCCAGCCCCTGCTCCCAAAGTGCTTTTTAATTCTGTTATAACCATTTCCGGATACATTCTGTGTCCCTTACTAGACAGCGAACTCCCCAAAGGCAGGAACTGTCAGGATCTATTTCCATATCTTCCACGGAGCCTAGCAGAGGCCTGGCACACAGCAAACATCACTCAAATCTAATTCAGGTCTCCGAGAGAGGCCAGGCCAGCGGGCGATGGTAAACGTGTGCCTGACTGATTCCTCCTTCAGTGCCTTCAAGAGAAAGATAGTCATTATTGGAAAACATGCTTCACAATACTGTTTACAAAAGGAAACTGCCCTACAAAGTCACTATTCTTGATGAAAAAAAAATGGGTCTGTTTTTTTTAATTGAGAATTGATATCAATCCTAAATGAAGGATTTAGCCAGAAGGTGAGAGGGAGTCCTCTGAGGCCTGTTAGACCAACCCTGGGGCCACACAAGACTACATATGTCCAAGGAGACACAATCTTCAGTTCTTAAGAACTTGAGTGTTGCAGTCTCCTCTGACAGCAAGCTCATTCCAACCCTTTTGGAAAACAAATGCTGGCAATTACATCCATCGTTAATAATTCATAATTAGAAATATTATTAATAATTGGAGCTGTTATTTCAGTAGCTCTTCTAAAGCAGAAATGCCTAAGTGTCTGGATTTTGTAGCAAATAATGGTACTGACTTTTATACTGGGCTTTAGAAATGAGAAAGCATTCGTCACCTAGCAACTTCCCTGACTCCCCCTTATGGCCATAGGAGACAGGCAGACAGAATGGGGAGGCCCTCAACAAGTGCCCAGTGTCACTCAATGGCTGGATGAGACTCTGCCACCACCCCTGTGTGTGTGAGCTGCTCCCAGCCCTCCCTACGAGGGAGGGGGAATGAGGAGACCTGTTCACACCACAGCCTTGATGGCAGCTGCTGGAAAGGTGGGCTCAGTACTCGGTGAGAATAAGCCCAGGGAGGGAAACAGGCTGCCCTTCTTTCTTTAGACAAATGAGCTCCAGAAAGTCCTGAGGCTACAGGAGAAAAGTCACTGGAACCAATATATCAGCAGCAAGTTTTATGAGGCTTGGAGGCCACTCATCTCCAGTAGGGTGACTGGGCCCGGAAACAAGCAGCCGATCCAATAGCAGCCGTGGCCAGTCTGCAGGGCCTCAGGAATCTACTGCTGGAGAGTGGGGAAGTGGTGGGGGCGACAGGGAGACAAGGGGAACCCCAGAGCCAGTTGTGGCCTGGACACAACTGCAGGTTGGCCTTGGACAGCTGAGCAGGTTGTGTGCTGAACAAGGGGCCCTGGCAGCATGGGAAGGGGTAATCCGAGCCTTGGTTTCTCATTGGCAAAAAAAATGTGTAATGTGAACCAGCAGAGGCCCTGGCATGGGTGGGGTAGCTGATGCACTCACACAGTGAGGTGTCCCGGGTTCCTGCCCTCCCCCACGCACGTACAAACCTCTCCCTTAGTGACTCAGGTGCCATAAATGATAATTTAGCCTCTTTTAGGAGTAAGACATGAAGCCCTCTATTAAAATGCAAAAGCCATTGTCAGTCATTACCACCTTATGGATTAGCCAGCAAGAAACCGAATGGTGGCTGGGCACCGGCAGGGCTGCGAGGAGAAAGGAGTAGTGGGGAAGCCAGTTCGAGAGAGAGGATAGAAGTGAACGGGCATCACTCATTTGTGCCACTCCTACAACCCAGAAGGCACGTAACATACATTCGCTCTTCATTCTCACAGCAACCCTCAGGGAAGACTCTGTTACACTGTTTCATGGAAATTCAGAAAGACCAAGGTCACCCAGCGAATACAGGGCAGAATCCGCTTCCTACTCAGATGGTTCAGATCCAAGCTCCATGACCTCTGCACTATGCTGCTTCCCGGCGGGGCTTCTGCGTCGGAGGCGATGGGGTTGAAAGGCACAAGGCTGGCAGCCATGTTTATTAGGGTATTCCTGGGGCAGCCCATAGATGACAAGGACTCTGCTGGGGATAGCCTGATGCCATAGACACCAATCAGATCCCTGTTTCCCCAGGTAAGAAAACAGATTTTAAGCCACACAATTTAAGCAACACACCCAAGATCTCCCCGGCATGCAGTCTGTGGAATGGGGATTTGAACCCATGGTGTGAATCAACAATTATCTCAACATCGAAAAGTTTAATTAAAAAATAAACAAAGGCCAGGTGCGGTGGCTCACACCTGTAATCCCAGCACTTTGGGAAGGTGAGGCAGGCAGATCGCGAGGTCAGGAGATTGAGACCATCCTGGCTAACACGTTGAAATCCCATTTCTACTAAAAATACAAAAAATTACCCACCTGTAGTCCCAGTTACTTGGGAGGCTGAGGCAGGAGAATCATTTGAATCTGAGCTTGCAGTGAGCAAAGATCACGCCACTGTACTCCAGCCTGGATGACAGAGTGAGACTCCATCTGAAAAAAAATAAAGTAAAATAAACAAAGTACAACTGCGAAATCAAGGCCTCACTCTGAACAGCTCCCTGGAATGACAGAAGGGGCCCAATGCGCAGTAATCTGTGCAGCTCAGTTTCCATCTTCCTTCACTCCACAAATACCTTTTGAGCATTTCCTGTATGCCAAGTTCTTTTCTAGTGAAACAAAATCCTACAAATGGCACATCAGAAGGCTGGGTGGAGGGACCTTTTATTAATTAAGGACAATCAACCCTGGGTGTAATTGGCAGTCTGCACAACCTACCAGGGAAAGGGCAGAGGATAGGCTGGGAGGAAGAGGGGCTACGCAGTCAAGCAGGGGAACATGTCAGTGTGGTTCCTTACTTCCTGTATGTTTCCTTGGGCATGTTCCTTCATTCCTTCCAGTCTCAGTTCCCTTATCTGCGAAACACCACAATTCTTGCACACAAGGTGTTTTGGGGATCCCATCAGATGCCCACGTGTATGTACATGCGACAGTGGGAAGGGGCACAAATGTAAGATGTCATTACTGTTAGGATCCCATAGGAGAACTCTAACTGGGGCCCAGGGCAGTCTCCGGCACCCCCCAACACACACCCCCCAACACATCCTCTCCAGAAGGATGCCACAACGATGCTTCTGAAAGAAACACCTGACCGCTCAGTGGCTCCCCTTCCAGACTCTTGCACGATGCCTAAGGCCCTTGAACTGCTCACTATTCCCAGATGCACCATACTTTCTTTGCACATCTCAGCCTTGGCTGTTTCTCTAACAGTCTCTTCTTCAGAAAGCCTTTTCTCATCCTGAGTCTTGGTTGGGGCCACCCCATTCTGTGCCTCTAGACTTCCTGAGTGTATCATGTTATGCTGCATTGTAGGTTTCATCTCTTGTCCCCTGGACTCTATGTGGGCTCCTTGAAGAAAGCAGCCATGTGCTGCCCATTATTTGAACCCTCGGGGCCAAAGGAGAAAGTTGTGCTAGGCAGTGGGGAATGCAGGTAACTCCAGTGAAGAGGGCGCTTTCATTCCCTGCTCTGTACAACTTATAAAGCAACACTGACTTCGGCAGTTGGTTTACTTTTTTTTTTAGGGTTGGGATCTTGCTCTGTCACCTAGACTGGAGTGCAGTGGCATAATCATGGCTCCCTGAAGCCTCTAACTCCGGGGCTCAAGTGATTCTTTTGCCTCAGCCTCCAGAGTAGCTGGGGTTCCAGGCCCCCATTCCCATGGCTAGTCTGTAGTTCTTACGTAAATGTCATAAAATTGGGGGAACATTTTTAATGTTGTAATAGCATCTGTAAAATCCACAACGAGTCCCTTTCTATGTCATGTATTTCAGTTTCCTGATTTGTAATCATGGTAGCTTCAGCTCAAGCCTCCTCTAGCCAGACATTCTGGGATTCTGAGATCTCAAGAGAGGCCAAAACTTTGACCTTCAAACAAGTCAAAGTGCTTTGAAGGCCAGGGTAGTTGATTGCACTCTCCCTGCCTACAGGAGAACTGAGCACCCCCATCCCCTGGCACATGTCTTGCAGAGCTCCTTCGTGAGTAATATCCACCCCACCCACACCCACACCGGGCTTGGTCACATGACCTGCTTTGCCAGTGGAACATGAGCAGAAGTGTTGTTATCACATCTAACAGAGGCTGCGAGATTCACTGCCTGGTTTGGCCGTTTCTGTTTTCCCCTCTGCCAAAAAATAAAGATCAGGGGCTATACTTTCAGCCTCAGAATGAGAAAGTACTGGATCAGAGCCTCAGCTGACTTGATGACCAAAAAATATATATATATATTATTTTTTATTTATTTATTTACTTTACAGACAGGGTCTCACACTGTTACCCAGTTACCCAGGTTAGATTGCAGTGGCAAGATCAGAGCTCATTGCAACCTCAAACTCCTGGCCTTAAGTGATCCTCTTGCCTCAACCTCCCAAAGAATAGCTGGGACTCAGGCATGTACCATCATGCCCAGTTAGTGTTTTCTCTTATTGTTTGTAGAGGCAGGGGTCTCATTATGTTCCCTAGGCTTGTCTTGAACTCCTGGCTTCAAGAGATCTCCCTCCTCAGCCTCTCGAAGCTCTGAGATTTCAGGCATGAGCCCCTGCACCCTGTGTATTTGTTTTTATAATCCACTGACATTTTGATGGTATTTGTTACTAACCATAGTCTAACAAAAGCTGACTGACGCAGGTTTAATTTGCATTACTTAGAGAAAATACCATTGGTACTAAAATAAAATATAATCGTAGTTTGAACCTTTAGGTTCACATCAAGTTTAGGATATAATAATGACTAAGCAAATCCTCCAGTCATTCCAAGGCTTTGTGTCATGCGATGCTCAGCACTGTGGACACAGATTTGAAAGGTCTCCCTGCCCTTTGTCATGTGTCTCTCAGTGTGAGTTATGGCTAATCATTTGATCAATTTATTCCATAATTTTTTTTTTGAGATGGAGTTTCACTCTTGTTGCCCAGGCTAAAGTGCAATGGCACAATCTCAGCTCACTGCAACCTCCATCTCCTGGGTTCAAGCGATTCTTCTGCGTCAGCCTACCAAGTAGCTGGGATTACAGGCACCCGCCACTGGCCACTGCAACCAGCTAATTTTTGCATTTTTAGTAGAGATGGGGTTTCACCATATTGGTCAGGCTGATCTCAAACACCTGACCTCAGGTGATACCCCTGCCTCAGCCTCCCAAAGTGCTGGGATTACAGGCATGAGCCACCGTGAGTGGCCTGTTCCACAAATATTTATTGAGCATATACTATAGGCTTAACATTGTTTTAGGTGCTAGAGCTGCAGCAATGAACAAAGCAAAGTGTCTGCCCCGTTGGAGCTTATGAACTGGGGGAGCTGACACTCAAAGAGGTACATTTAGGAGGTCATGATCACTAAGTACTGCGTGAGGTCTAAGTCAAAAATTATATTCCCCCGACTTCCGTGAAGGAAATAAGGAGACATCTCAAAAGTTGATGACATTGTTCCAGATTAAGATTGCAGCTGCATACCTGCTAGAGGGAGATACTCTGCTTCCCTTCGCGATCCAGGAGGTCTATCAACAATCCCTCCCTTATGCACTGCATTTCAGAGTCTACTAATTGCTTTTGCCTTCATCCCCTGTTTTGATTCCTTCAACATTCTCTGCAGGTGGACAAGTTAGGATTTGTCATCCCCATTCTACAGAATAGGAAACTGAAGCTGAGGGAGGGAAAGGAATAGATTCAAGTTCAAAAAGCCAGTTAGAGAGCTGGTGCCCTAATTTTCAGCACAATATCCTTTTGCACTATCTTCCTGACTGCTCACATATTTTCATGAGAATGTGCTATGTGTTTATGAGCAGTTTTCATTGACATATAAAGGATTTTAGAGGAATTTCTGGAGCAACTTTTTCTTTCATTTTTCTGATCCATGTATAATAAGTCTCTCTAGCTACAGTGTAATAATCAACATAAGACTGAGGAAGAAACCTCCAGTCAAGCCAAAGTGAGTTTAGGTCCATTTCCCCTGCATAGAAACTGAATCCCAAGCTCAAGGTGAGAGAGCTCATAGCTACTCAGAGGTAGGAGAATGAACACAGGCTTTTGCCAGGCACGGTGGCTCATGCCTGTAATCCCCGCACTTTGGGAGGCCAAGGCAGGTGGATTACTTGAGGTCAGGAGTTCGAGACCAACCTAGCCAACATGGTGAAACCCCATCTTTACAAAAAGATACAAAAATTAGCCAGGCGTGGTGTCATGTACCTGTAGTCCCAGCCACTTGGGAGGCAGGGGTGGGAGAATCACTTGAACCTGGGAGGTGGAGGTTGCAGTGGGCAGAGATCGCGCCACTGCCCTCCAGCCTGGGTGACAGAGTAAAATCCTGTCTCAAAAAAAAAAAAAAGAGCCGGGCGCGGTAGCTCATGCCTGTAATCCCAGCACTTTGGGAGACCAAGGAGGGCAGATCACCTGAGGTCAGGAGTTCGAGACCAGCCTGGCCAACATAGTGAAACCCCATCTCTACTAAAAATACAAAAATTAGCCAGGCGTGGTGGCAGACGCCTGTATTCCCAACTACTTGGGAGGCTGAGGCAGGAGAATCGCTTGAACCCAGGAGGCAGACGTTGCAGCGAGCAGAGATTGTGCCACTGCACTCCAGCCTGGGCAACAGAGCGAGACTCTGTCTCGAAAAAGAAAGAAAGAAGGAAAAAGGAATGAACACAGGCTGTGGAGTAAAACAAACTTGGGCTGGAACTGTAGCTTCATTACTTAACAGCTGTGAGACCATGGGCAAGTCATTTTCCTCCCTGAGCCTCAGTTCTCTCCTCCTGTGAACTGGGAGCGGCAATACCTCCCCAACAAGTGGTTATGAGATTTCCTGCGGAAAGTACTGATCAATAGTCAGTGCTCGCTAGATGCTCAGTGTTAACTTTTATTGCACGGCTGCTGTATTCAAGGCATCATGTCAGAGTTTTTGTACATACTGTATCCGCTTCCTCTTTTTTTTTTTTTTTTTTTTTTTTTGAGACGGAGTCTCGCTGTGTCGCCCGGGCTGGAGTGCAGTGGTGCTATCTCTGCTCACTGCAAGCTCCGCCCCCCCAGGTTCATGCCATTCTCCTGCCTCAGCCTCCGGGGTAGCTGGGACTACAGGTGCCGGCCACCACACCCAGCTAATTTTTTTGTATTTTTTTTAGTAGAGACGGGGGTTTCACCATGTTCGCCAGGATGGTCTCGATCTCCTGACCTCGTGATCTGCCCACTCAGCCTCCCAAAGTGCTGGGATTACAGGTGTGAGTCACCGCACCCAGCATCCTCTTCCCCGCTTTTAAGACACTGAAATAAAGCCATTGTCATTTTACAGATAAATGATAAATTTTAGGGGTAAAGTGTTAAGCCTGTAACTTACCTTCAAATAGTTCAGAAAAAAAAAAATGTGTATATACAGAAAGCACCCCTACGATACACACACACATGCACACACACGCACACATACACTATACATGTAGAGAAAAAGTAAAACGAATACAAGAAGATGTTAATAATTGCTGGATCTAGATAAAGAATATACAGGTGGCCAGGTGCAGTGGCTCACACCTGTAATCCCAGCATTTTGGGAGGCTGAGGCAGGCGGATCACCTGAAGTCAGGAGTTCAAGACCAGCCTGGCCAACATAGTGAAATCCTGTCTCTACTAAAAATACAAAAATTAGCCGGGTGTGGTGGCATGCACCTGTAGTCCCAGCTACTCAGGAGGCTAAGGCAGGAGAATTGCTTGAACCTGGGAGGTGGAGGTTGCAGTGAGCTGAGATCTTGCCACTGCACTCCAGCCTGAGTGACAGAGCAAGACTGTCTTAAAAAAGGAGCATATAAGTACTTATGGTACTATTTTTTCAACTGCTATGTAGTATAACATTTGTCAATCTAAAAATTTGGTAGAAAAAAAACTTCAATTTGAACAATAAACTATCTGGCCACCCTCCCCAGCTTTCTCGCTCCTTCTGAGCACTCTGCCCTCACACCTCTGTTCCCTCTACTTGCAACACCCTTCCCTGCCTTGCTTAGCTGGGGAACTCCAGCCATCAAGACTCTGCTGCAAAGTCATTACTTTGGGGAGTCCTTCAGACCCGGGGCCTGACTTCCCCAGGTCTCAGAGCCCCTCTCCCTTGCTTGAGGTTCCCTTGCGGGTAGATCCCGCACTTCTCTTTCTGGGGACTAATGTGCTGAGAGTGGGAGCTGCATTATTTCTGTCCTCATCCCCAGCCCAGGATGCAAAGTCATCCAAGGTTAAAAGAAAAATCTCACCTAAAATCAAATATGTTTTTCCGAAGCTTTCCAAACCTGAGAAATACCAGTGAAACATATTTTTCTAACCTGTCTCCAGCAGGCACTCAGAAGAGGCTGGTGAACAAGTGAATCAATGAACTCCACCTCTGATCCCAACTTCCAAAACCTTTTCTATAGGCAATGGCACAGATTCGGATGCTTCATCCCCATCTCAGGTCTGGACAACAGAAGGTGAACCAGTGGTGCCTGCCTGATAGAACCTAAGGTCAGGTGAAAGGGGCCAGGTCCTTGAACTGGCATTGAAACTGTCAGAGGTTCACATCCTCATTCTACCAACTGCTGATTTAATGCAAACTGGTGCCTGTACTTAACCTTTCTATAGCTCAGGTTTTCCCCTCACTGAAAAGGGAGATGACACCTGTTTTTTTGTTTTGTTTTTATTTTTTTGAGACAGAGTCTCGCACTGTCTCCTGGGCTGGAGTACAATGTCACGATCTCGCCTCACTGCAACCTCCGCCTCCCAGGTTCACGTGATTCTCCTGCCTCAGCCTCCCAAGTAGCTGGGATTACAGGTGCCCACCACCACACCCAGCTACTTTTTTGTATTTTTAGTAGAGATGGGGTTTCACTATGTTGGCCAGACTGGTCTCAAACTCCTGACCTCATGATCTGCCCACCTCGCCCTCCCAAAGTGCTGGGATTATAGGCGTGAGCCACCGCACCCGGCCTGGCATCTTTTCATGTTGCATAATATTATGAACTTAGGTACTGGGCATATAAAGTGGCGCTCAGCACTCAGTGGCTCACTCCACAGAAGCTACTGGAACACTGTCCTTTGACCAGGTCACTGGGCTCTCCCAGGAGGACCCACAGGGTCATGAGAAAGGGGTAAAGACAGGGCAAGGTTCATGCAGCCAAGTGTGTATGTATGTGTGCATGTGTGTGCATGCTTGTGTAAGAGAGGAGAGCCCCTGTCTGTCCTCTGATGCACTCTGGAAGGTCACCTGGATCAACCCAGCCTGCCCTAACCACCTCAACCATCAGACAGGAGGCTTGCTGGCTCCCCACAGGATTATAAATCATTTATTTCATTATGAGTGTGAGGAGCCGCTGTGTGTTTGAAGTGGGATTTGAAGCAAAAGAAATGGGCAGATTAATGGAGCTTGAAGAAAGCTAAGTATCACTTGCCATTCCTGCCAGAGCACACAGGAGCTGGCAGCTGAGCAACATTTGAAAAACATGTCTCTCAATTAAAAGCATTTTCTCCTGGGTGCTTCCTGCTGGAGCTCACTTGAATTAATTGCATGGACATCAGAATCCACCCACCAATGTTCCGTGTTACGAAGTGCTTCATGAAGGTCCAGGTCTCTCCCAGTGCAGAGCCAAGTGCTTTGAATGGCATCAAAGTCCCGCCTCTCCATCCTGCATCTCCTGTAACTTCCACCCGCCACCAGTCACCAGAAGCCACCTGAACACACATGTCTCTTGTCTCCTGTACATGCTGCTCCTTCTGGAGCATGAGGGGGTGCTCTCACGTCCCTTCCCTGCCAGGAAAATGTCTGCTCGTCCTTTGAGAAACAGTTCAGCAAATACCGACTCTGTGAAGCCTGACACGCCCCGAAGAGATAAGTAGACGCTCCGTCTCTTGTGGCACCTGTTATCGGAGCACTCTGCCACTCTGTTCACCACCCTGTCACCACCTAAATGCTGAGTTCTTTGAAAGCAAAGATTGTATTATCTGTGTAGCCTGCAACTAACTGCCAGTCAATCAATGTTTGTTGTTGTCTGAATAAATAAAGATGTATGGTCTCAAGGCTGATAGGTTAAAGGAAAAAATCTCACCTGAAAATAAATGTTTTTCCAAAGTTTTCAAAGCCTGAGAAATACTAGTGAAACTTATTTCTCTGACGTCTCTCCCAGATCATTTCATCTTGAATTTCTGAACACTGCTCTGCTGCTAAACACAGAGCACTGTGACATTGTTCTCACCTCCACCCTCCACTTTCTGTCAGAATCCCAGACTCTCGCAATGTCTCTGGTAAACATTCAGCCCTCTTCTTTCCCCAGGAAGGGGAAGATTCCTTCTCTCCCAACCGCATCAGGCCAGATCCGGGAAGGACCAGGAAGCCACACAGAGAATTTCAGACATGATCCCAAGGAGAACCAGAATGTTGGGGGCAGGGATCCAAACTAAGGAGATGAGGAATCATTTAAGGAACTGGGAGAGCGCTGAAGAAGAGGAGGGCTCTGAGCCTGCAAGACAATGTTCTTCAGATGTCAGAAGGGCTGATGTGTGGACCCAAAGCCAGGCAAGCACTCAGGATGTGGTGTGTAGGTTGGTTCCTTGCGTCCCTGTTTGCAGGGTACAGGCCCCATTTCTGCCTGTCCCCACAACATAATTATTATGAGTCCCTGTTCACTCTCAGCAGTGTCCTGGTTTAAGCAGTAATCACACAGTCCCTTTAGTTATAGGGACATCTTTTCCAGTTCAGTAAAGGCTCAGTTTTCTGGCAGACAGAGCTGTTCGAGGCCACAGGTCCCCAGCAGGAGGAACTGTGATGCATTCATCCTTATGGCCCAGTACTGAGCACAGGGTCTGGACCTCACATGGGGCCCTGTGCCTGTTTGTCAACTGAATGAATGACTGATTGTCTTCAAAGGGAAGGGATTCCTCATCGCTGGGAGTATGTCCATGCAGGAGGCCTTGCAGGAGATTTGAGCATCACAAGGGAAGTACGACCAGAAGATCTCTCAGCCTTTTCCTTTCCACAGAGGTTACATGTGAGTCAAGTTCAGGGATCAAGAGCAAAGCACTAAGGAAGCAGATAGCTTGGGCTGGACCCCGGTCCATCACTCACCAGTTGTAAAATCTTGAGCAAGTTACTTAAACTATCTGTGCCTCAGTTTCGTGATCAGTAAAGTGGGTATAAACATATCTACCTCAAAGAATAGTCCAGAGAAGTCTTTAAAAAGGTCGCATGTGTAAAATACCTGGCCCACAGTGAGCACTTTTTAAACTATTTTCTATTATTTCTAGGATGATGAAGGTGATGGAACTGATGCTGGACTTTGTCCTTTAAACCCGGGGGAGGGGACTGCCAGTGTTGGGTCAGGGACTAACTTCTTCACAGTGGTGGCTGTGGAAGGTTAATCACATGGCGAGCCCAGTAACCAAGATTAGGAGAAAGAAAATCCCTCCAACTGCCTTTGAATTTCAGTTATGTGTACGTTTGCTTTGAACTGGTGATTCAACGCTTTCTCTTGGAGGGAGAACAAAGCGAGTGATGTGGAACTCAAATCTCATTTACCACTTAATTTTAAAACTGAGGAGATTTGCAATATTGGAAAGGCAAGGGAGCAGGAAATAAACTTTAGAGTAATTGCTCAGTCGCCTTTTAAACGTAAGGCATTGCATTGCTATTTTTGTTGGTGGTATTCAAATGAGAGGATGCCACAGCTGGGGAGGAACCTAGATCATTGACGGTAACTCCTTCACTGAATGAGGAAGAAATCACAGGCCAGAGACCGGAGGGTCGGTCTCCTGTCTCACAGTAAGTTAGAGACAAGACCAGAATCAGATGGCGCGGATCCTCGGGCTCCTAGACAGGTTTCGGTAGAAGCCCAGAAGTGAAATAATAGCCTCAAACAGCAACTTTACTGCCCATCTGTAAGAGAAGAGGTGGAGGGATGATATTCTGAGCACCATGCTTACAAAAACACAAAGACACCCTCAAGAAGTAGGCTGATCACCTTCCCCAAAGAGTTTATGACAGACAGGAAGCAGCCATTATGTATCACTTCTTAAAGTTTATGAGCCCAGGAAGCCACATATTGTTTTATGTTCATTATATAGGCAAGTAAATTGAGGCAGGAGGGCAACTTTTGTTTTCAAACACAGAAATCTTCAGTCCTAAAGCCCATGTTTGCAGGTGTTGGAACATTAGAATAGGAGAGCTGTGTTGTCAGAAGCCCAAAACTAGCATCGCAGATAAAACCCCTGGTTTTGCTACCCCTAAGGGTGCTCTAAAGCACTAGTTTATGTGTGTTTGTTTGTTTGTTTTGAGACAGGGTCTCGCTCTGTGGCCCAGGCTGGAATGCAGTGGCGTGATCATGGCTCTCTACAGCCTCTACCTCATGGGTTCAAGCAATCCTCCCACCTCAGCCTCCCGAGTAACTGGGACTACAGGTAAGTGCTGCCATGCCTGGCTAATTTTCTTTCTTTTTTTTTTTTGAAATAGGGTCTCACTATGTTGCCCAGACTGGTCCTGAATTCCTGGGCTCCAGCAAAAGCATTACTTTTCAAGCTGTGCTCCTCATCAAAGGTGGAGCACGAGAGATGTTGCCCCTACCCCACTTTTGACTCGTATCGAAGCAGCCCCGTTCTTATTTGTTTTTTATTTGGGAAATTCAATATAAGATTTCTACAGCAAAGCACTCTGGTGTTTTGTTTTGTTTTGTTTTTTTAAAAAAAACATTGCCTGAGAGCATTCAGATGATTTATCCACAACATCTTTCATTCCTGACAGTCAACTGTGGCATGTCACGCTGGCGGATGTGCTTCTACAGAGTCTGGCCACGGTGCTAAGCTGTCCTTCATTGGGCCACAGGGTCCCTTCCCTATAGCCCCCAGCCAGGTGCTCCAACCGCATCCTCACCCACCAGAGGCAGCCAGTGGTTCAGGTGCACTGTAGAAACAGAGACCAACACGCAGGCCCAGGGGAAGCCCGCCATGCTTCCTGATGCTCACCCTGGCTGGGCCCGATGGAATATGGTCTGTCCTTGGCTGGCAGCTCCCGCTCACCCAGCAGCAGCCAGGGCCATTTCGATTAACCCTTCACAGCCACTCCACTTTGGACATGCATGTGCTCTGTTCTTTTTGCTGATTTAATTAACATAATATAATGGAAATAAAATAATTGAAGAGGCTGCCACTTCAGAAAAGATCATCGCAGTGCTGCTCGGGAAGCATTGTTGCACGGTCTCTAGGCAACACGAGGAGGCCTGAGAGGGGCCGGCGGTCCCCGAAGCAGCCAGCTGGCCAGGCCTCACCCCACAGCCTCAGCCCAGCCTGCCTAGGCCCAGATATGTGGGCCACGGGCACAGGGATATTCCTTCAGACCCTTCCTTCTTCACATCTTTGTGCCTCTGAGTCCTGGACTGTAATTTCTCAGTTTGAAATAACTAAGAAAAATCAAACAGAGCAAATAAATACATCAGAAATTCAGTCATACACATTGCACCCCCCAAGACATTTTTAATAATACTATTCGTAAGGCCAGGATCGTACCGTGCTCTCTGGAAGTGATCCTTGAACCCAAAATTAGTGTTACGTGGAGCTTGCTGTGAGTGGAATTTTCACGTGATAGTTTTTGAGCTGAAGGAGATCTGGGTTCTCCCCAAGGATCTGTCTCTAATTGTCAGGAGATTTCACATTGGTCTCTTTCCTCTCTGGTACACAGCTTCACTCCCTCCATCACTGCCATGATGTTCGACAGAAATGATGAGGGAGCGTGACTGAGACTCAGTTGTGGATTTTTTTCAGACTATGATGAGCAGGCAGCTATGCCAGGTTCTGATCTTCTCAGCATGGAGAGCTGCGCCTGGCTGCAACCGTTCTGCGGATGGAGCGGGAGGCGGAGAGGGCATCTCTAGACCGAATGCTCCGTAAAGGCAGCCGATCTGCAAAGCAAAGTTCCTTCCCTGCTCCCCAGCGTAATGAGAGGCCACAGTGGAAGGCGGCAGGACAGCAGAATGACAAAGAGTCTGGCAACCTGCAGGGACACATTCCTGGCCCCCGTACACCATCCTGTAGATCCTCCATGACAAATACCTTTCAACGTGATCCAGCCCCAAGGAAAAGACCCTTATTTCATGAATTTTCCAGTGGAGGAGCATTTTTACGCCAGTGACACCAAATTATAGGCAGGCTGTACGATAAAATACTATAGGGTTTTATCTGGTTTTGCCAGGTTACAAAGCAGAAGCTAAAAACAAACCCAAATGCTCTGTCCTTTCTTCATGAAAAACAGAATTTTCAGGCGTGTTGTTGTGATTAGTGGTGGTGGTGGTGGCTTTTCCCCCTTAGTGACAGAAATGCAAGGGAATAAGAACTAATTGTCGAAGGTTTTAATTGTGCTGTACCTTGTTAATGTTTCTCACATATTGATTCCTATTAATTAATCTACTGTAATGGAAAAGTCAATTATGCCATATTAACACCACTTGTTGTAGAAAAGACTAAATTACTGAATGCAGATGGAGAGCAGATGTGTTATGATAAACATTTGATACGTTCCTCTGCCCGTCTCCAAAGTTAATCTGGCTTAAGGTATCCAAAACATGGCCCATCTCCCTGTGGGGAGGAAGAAGACAATTACAGGTTGGAGAGGAGTGTGGAGATAGATTTTTATTTTAAAAAAAAAAGAAAGAAAAGAAAAGGAGAGTGAAGTTGAAAAAATCAGATATCCCACTGGCTTGATTTTTCTCCTTCCACAATGCATCTGATTCTAAGGAATAAGCATGGGAACAGGAGTATGGAGACTTGGGCTCTAGTTCTGATTCTGACGCAAACTCACAGCTTATGTCTCCTCACAGAACTCTCCATCAAAGTTTGTTTGTTTGTTTGTTTGTTTGTTTGTTTGTTTTGAGACAAGGTCTCATTCTGTCACCCAGGCCAGAGTGCAGTGGTGGGGTCATGATTCCCTGCAGCCTCAAACTCCTGGGTTCAGGTGATCCTCCCACCTCAGCCTCCCCAGTAGCTGGGACTACAGGTATGCACCACCTCACCCAGCTAATTATTATTATTAATATTATTTTTAGATGGAATTTTGCTCCTGTTGCCCAGGCTGGAGTGCAATGGCGTGATCTCAGCTCACTGCAACCTCCACCTCTCAGGTTCAAGCGATTCTCCTGCCTCAGTCTTCCAAGTAGCTGGGATTACAGGCACCCACCACCATGCCTGGCTAATTTTTATGTTTTTAATAGAGACAGGGTTTCACTATGTTGGCCAGGCTGGTCTTGAGCTCCTGACTTCAGGTTCAAGACCACAGCCTCCCAAAGTGCTGGGACTACAGGCGTGAGCCACTGCTCCTGGCACTAATTTTTAAATTTATTTTTTGTAGAGACATGGTGTCCCCATGTTGCCCAGGCTGGTCTCAAACTCCTGGGCTCAAGCAATCTTCCCGCCTCAGCCTCCCAAAGTGCCGGGATGATGGGTGTGAGCCACTGCATTGGCCTTTGCTGAGAATTAAATCAAAACATCCATTCATTCTTTCAATAAACACTCTTGGCTGCATATAATGACTGAGGTTCAGACGTTATCCCTAACTCTTTCTCAAACATCTCAACCGGGGTTTTTTGCAGGCACATTCAATGCAGTACGGCATGCCTTCCTTCTGAGCCTCCTGAATCATCTGAGGCTCCCACCATCTCCCCAGTGTCCAAGACAGAAACCTACAAGTCATCCTGGGCTTCCCTTTTCCTCCCTACCTCCTTGGCTCCACCAACCTGAGGTTGTTAAGGTCTATTGAGGCTACCATCTAGATATTTAAATTATAACATTCATAAAATCCAAAAGCAAATAGGAAACTGAAAAAAAAAAGTCAACTATAAAGAGTTAGCATGTTGAATATATTATACAAAGTCTTCTCAATAAATAAGAAAAATTATCCCATAAAAACTGGGCAAAGGAAGAGAACAATCTGCAGAAGAAATACATAATAAGGTAAATAAATATCTGAAAATGTTTTCACTTCAAAAATCAAGGAAAGTCTAATTTTAACTAAATACTTTTTTCCCCTCTCAAAATATCTACTTCTTTTTAAAGTAATCAGTCTCATTGATCATGAGGACGCAGTGAGACGGGCATTATAGTGTCCTGCAGAATAGAGAATATAAAATGTGTAGAACATTTTGAGGAAGCAATTCAGCAACAGGTATTAACAGCCTTAAAAGTGTCTGTGTCTCTTTATCCAGGAATTTTCCTTCTAAAAATCCATTCCAGGAAAATAATTAGAGATGCAAATTAAAGATATATGCATAGAGTGTTTATTACCACATTATTGTTACTGTTAAAATGTGAAAAACAGGCCAGGCACAGTGTCACTCCCGTAACCCCAGCACTTTGGGAGGCCAAGGTGGGCAGATCACTTGAGGTCAGGAGTTTGAGACCAGGCTAGCCAGCATGGCAAAATCCCATCTAATACAAAAATTAGCTGGGCGTGGTGGTGCATGCCTGTAGTCCCAACAACTCAGGAGGCTGAGGCAGGAGAATCGCTTGAACCCAGGAGGCAGGGGTTAAAGTGGGCTGAGATCACACCACAGCACTCCAGCCTGGATGACAGAGTGAGACTCCATCTCAAGAAAAAAAAACAAAAAAAAAACACGTCTTTCAGGGCTTCTCACTGACATGTGAACTTCAGTGATCACACGACACCCTTTGGGGTCCACTCCTGGTACCTCTGCCTCCTGAGTCCTCACCGCACCTCCCACCTCCCCACTCTCAGGTTTCAGCTCCCCCATTCTTGGCGCTCCCTCGCCAGGCTTGGCTACTGGCTTTATGCTGTTGCCCCATTTCTCTGCCAGGGAGCACCTTGCTTCCCACTCTGCCTCTCCAGCACATCACTTGCTGCTGACATAAACATCCACCTTCAGGACTCAGTGGACCTTCAGGACTCAGCCTGCACGTGGCCTACTCAAGATCACCTTCCCCAGCGGGATTTGTCATTATTCCACCTTGAGACCCCACCACATCCGCAGACCATGGCGCTGTCAGGGGATTTCAGCAGGAGAGTGGCACGTTTTGCAATTTCAGAAGAGGCCTCTGGCAACCACATCTGCAGCAGGGGTGATCCTGGGATGGGAGAACAAGGCAGGGGCCCTCAGAGGCCAGGGAGGACTCTGACTGGGACAAGGGGGTGGAGCGTTGGGACTCTACCCACTCCTGGCCAGAATTTCCAACCTGCCCTGTGGCTGTCCTGAGCCCCATCCGGATGGTGCTTCTCTTGCTGCCCAACTAGTCCCAGCCCTCCACAAAGCAGCTCCCATCCCTGCTAGCCCTGCCTGAGATTCTCCTTGGCCTGAGTTCAACCTTACTCCAGACCCCGACAGTACTTTCCCTTCGCCCTTCGCTCAGACCACAACGTGGGAGAGAAGCCTGAAGTGTCCTGCGCCATCAGGAATGCCGACATTCAGAACACAGACCAAGTCTCTTCAACCAGACCACACCTGGCTTCCCGGCCACGGCAGCTACGTGGGAGAATCAGGGCCCTGCAGATGCTGACACCTGGGAACAACACTGATCACCAAGAGACAGTGATCCACAGCAACAGAGTGCCCGGAAGGCCACCTCGACTGGCAAGTTCCTGAGCACCTCGCTATGCCAGGCACTGGGCAGCATGCCCGCAGTGCTCTTGGAAAGCTCAGATTAGTGGCAGTGATAACAAATAAAGGAAAATTAACAGTAGTGTGTGCAGCTGGGATGTGGTGTGAGCAGGTTTCCTGCATTGCCTGGAAGTCTTTGCAGAACGCTTCTGGAAGGGGGGCCTTTATCCACAAGTCCTTAGAGAGAGAAGGCAGGGATGGCTTTCTGCAGGAAAGACGGAGTATGTGAAGCCTAAAAACACCCAAGTAAGAAAACATGTTCTCTGTGCCTCAGTTCCCCTTTGAAAATCCTGCTGGGAGAACATAGCATCATGGCGCAAACTCATGTCAAAGAACCTGAGATCCAGGCTCAGACCCACCACTCGCCAACCCCTTCACTTCGCACCCCTCATGCCTTGTTCAGAATTCTTCAGAATGGCACCATGGTTGCTAAAACAATCATTTAGCAGTTATTTTGGGGTTTAGACCACTATCGTGCTGAAGAGGGCTCAGGCCATGGTGGGGACTTAGTAAATGTTTCTAGACCTTCTTGCTTTTCCAGCAAGAGAGAATCAAGGGCAAAAGCTATGCCTTATATCTCCTTGTACCTTGGTTAGGACCAAGGACCTAGTCAGCGCCCGGCAAGGCCCTGCTGATGGATTCATTTGCTGGGGCTGTCTCGTCTTTCTCGTCTCATCCTCCACCAGAGCTAACTCTTTGACAGCTTCAGTGGCAATTTTCAAATTTCAAAGGCCCCTGCAGGGCTGAGGAAGGTACCCTAGGTAACGAGGTGGAAGAGCCTGACTTATCATCAGGCAGGCAGGAATCATTTGTCTGGAAAATTCACTTGGAGATCACAGAGGCAGCTGTCTACTGTGTCTCAAACCCCTTGCAGAAGGATGGCTCCCAGGCAGGAGGAGCAATCACTTCCCCACAGCCTGGAGAGTCTGCCCGAGTCAAGCTCCTACAGGAACAGCAAGCACACTCGCCCTTCACTGCCTCCCCTGCCCCCACCTCACTTCCTCTCCTGCCTTGCTCAGGACCCCTCCCACACCTCTCCCTGGAGTCCGGAATGAGATCAGCACCTCCGGACGGGTGCGTGCCAAGTGACCTGCTTAAACTCATTTGCTCCTGGGACATAATTCCCAAGGAAGTACATTTTAATTAAACTTTCCGGTAAACACGTCTTTTGCTCTATAATAACTCCATTAAAAAGAGATCACTATAAAGAAGCCGTTCTATCCCATAAACATTGAAAACAGACAAACAGGCTCCTGAGCCAGGCTGGCAGCCCTGGAGCTGCTCCACTCCACAGCCTCAGCCTCCCTGCAGGTGCCTGCCTGGGTCCTCCTGCTTCCAGACCTTTTCTCCAGGGATTTCTCCCCACCTGGAATGCTCAGAGAGCCTCTCTGCCCTCCTCCAGCAACCTTCCCTGAGCAGCCCTCACCCATCTGAAGTTTTCTTGCAGCCCCAGCTACACACGTGAGCCCACGTGCCATAAAACAACCTTGCTTGCCACTATCTGCTCTCACCAAGCAAGTTGTTAAGTGAGGACAAGGAGCAGGCCACATGCTTCTTGGTCTCCCCCAAAGACCCCTTACAGAGAACTTTGTGCAGGGTAGAAACACCACTCAATAGGAGGTCAACATAGGGCCACCTAAAATCTCCAGTTGTTCACAGATAGTACCTGACAAAAAAGGATGTTTTAGAAGTCATTCAGCTATCTAGAAGAAGTTTTGTCTGATTACTACCTAGAAAAAAGAAGGTATGCGGTAGTTGATTGGTTCTCCTAAATTATTTTAAGAAATGTGCCTGGCTCTCCAAAATACAAGCCAACAATTCCTCATCTACAATTTGAAAATCCAAAAAGCCCTTTAAAAAAAGCAGAAAGCCGGGCTGCTGCTCATAGGAGCTCACGCCGGTAATCTCAGCACTTTGGGAGGCCAAGACGGGCGGGTCACTTGAAGTCAGCAGTTTGAGACCAGCCTGGCTAACATGGTGAAACCTGTCTCTACTAAAAATACAAAAATTAGCTGGGCGTGGTGGCACATCCTTATAATTCCAGCTACTCAGGAGGCTGAGGCAGGAGAATCACTTGAACCTGGGAGGCAGAGGTTGCAGTGAGCCAAGATCATGCCATTGCACTCCAGTCTGGGCAATAGAGCAAGACTCTGTCTAAATAAATAAATAAATAAATAAATAAATAAATAAATAAATATTAAAAAGCAAGAGACCTTGTAATCCCAGGACTTTGGGAGGCGGAAGCATGTGTATCGCTTGAGTGCAAGAGCTTGAGATCAGCCTAGGCAACGTGATGAAAACCTGTTTCTAGTCCCAACTACTGGGGAGGCTGAGGTGGGAGGATCAGTTGAGCCCAGGAGGTCAAGTCTGCAGTGAGCCTTGATCATGCCACTGCATTCCAGCCTGAGTGACAGAGCAAGACCTTGTCTCAAAAAAAAAAAAAAAAAAAGAGGAGAATGTAATCCCAGCATTTTGGAAGGCCAAGGCAGGAGGATCCCTTGGGCCCAGGAGTTCAAGACCAGCTTAGACAACATAGTGAGACAAACCCCTCCCACCACCACCAATCTCTACCGAAACAAAAAATTAGCCAGATATGGTGGCATATGCCTGTGGTCCCAGTTACACAGGAGGATGAGGCAGCGGGATTACTTCAGCCCAGTAGGTCAAGGCTGCAATGAGGCCTGCTCACACCACTGTACTCCAGCCTAGGCAACAGGTGAGGCTCTGTCCAAAACAAACAAAAAAAAATCAGGGGAAGAAGGGTTTTTTTGTTGTTGCTTTTTAAGCTTATTTGGCAGCAAGATCTGACTTGATCTAAATGTACTTTTACAATTTTAGTAGCAAAATTTTACTTAGTGGAGAGTTGTCTGTTTTGCTGCAAAAAATATTAATATATTAATTACAAGATACTGGCCTGGATGCCGCTGGGAGTGTTATACAGTGTATTATACATATGGACTATATTTCTCTTCTAAAAATAAAAAAAAAAAAAATGAATTCCAAAGCTATCTGACCCCAGCAGTTTCAGAAAACAGATTATAGAGCTAGATGTGCAATGTTCGAAAGTTCCCTGTAGATATTTGTACTCTGAATTCTAGTTTTCTGATTCATGTTTTATAATTTCTAGGGCATTTATAGTAGATTTTATTATTGTTCCCAAATATCCGTTTCTCTCTCCCCTATAAGAGATGTTTCATGCTTGCCATTGCCTGGGGGGTTTTCAGTAACTCCTTTAAGGAGGAGAATAGCCACTGCCTCATTGACCTCAGACTCTGCCAGTGCAGTGAGAGCAGATACACTATATACCACCTCTGAGCGAAGTTTTAAAGTCATTGTGTCAGTTTTTTGTCTTTTTCCTCTGTCATGAGAATGGCATGTCCCAGATAGAAGATGTACCTTTTGCGTGGATCCTGAACTAAAGAAGATAAATGACTTCATACCACAAAGAAAAATTAAACTTAATAAATCAATGGGCTAAATATCAGGGCTGAAACAATAAAACTCTTAGAAAAAAACACAGGGGTAAATCTTTATTACCTTGAATTTGGCAATAGATTCCTCGGTAAGACACAAAATGAATGAACAACAAAAGAAAATAATAGGTAAATTGAACTTCATCAAACTTAAACTCTTTTGTGTATCAAAGGATATTATCTAAAAATGAACAAAGGATATTATCAAGAAAATGAAAAGAAAATCTACAAAATGAAAGAAAATATTTGCAAATTATATATCTGTTAAGGGCCTAATATCCAGCACATATAAAGAAACTTTGGGCTGGGCATGGTGGCTTATGCCTGCAATCCCAGCACTTTGAGAGGCAGAGACAGGTAGATTACTTGAGGTCAGAAGTTCCAGATCAGCCTGGCCAGCATGGAAAACCCCATGTCTACTAAAAATACAAAAACTCTCCAGGCATGGTGGCAGGCATCTGTAAACCCAGCAACTTGGAAGGCTGAGGCAGGAGAATCTCTTGATGCCAGGAGGTGGGAGTTGCAGTCAGCCGAGATCATGCCACTGCACTCCAGCCTGGGCGACAGCAAGACTCCATCTCAAAATAAAAACCCACATCTGTACAACTAAACAACAAAAGACATGCAATCCAATTTTAAAATGGGCAAAGGACATAAATTGGTATTTCTCCAAAAAGGATATACAAACAGCCAACAAGCACATGAAAAATTATTCATTGTCATAGAAAAATGCAAATCAAAACCTCAATGAGATACCGCTTCACATTCACTAGGATAGCTGTAATTAAAAACTAGAAAATAAAGGCTGGGAGTGGTGGCTTACGCTTGTAATCACAACACTTTGGGAGGCCGAGGTGGGCAGATCACCTGAGGTCAGGAATTTGAGACCAGCCTGGTCAACATGGTGAAACCTCATCTCTACTAAAAATACAAAAAATTAGCCGAGTGTGGTGGCGCACGCCTGTAATCCCAGCTACTGGGGAGAAGAATCACTTGAACCCGGGAGGCAGAGGTTGCAATGAGCTGAGATCCTGCCATTGCATTCAGCTTGGGCAACAAGAGCGAAACTCCGTCTCAAAACAAATAAATAAATAAAATAAAAAATAGAAAGTGTTAGTAAGGATGTGGAAAGATTGGAACACTGGTATATTGCTGGTGAAGTTATAAACTGGTATAGTCACTGTGAAAAATAATTTTGTGGTTCCTCAAAAAAATTAACATAGAATTCCAACTATGACCTAGCAGTTCCACCAGGACATCCCTGGTCCAAATATTAAAAACCAGTACTAAAACAAATACATATACACACATGTTTATAGCAGCACTATTTACAGTAGCCAAAAGGTAGAAACAGCAGACATGTTCACCAATGAATTAATGGATAAACAAAGGGTGGTATACACATGTAATGGAGTTTTATTTAGCCATAAAAGAAAGGAAGTATTGATATGTGCTACAAAGTGAATGAATCTCAAAACTAATGTTAAATGAAAGAAGCCAAACACAAAAGATCATGTATTGTATGATTTCACTTATGTGAAATATTCAGAATAGGGAAATCCACAGAGACAGATCACAGATCAGTGGCTGCCAGAGGGTGAGGGAAGCGGGGAATAGGGATCAACTATGAATGGGTATGGGGTTTTTCTTTTGTCATGATGAAAATGTTCTCCAACTAGATAGAGGTGGTGGTTGTACAGCACTGTGAATGTATTAAATGCCACTGAATTGTTCACTTTCATATTTAACATATATATGTAATATAACATTGTGTTATATGAATGTCTTTTTTTTTGTTTTTTATTTTTTTTATGTAGAGACAGGGTCTCACTATGTTGCCCAGGTTGGTCTTGAACTCCCGGCCTCAAGCAATTCTCCCACCTCAGCCTCCCAAAATGCTGGGATTATGAGTCACTGCACCTGGCCATATATTATAGAATGTCATTTCAATTTTTAAAAGGAGGGGTGAGAAAGAGGAGCAGTGAAGACACAGAATGATCACTGGTTTGAAAAGATATCAGTCTTTTTTATTTCTCAGAGCCAAGGGCCAAAGATGGCTAGAGCCACCTGCCATTCCCTCTGGCCTGCCGAACCTAGACCATATCCCTAAGGTCATGTGATATGATCACTGTCCTGTAAGTCAAGATATGGGAAGGCTGGGGACACTGTTTTTCATGTCTCCTCCCTCACCTCCACTGAAGTCATTCCTAGTGCCAGGCCTGAGGAGGTCCTGCACAGTGTGCTCACCATGGAGCTAGCTCTGACATCTGTTGTGGCCAGCAGGGTCCTGGCAACTGGAGGAGATATGGCAGAGATCTTGAGAGCCCCAGAGGATTCTCTTTGGCCTTGATCCTCTGCGTGATGCTTGGCCTGGGACTCTCTGCCAAATAATGCAGCACCCCAAGGAGGCTGTATGGGAGATGACGGCTTTTATCATCATAGTGGGAGTTCCTATGCTTAAAACTTTGAGTTACTATGCTAGGGGAGACAAAGAACTGGCCATTGGAGTCTCTGTCCTTTCAGAAGAAAGACATCAAATTTTTGAAAGGTTTTGCCACATTGCAAGAGAATTTGGAGACCTTAAATCCACTATCCTAGATGTCAGACTCAAGAACAAACTATCAGAAATAGCAAATGTGAAAACCATGAATAAAGAGTTGGAAAGCTGTAACTCTCTACTTGGTCTTAGAATGGATTATTACAGAGAAGCATGAAAAAGAACAGAAATCTACATGTTTACAAGAAGTTCAGCTGATGGCTGAGATTACAAGCAAGTCCCAGTCCTTAGAAGACTCAACTAAGCAAATCTAACAAGTGGCTACAAGCAAAACATTCTTCAAAATCCCTCAGAAGTATGGAGAACAGCTTCAGGAGCACTAATAGAGACTTTGGAGGAAAATTCCAATCTTCAAAGACGCATGAAGCTGCTTTCCCAAGAATCTTAAAAATGGAGTGAACAAACTAATTAAAGAGAAAAAAAATCTCGGAAAACTCTAGAGTGGGCTGGGAGCAGTGGATAAAGCCTATAATCCCAGCACTTTGGGAGGCTGAAGTGGGAGGATCACCTGAGCTCAGGAATTTGAGACCAGGCTGGGCAACATGGTGAGATTTCACCTCTACAAAAAATAGAAAAACTAGCCAGATGTGGTGGTACACACCTGTGGTCCCAGCTACCTGGGAGGCTGAGGTCGGGGAATCACTTAAGCCTGGTATATCAAAGCTGCAGTGAGCTGAAAGCATGCCACTGCACCCCAGCCTGGGCAGTAGAGTGAGAACTTGTCCCAAAAAAAAATTAAAATAAAAATTAAAAAATTAATTTTTAAAAAATCTCTAGACTGCCTGTGGAGCAAGTTCTTAACAAAAAGAATCATGTCAAGATTCTAAGTGAACACTTGCTAATGGTAAACAAATGGGCTGCTGTACTTGAGGAAGACAGCATAGATCATGAGAACCTAGAATTGGATATATGAATGGCATCTAATGGTGATCTCTTACAAGATAATTCCAGAAGTGTTTCGAAGAAAGTAATTCATGGGATTGAGTATATATACTTATTTTTAAACTCTGCAAAACAAAATAAACAAAATGTACATGAAATTAACTAAAGAAACCAAAATAATCAATGCACTTAAAGATCATATGGAAAGTCCCAAACCAAGAAAGCTTCACTGCAACCAGGAAACAGTCAGAAAAGGGGACACTAAAGCTCCTGCAGAAACATCTATTTCTTTCTAAATCACATTGAGAAAAAGAAATGTTTACTCCTTGTCGAATCTATAGAGAAGTTACCCTGAAAAAAAAAAAAAATCTTTCCAATACAGAAGAAAACATTAGAATGCATCTGAAGAGTTACATACCTATAAAATTCAAGCCAACATTATTTCAGAAAAATTTGGAAGAATAGCTATTATGAAAGCCTTCTTATTTCCCAAGAAAGAAAAGTTCACGATTTGGGGATGAGAGCTCCGTTAGCTGAGAAACCACAATAACATAAGAAAAGAAACTAGCTACATCACAAAGAAATTGATTGAGGCTGGGTGTGGCAGCTCATGTCTGTAATCCCAGCACTTTGGGAGGCTGAAGCGGGTGGATCACCTGAGGTCAAGAGTTCAAGACCAGCCTGGCCAATGTGGCAAAACCCCGTCTCTACTAAAAATACAAAAAATTAGCTGGGCGTGTTAGCGCATGCCTGTAATCCCAGCTATTGGGGAGGTTGAGGCACAAGAATCCTTGAACCCGGGAGGCGGGGGTTGAAATGAGCCAAGATCACGCCACAGCACTCCAGCCTAAGCAACAGAGGAAGAATCCGTCTCAAAAAAAAAAAAAAAAAATTACAGAAAGAAATTGATTGAGCAAGAATGCAAAGGTGTGGAAAAGTATCCTTCCGTCCTTGAAATTCCCAATGAGGCATTTGGCAGAAGCCCAAGGGCACACTACACGCTACTTGCCATGGCCAGATCCCTGGTAAAGGACAGCATCAGGCTGTGATGTGGAACACGCGGTCTGGTGCCTAGTGCTGATCACTTGCCACCCCTTGGGGCCCCTCAACAAGCACGTTCTCAGCTTGTCATGGTGCTCCTTGTACGGGCAGCAGCTCAACTGCTGCTCTTGTTTCAACCACCTTACGTGCTAGGCGAGCAGCCGGGGTCTGATCTTCATGAGGTTCCAGAGAGAAGTTCCTCGGATAAGAACAACCAGTGTTCCCCGTCTTCTGATAGCAAGGACAAAGATCCCCCAAAGTTCCCTCTACAAAGGGTCCTCTCTGGCCTGGCACTAGTATCCCATGGCAACCAGCAACACCTCAGCAGCGGCTGCCAGCTTCCGTCTTGTGTCCACACCACCTGGAAACAGAAGCGGCTCCCCATCCAAGTTGATCCACCTTCCACTGTGTCCACTTTGAAGATCCGGGACAACTGCAAGATGTTTTTGGTCTCTTTCTGCAAAAATATGTATTTATTGTGTCTTTTTAGTATTATTCTATTAAGAAATTATACAATGGCTCAATTAGAAACATGATAGGCTATAATTGTTAGTATAATATGTTAGAACTGTAGAGTATAAAATATGAATCTTATAAGTTAACTGCTTCCATTTTATTTAATTTGGAGGTAGTGTACTGAGTGTAAAATATAGTAATCTGGAAACACAGTAGATTGGGTCTTGCTATTTAACATGTCACCTGGAACATCAACTGTAATAGGAGTTTCCCATGAGAAGTTTCTCCAGTGGCAACATTTGAAACTCAAGGCTGATTTCTATATAACAAGTGCTCAATACCTGCTGGTTGTAAGATTAATATTTTTACCATTATAAAATTTGGTCAATAAAAAAAGCAGAAAGCTTTTTTTAAAGGTACATGGAGCAAAGTAGAATTCTAGCAAACCTGTTGCCCAGAGTAAACATGAGTGAGCAATAAGTCTTAGCTGGCGTGAGCTCCTGGGATTTAGGCAGGGACAGGGTTTGTCTCCACTGCCTGACCTAGGGAAAGCCAACAGCTAAAAATGCTGAATATCAAAGTGGAAGGAATTTTCAAAACTAACCTAGAGAAACAACATTTTAAAATTTTAATAGAGATGATCCTCCCTCTTCTTGTCCTCTCCCAATGCTCGTAGAGCCCAGACCCAACTCATCTGAGTCAGGAATAGGCACAAAGTCCTTCTTTCTTCAGTAATTCTACTTGCAATTCTAGAGCTTGGGGTGGGGGCTGGGGAAGATGCTCCATTTCCTCTTGCAGCGGTATTTGAGGGCCACTCAAATCCTGAGTGTCCTTGAGAAAGTCTTCTTTAGGAGATCTCAACTAAGAGAAATCCATTTTTTTCAGCTAATCTTCTCTCCTGGATACTGCCCTTTCTCCCACTTTCCTCCTTACTCCTTGGTCAAGGAGCTTTAAATAACTAACATTCATGTTGAGGGTACCAGGCACTCTACTAAGATCCGTACTTGTGTTATCTCTACACCTTTCCTGCAGTCATGAAGAAAATGCCATTAATAGCTCATTTCACAGTTAAAGAGACTGGGGCACAGGAGACTCAGTACGTAGTTAAGTGTTGGAGCCGGATTCAGATCCACTGACCCCGTGCACCAGCACTTGCGCTTAGGATGAGATAACCACACCGCCTGCTCCACGCGTTGCTCTTGTTTGAGCGAGCATCCCACAGAGCTTTCAGAAACACCAGCTCACTTATCCTCTCCAGAGCTCTGAAGCATTTGGCATTCTTGTCCTAGGAAACCAAGCCCAAAGTGGTTCTGGTTCTCCCACTCAGGGCCTCAGCTAGAGGGATGCAATGGGATGCTGGTTCTGGCACCTCGTTCTACAGTTCATGTCCCCTTCCCCTAGCCACATGGCTGCCTGTTTCAGGAGGATCCCAGCCTTCAATTCTTGTGAACACAAATCCAGGGTCTCCTGGAGCAGCTATGAGGCTGTTCTCCTTTACCTGAGAAGGACAGACATACCTGGCAAAGGACCCTCAGAGTGAGGCTGAACCATCCAAGCCTCTGTGTTCACTTTCAAGAGGGAGGGATTCTGGAGGGAGGGAAACGAGCTTCACATGAAGTTCTCTGACTCTCTTTTTTCTGCGATCTTAAATACTGATAGGCACACCAGGCCTAATTCTAGTTAAAGAATTCTAATAGTTAAAGAAGGGAAGCGGGGAGGAAATGAGAAAGGAGCAGGAAGGGAAAGGAAAAGGAGGAAAGGAAAGAGAAGGGCAGGGAATAAAAAAAGAGAATAATCTAAATTATTCATTTATTTATTTTTAAATTTTTATTTATTTATTTATTTATTTTTTAATTTTTTGAGACAAAGTTTTGCTCTTGTTGCCCAGGCTGGAGTGCAGTGGCGCAATCTCAGCTCACCACAACCTCTGCCTCCCAGGTTCAAGCAATTCTCCTGCCTCAGCCTCCCCAGTAGCTGGGATTACAGGCGTGAGCCACCACCCCGGCTAATTTGGTATTTTTAGTAGAGACGGGGTTTCTCCTTGTTGGTCAGGCTGGTCTTGAACTCCTGACCTCATGTGATCCGCCCACCTCGACCTCTCAAAGTGCTGGGATTATAGGCATGAGCCACCGTGCCTGGACGCTAATCCAAATTTAAAAAGGCAAGTGAAAACTAGATATAAGAGCTGATATTATTCCAGCATGCATGAGACTCCAAATGCCTGTATACCTGCATAGGACTGTAGAGAGATGAGGATTTCCCACATTCATCACTCAGGTTTCCACCGCATTTCTCATTTCAACACCTGCCACATGCTTATTTTTAAGATAGTATGAGATTTTAAAACCATTAATGACTCTGTAAATGAAAATCACTTAATATTCACTGGGCTCAATTTCATACAGGAACTTGGGCTCTATAAATACTCATTAGTAAATATTTTTAAAGTAATTTTCACATAAAAATAGAAAAATAAACATGATATCTCACATTTGAAAAATGCACTTACAGTTTGAAAACCCATTTTGCAATGATTATTTTACTTGATTTTCTTGTGGGGAGGCAGGATCGAGCAGAATTCATTCACACCTGTATTTATGAAGCACCTACTGTATGCCATACAAGATGGAGATGTAGAAAACCCATTGTGTGAACTGCATCATCCACAGTGTGTCAACTAACTACATTATCTGGGCAACAAGGCACTCAAGGCAGTGTAGGAGACCCGAAACTGAGTATCAAAGTGATTCTTCCAAAACCACTAGGAAGTTGTTGGCAGACTTGAACCCAGAGCCCCTGACAGAGTCTAAAGCTCTCTCACCACCTCATCTCTGTACGCAAGTACATGTTGAGTGTACAAGGTAGTGATTCAGAGGTAGATTCGGACAAACTACATTTTAAAAGCATATGGGTTTTCATACGTTCCCAGGAAGTGAACAAATTCGATCTCTTCCTGCTCAGGAGATCCCACCTTAATCACCTACTAGAAATAAGCTGTTTCAAGAAAGTTGCAAATAATGCTGCCAGAGCCCCTGGTCTTCCTCTCATCAAAAGCCTAGAAAGAAGGAAAAAAAGAGAGAGAGAGAAAAGAAAGAAAAAAAGGAAGTAAATAAACTTTGAAAGGAGGAAGAAAGGAAGGAAGGAAGAAGAGAAGGAAGGAAGGACAGAAGGAAGGAAGAAAGGAAGAAAGGAAGGAAGGAAGAAAGGAAGGAAGGAAGGAAGGAAGGAATTATTTTATAGAAGATGAAGTTTACATATGTTCAAACATCTGCAAATCCAAACTTCTTATTTGTCCCGTGTGTTTGGGCAGTGGGCAGATATTCAGCAGCCCAAGCTTTCATCATTTCTATTGGAGAATGTGAGGTGAGTTTATTGGGTTAAAATCGGTTTTGTTTGGGTTTGCACCGCCCTTGTTCCCCGGGAGCCCCACATGGGGCGCCAACATGGCCTGGAAGAGGGGCATGTCAAGTGCCCCCCATCATGCATTGTTGCTGCGCAGTGAACTGGAGTCTCAGAGGGGAAGGGAAAAAAAGTAATTCCTCATTTTCATCCTGACCAGGATTCCCCTTTTCTTTGGCGGCCCCCAGCCGCAGTAATCCGCATTCACGGCGCCCAGCCCCGGGTTCCTCTCGGAGTTCTCCCGCTCCTGTCATTGTCTTCTTATCTGGGCCGCTTCTTCCAATGGTGCTCCTTGAAAGCGCTTTCACCGACAAAAAAGGACCAGCTCCATAATGGCCAACTTGGCCCCTTTCTTCTCTCTCTCTCTCCCTCTCAGTCTTTTTTTTGAAAGCTTTCCGACGGAGCCGGGCTATTTAATCTTCTTGAGGCGTTCAAGATGTCACTTACCTCTGATGGTGGAGACAATGGGGAAATACTTCCAGCCTGAATGCCGGGCAGTGCTGAATGCCTCTGGCTGCTTTGAAGCGGGTTCTTGGAAGTCTCTGTTTCAGCCGTGGTGGCCCCAGTGCAGGTCTTTTTGTGCAATCGCATGCATGCCTCCAGGCCAGCCTCACCAGAGGCGCTTTAGCATAAAGGACAGTGAATGGCTTTGTCATCAGACAGAACCTGGTTCAAATCCCAGTTCAGGCTTGGGCAGATCAGTCATTTAACTATCCCAGGCCTCAGTTTACCTATCTGTGAAAACAGAAGTGAGAATAGGGCCTCAGTTTCCCCTCTCTGTAAAATGTAAGTGACAGTGATTCCTGCATGATTCTGTTGCAAGAATTGAATGATAATTAAAAGTACATACCCTCTGCTTCCCACCCTGAAAGTATATGTGTGTGTAATTAATTAATGGATTGATTATATAATTTCCTGGCAACTGATGAGCTAGCGTGTGGAATGCTCACATTCCTTTCTGATGGAAAGGAGTAAGAGGAGTTTCATTAATTAATGAATTGGTGCAGAAGGAACCAAAGGCTCACAACCTTTGTCACCTTTGACCTCTCTCTCCCCACATCCATGAGTCACAGACCTTGTTGACCCTGCCTTTTGCAGGCCACTCCCGCCCCACTGCACTGCCCCAGGCAGGCCAGCTTGAGTCAAATGGCACTCCTGTGCTCCAGAACATTTCATCACTCCCTATTGCTTACAGGATGAAAGGCAAAGTCTTAACCTTGATGATTGGCCTGTTTTTCCGGCCTCAACTCCTACCTTTCCCGTTCTATGAACCCCACACTCCAGCCGAAGGATTCTCTGCAGCACAGCTTCCTAGCTTTGTGGTGCTGTGGCTTCAGCTTGGAATAATGTCCTCCCCTGCATATCAACCTCTCAAATGCCAACATCCTTCAAGGCCCATGAGAAGGCTTCATCCAGCTTGCACCACACATCTGCCCCACAGCACATGGCTCACTTCCGTTCAACAAGCACTTGATCAAGCTGCTCCTCTGAGCCCAGAAATTAGAGACTCCACAGTGACTAAGCCACAGCCCCTGACACCGAAAAGCTTACAACAGTCTGTGGGGTGCCAGTCTGTCTCTTCTTGCTCAGAAGCCCCAGTGCATGTCCTACAAAGGCAGTAGTTGCTCCAGCCTCTTCACCTAGCAGTGCTTGTTGTTTAGAAAATACTCAGGCTCGCTTGCAGTGAGCTGAGATCCAGCCACTGCACTCCAGCCTAGGCGACAGAGCGAGACTCCGTCTCAGAAAAAAAAAAAAGAAAGAAAGAAAATGCTCAGGCTCTAAGATAGTGAATGAGGGAATAGGGTTCTTTTTTTCTATTGAGTACCTCGCATTTGCCAGGGGTCAAACTAATTAAGTCACGTATGTCTCTGAGGAATAGGCTCCATTCCCATTTTACAGCTGACCAAACTGAGGTGCAGACAAATTAGCTGACTGTACCAAGGCCAAATCTAACGTGAGGCCAAGCTAATATCTAATGCAGTTTTCGCTTACAAAGAAATACTCCTGTCTCATCCAAGAACAAATTTGGTAATTTTTACTGGGGTTATCAGGTGAGATATTTTTTCAGAAACCTCAGATTGAAGACAGAAATTTGACTGGTCAGAGACCAGTACCATACCAAGAAAATGATCCGGGGACAATCTGATACTCAGAGCTGCCCCCATCCCTGTGCTAACCTGGGTGGCACACAGGCCACTAATGTCGTGTGTATGAAATATACATTATGCACCTTCTCCGAGGCCCCGCGTGCAGTGAGGGCGAGGAGAGCCGTCCCCGAGCCGTGTACAACTTTTCATTTCCCATATCAATCATGAGAACAAGTTGAAGTTCAGATAATGGCAGCTTGGTTTCCCCTAATTGTTCAGGATTTAGACTGACTGTTTGCACTGCAGACTGCGGCCACTGGGTTCCCGGCGGGGGGCTGTGGCCGGCTCTTTCTCTAACAAACCCGTGTTCATGCGTCCATTCAGATCCATCACCCTGAGATAAACTGTGAATATTGCCCTTTGTCGCCGCTGCATTCTTCCCGGCATTGTGGGGGCACTATTTACGGATTTAAAGGTTCATTTGCACAATTCTTTTGTCAGCAGCCCAGGCGCAGAATGGCAAAGTGAGGGCTGCCTCTTCTTTCTGGGTTACTGCCCCGAGCTCTCCCTGAGCAGAAGGGACATGCCTGCCCTCGGACTTAGCATGAAGAATGTCAATGCGAAAATTACATTTTTTAAATGACCTGTCTGCTTCCGTGGCCAGGGAGGTCACCGGTTCACAGAGGGCGGGGTTTACGTGTTGCGCCTCTAGCGCTTTGGCAGTGTTCGCAGACACGCAGCCTTTGAAAAGCGGCCCAGGGTACAACATGGCACGATTACACTAAGCAGCATTGTGCTCATGTCCCATAATGAGGGCTTCAGGTTCCAGGCTCAGTGCAAAGTGCTCTGCATCCGCCTCCTTACTCCCATTTTACAGAGGGGGAAACTGAGGCACTAAGAATTTAATTAATTGTTTGAGATCACAGGGCAAGAAAATGGCAGAGCTGAACTTCCAACCCACAACTTTCTGGCTCCAAAGCCTGTGCTCCTTCAAGTGTATGCTGCAAAGTTTTGATCAGAGGACTTGGAGCTGGGCTTCTGAATGAAGAGGTAAGTATGTGTGCCACAAACAATATGGCACAGAGATGCATGTGACCAGATATCAAAGAACAGGAATGCATTACTGTCTCTGTGAATGGCACAGCCTCGGGACCTTCCGCAGGAGCCTCATCCTCCTCCTCTCACCCTGCTGTCAGCCCTCTGACAGCATCCTGCCTCATTTGAGGTAATTCTTAACTATGAGCCTTACCCACTTCCCACTAGGTTGCAGGCTCCCCGAGGGTAGGAGATCTTTCCTATCTGTCTCTCCAGTGCCAGGCATGGGCCCTGGCTGATAACACACACATACTAAACATTTCAGAAAGAATGAGTAGATGAATGACTTTTCTGCAATACGGAGGATGCATCTTTTGGAAATTTTACTGGGCAAAATAATTATTCTGCATGCAACTACAAGTCCTGCAGCTCTGCTGGGAAGAGATGAGAATGAAGCAGAGGACAACTTTGTGGGTTCACTTTGCTGGGGAGGGAAAGGAAAAACAAAAGAAAAAAAAAGTTGTCATCCAGACTCCCACAGAATGCAATTCTGTTTTAGAGTAAAGATCTGCTTGTATCCCTTTTGTGAAATAATACCGAACTTTCTGTTAGTCACAATGCAACCAAATGTCTGTGGCCCTTGGGAGTCGACACTTTGTCACAGTGGATGGAAGAAAAGGAAGAGATGAAAAATTAAAAGGCAACTGGGAATTGGCGATACATGCCAGTGAGACCTAAAGGGAGATTTGCCATAGTTTCTTGAGAAGGAGGAGACTGAAGTCAATACTTTTTTTTTTTTTTGAGACAGACTCTCACTCTGTCACCCAGGCTGGAGTGCATTGGCATGATCTCTACTCACTGCAACCTCCGCTTCCCAGGTTCGAGATTCTCCTGCCTCAGTCTCCTGAGTAGCTGGGATTAAAGGCACACTGAGTAGCCTAATTTTTCTATTTTTAGTAAAGATGGGGTTTCACCATGTTGGTTAGGCTGGTCTCGAACTCCTGACCTTGTGATTCGCTTGCCTTAGCCTCCCAAAGTGCTGAGATTACAGATGTGAGCCATCGCGCCCAGCCGGTCAATACTTTTTTAAGGGAGCTACTAAAAGCCACTATCGCTCTCCTGCTGGACCGACTGCTAGGTGGATATAAAGCCTAAAAGACCTGTGCAGCCATTTTGACACCATGAGGAAGATAGCATTGGGAAGACAAGCAGAGAGGTGGAAGGAAACTGGATGAGCTTAAGGGGACAGATTAGGAAGGTCTCATAGGATATGTAAAGAATTTGATCCTACTCTAAACATGAATCATTACTGAAAGGAGTTGGGCAGAGGAGTGACTTAACAATATCTGTGTTCTTAAGAGATCGCTCTGGCTAATTACGTACAAAATGGATTTGGAGATGGGAGGGCAGGAGACGGGTAAAAGTAATTTGAATAAAAGTGATGGTAGGGAATTAGAGATAAGAAGACAAATTCCAGAGATAAGAAAGAAATCAAGGCCAGGTACAGTGGCTCATGCTTATAATCCCAGCACTTTGGGAGGTCAAGGTAGGAGAATTGCTTGAGCCCAGGAGTTTGAGACCAGTCTTGGCAACATAGTGAGGCCCTGTCTCTACATGAAATAAATAAAGAAAAAAAAATTTGCCAGGTGCAACGGTGCATGCCTGTAGTCCCAGCTACTTGGGAGGCTGAGGTGGAAGGATCACTTAAGCCGGGGAGATCAAGGTAGCAGTTAGCTGTGATAGCACCACCACACTCCAGCTTAAGCAACAGTGAGACCTTATCTCAAAAAAAGAAAAAGAAAAAGAGAGAGATCAAAATAATGGCACTTTCTGACTGTATGAAAAAAAAATGGAGAGAAGGAAGTAAGCAAAGATGTTAGAAATGAACTTAAAAGTTTAAGGCTTTCAAATTTCAGTGGATGATGAAGACATTCACTGAGGTAGTAAACCCCCAAGGAAGACCAGAGTTAAGGAAAACATTGCTGAGTTCTGTGTTGGATATGTTGAGTTTGAGGAGCTTTTGTGGCACCCTGGAGGTGTCACATGAGTGACTGAACAGATGGGTCTCGAAACCTGAGGACTTGTCATGTCTCGATGGCTCCTGGAGTCAGGGGTGTGGAGGAGATGACCTAGTAGGAAGATGAAAAGAAACCCAGGGATTAAGCCAAGGAGCTCAGCGTTTAAGAATAAGATCTGAAGACATCACAGAAGAACGCTCAGACAGGTAAGAAAGCCCAGGAAAAAGAGGGCTTCGAGAAGGTGGTTGTGATTAATGATGTTAAAACATCAAATAAGATGACCAGAAATGTGCTTTGGAATAATGACTTGAATGAGTTGGAGGCATGATGGAGGTTGGAACCCGACTGGAGCAAGTTGCCAAAGGAGTGGGCAGGGAGGAGAGTATCAAACGTGGACAAATACACATAGAGTTCTGGTATTTGGCCAAAGATGGAGAAGCTATTACGGGAACAAACTCCAGTGAGCTGGCAGCAATGAGTTCCACTCCTGGAGAAGACTGTGTTACACTCTGTGATCTCCAGTTTCTCAGCCTCGGAATCTTGCTCAGCTGTGACTCTTCCTTCAGCACACTGGACGCGGCGATCTACAGATAGACGTGTCCTTCCTTCTTTGTTGACTCATTCCTTTTCTGTGGATTAAATGGGCTGCCTAGGAGAGTCAATCCAGCCAGTGGTGGGATTTATCCCTAAATTTTTATTTCTAGGCATGTTCATTTTCTAGGGCTGCCATAATAAAACTGGGTGGTTTAAAACAACAGTAATTTATTGTCTCATAGTTCTTTTAGCCTTCTGTCTGAAGGTTAAAAGTCCAAATCAAGGTCTTTGATCCTTTCAGAGCCTCTAGGGAAGGATTCTTCCTTGTCCCTTCCAGCTTTTGGTGGCCCAGGCATTCTTTGGTTTAGGCAGCGTAACTCCAATTTTTGTTCTGTCTTCACGGGACCATCCTCTCTGTGTATTTCCGTGCTCAAGTGTTCCTCTTCTTAGGCGGACAGCAGTCACATTACATTAGGGACCACCCTGCTCCAGTATGACCTCATGTTAATGTAACTAATGACATTTGCAATAACTTATTTCCAAATAACATTGTATTCTGAGGTCCTGGGGTTTGGGCTTCAACATATCTTTCTGGGGACACACATCAACCCATAACACTAGGTATGAATTTTCATCATACCTAGTGTTTCGCCATACCTAGGATTTGCAAGCTGGCGACATAACCACCAAGGTCCTAGGATTTGCAAGCTGGCAACATAACCAACAAGCTAAGGAGCCGTGCCTAGGGTTTGCCATACCTAGGATTTGCAAGGAGCTTGGTGCCACAGCTTGTAAATCCTAGGTATGGACACCACCTTTGTTAGCAGCCACGTTTGGTGCACTCACCATTTGGCAATGGGAAGAATGATTTTGGTTCAGGCTAGGATGTCAATGGAGAATACAATGCTTATTGAAGTGGCTCATTAAGGGCTATCCTCACAGGGTTGTCTCACCCACTCGGGGCTCTCTACCAATTCAAATGAAGTCCATTCTTAAAGAAATGACAAGAACCACATGCTGCTTTCTGATTTTCAAAGAAATTAGAGAAAGGATAAAATGTCATCCAGTCATTCCACAACCATACCATATGCTTACCCATGTCGGCCTCTGGGGATAGACAGGCTGTGGGACCACCTTGGATATTCAGCACAGCCTCTGGCCTTGGGAATTCCTTGCATAGTAAGAGAAATAGAATGGACACAGCAAAAGCCGAATGTTTGCTGAGCAGGTAGTATTAGAAAAGCTGTGATGGCAGAAAGAGGATTTGTTCTTCTTCATCTTAATCCATGATTTGTTGGTTGGTTGGATGGTTAATCAGTTGGTTGGTTGGTTGGTTGGTTGGTTGGTTGGTTGGTTGAGTTTTTTTAGAGACAGGGTCTCATTCTGTTATCCAGGCTGGAGTGCAGTGGCATGATCATAGTTCACTGCAGCCTCGAACTCCTTGGCCCAAGCAATCCTCCCATCTTGGCCTCCCAAATAGCTGGGATTATAATTAAGAGTATTATCCTAACCCCAAAAATTACTAAGAGCGAGTGGCATACACCAACTGAGCCAGCCAGGAGAGTAGCTGCATTGTCACTTTTGAACATTTTTTATCCTTATGGTTTGTTTGTATTATGAGCTTTTGGTGGCCCTCTCACAGATAATACAGTTATATTTTATCTTTACACATATTCCTCCATTAATGAGTTCTAACTGATCCATGCTATTAGGAAAGAAAGGCACCAGCTGCCCGGCTGCCATTTGCTGCACAGTGCAGTGGAAGAGCACCAGCCCTGGAATGACTCTCAAGTCAATGTGCCATCCATGCATCTGTTAAGAACTTCAAATCCTTATACACATTAGTAAGCTTCTCTGAGACTCAGTTTACTCCAGTGTGCCCAGTGAGCTGACTCTACCTAGCACTGTTGGAGGATTACAGATGAGGAGGATCAGAGAGGCCTCAATATAGTAGATGCTCAACAAATGTGCCTTGTCTTCACTCCTACATTTGTCCATGTTTCACTGAGTCACAAATATTTACTGAACACCTCACACTAGACTCTGTTTTAAGTACACGTGACAGCAAAGTGAATAAAATATTCTTACTTTTTCAAAGCTTACATTCTTGTGGGAGCACAACAGACAATGAAGAAGGCATTTTTCTTTTTCTTTTTTCTTTTTTTTTCTTTTTGAGATGGAGTCTCACTGAGTCACCCAGGCTGGAGTGCAGTGGCACAATCTCGGCTCACTGCAACCTCTGTCTCCTGGGTTTAAGCAATTCTCCTGTCTCAGCCTCCCAAGTAGCTGAGACTACAAGGCACCTGCAGCCATGTCTGTCTAATTTTTTTAGTTTTAGTAGAGACAGGATTTCACCATTTTGATCAGGCTGGTCTCAAACTCTTGACCTCAGGTGATCCACCTGCCTTGGCCTCCCAAAGTGCTGGGATTATAGGCATGAGCCACTGCGCCAGGGAGAAGATATTCTTCAAAAGGAGAGCTGTGCTGGATGGCAGGAAAGGACAGGTTAATCTGACAAGAGTGCCTGGGACAAGAAGAGACAAGGGGATGCCTCTGATAGTGTGGCCAGAGAAGGTCACTCTGAGAAGGCTGCACAGATCTGAAGGATCAGGAGGACCCAGCCTTACAGAGATCTAGGGATAGGTCATATAAGGCCAATACAGGTGCTGGGCAAGATGAGACGGTGTGCCCAGGAGCATCAAGCCAGGCAGCAGCCAGAGTGCAGTAAGTCCAGAGTCAAGAGGCGAGATGTGAGGGTGGCGAGGTGGGCAGAGGCTCCACCACCATGGAACTCTGTCAGCCACAGTCACGGTTGGGTTTTCTTCTAAAGGGGATGGGAAACCTCTGTCAGGTTTTAAGCAAGGGTGTGATGTCAAAGGTCACTCTGACTGCTGTGTGGAGAGTGGGTTGGTTGTCCAGAGCAACAGGGAAAGCAGCTGGGCTCTAGAGGAGGCTGCTCCATTTCCTAGCATCTTAGTCCATTCGGGTGGCTATAACAAAATGCCACAGACTGGGTGGCTTATGAACAACAGGAATTTGCCTCTCACAGTTCCAGAATCTGGGAATTCCAAGATCAAGGCACTGGTAGATTCAGTGTGTGGAGTGGCCTATTTCCTGGCTCACAGAGGCTGCCTTCCTGCCTTGTCCTCGCGTGGTGTAAGGGGTCTCCTTTGTAAGGGCACTAATCCCATTCATAAGGACTTCACTCTCATGACCTACTCACCTCCCCAAAGACCCCACCTTCTCATCCCATCACCTTGGGGGCTAGAATTTCAACATCTGAATTTTGTGGGGACATAAATATTCAGACTGTAGCACTTGGTCAAGAGACAGTGGAGATTTAGACCAAATGGACGTGGTGAGAAGTGGGTAGATGTGAAGATCTTTTGCAAGATAGATTTGAGGAGAAGTTAAAAATTCAAGTTAAAGTGCTGGGGACATTATCTTCTACACTTCCAGGAGCAACACACTTTACTTAGTGAATGAGACTTATCCAAGAGTTGCAAGAACTTGGTAGGTACCCATAACTGTGATCATAGTAAGAAAACAGCTAAAATGTACACTTTGCAGAATACAAGTCTTCACATGTCTTATTTCAGATCAATAAAAATCCACACAGCAATGGAATTCTGGACAGTTTCCACAATGATCAAATATACCAAATCACACATTCATTACGTAGTCTTTGAGTCCTACTGTTGATACACACTCACTTCTTTTTATTGTCTACGTTTTCATAACATGATGCCATAACGCGTAATGCCACTTATTTATTCATTTTAATACTAACAGGTTAGTTTTCTCTGTGAGAAAAAGGTGCTTTATTAAAAGTTTCAGAAATAAGACAATTGAGTCAGGAATTTTGCTTAGATGTGTTATATTTATATGCCTAATTTTTTAAAAACCTGTTAGTAGCATCTGCAAGCTATTCCAAAAGGATTAAAGGACTTACAAATATTGGAAAATGTAATTTAATATATAAGTAATAACATAAGGATTTTTAAAAAGTCTTAATATATTATTTTTGAACCTTGATTATGCATGAAGTACTTTATAAAACATACTGAGCTGCACCCAACAACACAAACATATACACCCTTCTCCATTTACAATGATGGGTAAAGTGGGGAAAACTGTAAAATGAATATGGAACTATAAATTAGAAGACACCATTTGGGACTTGGCAAGCCTCATCCTGCCTCTGATTCTTCACCAATAAAAAAATACGCTAGGTGCTGTGGCTCATGCCTGTAATCCCAACACTTTGGGAGGCCGAGACAGGCAGATTACTTGAGGTCAGGAGTTCAAGACCAGCTTGGCCAACATGGTGAAACCCCATCGCTACTAAAAATACAAAAATTAGCCGGACATGGTGGCGTGTGCCTGTAATCCCAGTTACTCTGGAGGCTAAAGCAGGAGAATTGCTTGAGCTCGGGAGGCAGAAGTTGCAGTGAGCTGAGATTGAACCACTGCACCCCAGCCCGGGCAAGAGAGCAAGACTCCATCTGGAAAAATAATAATAATAATATTTGTGAAAAATTTATTCACCCTGTTTACTTCACAGGTGTATGTTAAGGATGAAACAAGATAAATATATGCAAAAGTATTTCCTAAATGTTAAAATATTATACAAATATATTATTTTTTAGAGGAAAAAAAAGCTAAACGGCAATTAAAATACAAAACTATTAGCCTTAAAGTCAAAATATTTGCTTGCCGTTTTACTCCCTTTTTGTATTTTTTTCTGTTTGTTTACCTAGTCTTTGGGAAAGGGTTCAAATATCCTTTAATAAATATTTTCATTGTTTGGCAGGAGGAATAAAAAAAGAAATAGTAGAGTGAATCACATTCAGAATTAACTTGTGACACACATTATCATGTAGCTTTTATGTAAGTAATTACACTGCATATTATGCTTATTTATTCTAGACATTACATGTCAAAATTGCATTTGTGCCTGTTTTCCGTTGTTGACAGAAATAGCTATAATGAACGTTGTGTATTTTACTACTTTTTCACTAATCACTAGAAATAACTAATGAAATAAATGAGTAAGAAAAGATGCTTTGAAACATTTTCGGACTTGATCTTTTAACTTTCTACTGGTGTTGTGCATCAGGATTCATTGTTAGATCAAATAGGAACATAGGATGTCCAAAGGATCTATAAATGTCTTGTGAAAGTAGAATGCAGTTCATTGATCATGGTAGAGAAGTCTTAAGCCAACATCTTTAATTCTTTCACCAAAGAAGAAGCACATGCTTAAACCAAAGGAGTTGACACACTTGTTGGAATGAGCTTTGGACAAGAAACCAGAAAGTCCGTAAGTCCCAGCTTTGCCACTGACTGTGTGTCCTCAGGCAAGTTGTTTTACCTCTCTGATCCTCATCATCAGTGTGAAAAAATTCCAAGGTGAAACGAACCAGACCTGGATTTGAGCCCCCACGTGTGGATGCCACTTGCCGAGACCAGCTCAGTCGGAAAGACCCTAACAGTGACATGCTAAGGGAGTGTTTCCTCCTGTGCCTTTGGAGTCCCTGTCTGACGGTGCCTGCTCCGGACTGTAACTTCACACGAAGTTAGCTCAGGCTTCACGCTCAAAAGGAGCACCAGTGACTTCCTGCCACCATCCTTCTGGGAAATGATGCCTGGACTGAGCAAGCTTGCTGGACCCTCCTGAATCCAGGAGGCAAGATGCAAGGGCACTGAACTCCCCTTGCCACGGCACAGTTTCAAGGTTTTGTGATTAAGAAGTTTGGAGACCAGGGGAGTGTGAAAAGTTAGCACCTTAATTGTTGAAAACTCTCAAAGATTCCAAACTTGTAAATCATAAAAGGCCACTGTTTAGCAGGCTGGAATGCTTTTGAAAAAGGCCAGCTATCAGAGATTGGCCTCGTTAATAACCACAGTAAAACTAGCTCTTGAAGCTCAAAGACACAGCTAATTAGGGCAGAAAAATTCAACCTCAAATTAAGAGAGAGAGAGAGAGAGTCTGTGTGTGTATGTGTGTGTGCGCGTGTGTGTATGTGTTTCTGAAGTGTAAAAGCTTTTCTCCCAGAGAAGTATGTCTAAGTATATATTGGACATGTTCCAAGACCCACTGTAAGACAAAGCCAGGACTGCAAAAATGTCAAGGTGGGGTTAATCAACTCCCAGAGCGTCTGCGTGCCCATCTGTCCAGTAAAAAGGAATCACCAACTTCCTCACCTAGAAACTGTCTAATCCTAAACTTTCAAAACAGAGACTCAATAGAAGAAATTCACAGAGGATATGTTATAATGCTTTCCTGGATTTTTTTTAAAGTAGTAACATATGTATGTGGCCCAGCACAGTGGGTATCTGAGAATTTATTGAGTACATCTACATGTTCTAGATAATGGGGATTTAGATAAGAGTACCAGCTGGTTCCTGCCCACGAGAATCTTGTGTCTGCTGCTAATCAGAGCCTGGTACCGAGAAGATCCTCAACATATGTATAGATCTTCCATGTTATGAGAAGAGAATTTTTCCTAAGTAAAGGTCAGCTGCAATGGACTCAAAGTTTGCCAGTTATAAAGATTATACAAAGGCTTAAAGCCCAGTGTCTGTTTGTCAGCTGTCTTCTCAGTTTAAACTTAGAATGTCCCAACAGCCTGAAAGCATAGCCTTGTCAATATCACTGTAAGATTATATTGGTTAGTGAAATGTCCTAGTAGAAAAGAAATAGAGAATTAAGATTCAGCTCAGCTGTACAACCCAATGCCCTCCATCTCATCACTGATACCACCTACATGGTACAAACAGTCAATGATATTTTAAAAAGACATAAATTCAGAGGCACTCTGAGTCAAATTCAATGTGAGCCATGAACACAGGTCACTTTATGCAAGCAGTACGTGACCAGTGCTCTCTGAGGGGAGCCAGTCCTTGGCATGGATGTGCAGGGAGAACATGGTACTTCTGACCGCAGACATTAGATGGGTTTCAAGGGTACAGGGATCTTGGCCCTGTATTTTAATGGATGGTTTGGTTTCTGATGTATGGAAATGGGGACAGAGGGTGACCCTTGTTATTGACAATGTGGCCCATGGAGCAGAGCATGGGCATCATCTGGAAACTTGTGAGAAATGCAGAATCTTAGGCACCATCTTATGGAATTAGAATTTGCAGTTGAGGTCCCTAGGGAATTAGTCAGTACATCAAAGTTGAGAAGCGCTCTTCTTGCTAGACCACATGGATTTTATTGTGCAGAACATAACATAGGATAGTTACAGAGAGAAAATGGGATACCTCTGTCATGTGGTCAGATTCTCCAGCTCCTCCCATCATAGTGATGAGATGCTAGAAAAATACTTTTATCTCTGAATCTTGGTGTCTTCATCTGTAAAACTGGCTGATAAACTATATTCTGCCTACTTCACAAGTCTGTTTTGAGAGGCAGTGAGATAACAAATGTGAAAATACTTTAGGTCTGAGTACCCATTTTTGCTAACAAATGGTTAACACTCTTCTTTTTCAAAGTACTCTTGCTGCAAATGAGGCTTTCAGATGTGACCACAGCTCCCACCTCCCCACATTAACTCTGGTAGTCATGTCTGGTGGAAACACCAGAAAAGTTTCCAGAGAATGGCCTCCCACATGGGAGCAAACTCCAGGATAATGATGGACATGGGCAGAACAGAACCTAAGAAGTGCACAGGACTGGGAGCCAAGCCATCTGACAATATCCCCTGGATGTCTAGGGGATACACAGACTAACTAAGAAAGCAGAGAGTCTGCCCTCAGGAAACCTACAATCTAATAAAATTCGTTCTACAGTAGGGCTTCAACAGATGTTCTAAAGTGCCCACCCAGCCAGGCACAGTGGTTCATGCCTGTAACCTCAGCACTTTGGGAGGCCAAGGTAGAAAGATTGCTTAAGGCTAGGAGTTTCAGACCAGCCTGACAACATAGTGAGACACCCATCTCTACAAAAAAAAAAAAAAAATTAGCCCGGCATGGTGGCATGTGCTTATAGTCTTAGCTACTTGGGAGGCTGAGAAGGGAGAATTCCTTGAACCCAAGAGTTAGAGGCTGCAGTGAGCTTTGATCACACCACTGCACCCCAGCCTGAATGACAGAGCAAGATCCTATGTCTAAAAATAAATAAAATAAAATAGTAAAAATAAATAAAGTGCCTACCCAGGTCTAGGGTAGGCTCAAACTTCTTATAGATTGAGCCACCCAGAAGTGGCCCCGGTAGGCCTCGAAGGGGACAAAGGACTGATGCCACCACCCCATGAGGTCCTGTGAAGGAAGACCAAGTTGAAAGTAACCAAGTCATACAGATGTATGCTCCCCTTCACTAGCTTATCTTTTATTTTCTTTACAGCACTTAAAACTGCTTATTTTTTGTATTTGTTCATTTTCTGTCTCTATCATTAACATGTAAATCCTCAAAAGCAGGGACTTTGAAAGTCTTGTTCATCGTGGTATTTTCAGCACCTAGAACAGTGACTGGCACAAAGGAAGTGCTTAATGAGTCTGCTGAATGAATCAATTCCTTCTGCCCAGCTATGGATCTTTCTGGAGCTAATTTAAACTTTTATGTTTGCAATTAGAGTTAAAATCCCCAGTGATCCATACCTCCTGGTATTCACACCTTATGCTTTGAATCAAGGTGAGTCTGTGTAACCAACAGAATATGGCAGAAGTGATGGTATGTCACTTTCAAGACTAGGTTATAAAAGCCTGCAATTTCCATTTTTGTTGCTCTGTCACTCCCTTGCTCTTGGGTTACTTGCTCTGAGGGAAATCATTTCACGAGCAACCCTAAGGAGAGAGCCACCTAGTGAGGAACTGGAATCTCCTGGGTCTCCTGCCTACTCTCACATGGGTGAGCTTGGAAATGAGTAGATCCTCACACCCACTCAAGCCTGCAGAGACTGCAGCCCCAGCTTGACTGCAATCCCATGTGAGATCCTGAGCCAGAGTCCGCACCTGAGCCCCAACCAGTTCCTGACACTCAGAAACTATGGGAAAAAAATTAATTGTGGGTATTCTAAACTGCTAAGTTTTGGGGCAATTTGTTTTACAGCAATAAGTAACTAATACACTCCTACTTAATGGCCACCAACCCCCAGTCATGATCTCTGATCCCTCACTGGAGAAAAGGGATGACACCCCCCTCCACCCCACCACAAAAGGAGCAGATGAAGAAGCAGGCCAAGATGCTGAGGGTATACAAACATGTCTCTGTCCTTAGCAAAAATAGCATCCATCGCCTCTATATTTGCCATGGGAAGGAGACACTGCTAGACCCTGGCTCTTCCCTCTAGTGCAGAGATTTCACATCCCATTGGGGGCGGCAGGGGGGATCTTTCACTGATTTCCTAATGCTTTTTGGCATTTGGCACTCTGCTTTTAACACTCTACCAAACACAGCGGAAACCTGAATAGAACAGAGAAACAACACTTTACTAAAGATTTTGGGAAGATCACAAAGAAACATAGAACACAACCCATTGACAAAATTTCATTTACAAAAAAAGACATATTTATCTTTACACTGCCTCCTTGTACCTCCAGGAACCCAGAACCCTAGAGTACCTGTATAGAAATCTCAATTTCCAACAGTTACAATAGCTAAAAAGGCTATTTGAGTCCTATCTGCCTACTTAGGCAGGTGCCTATTGCTATCTAAGGCCCCAGGACTTCCCTCACTCAACACTGAGGAGTCAGCCATAAGACAAGACTTCATCTCATAGGCTGTAGCTTACAATCGACCATCCTCAAACACCAGGATGTCACATAAACATTCTCATCCCAATGGGATGAGATCCCAACACTAACAGAGGATGGGGCCATTTCCCCCTAAACCTCTACATCAACTAGCTTCATCTAGAAGAAACAACCCTTCATCTACGTCCAAGATGTTCTCTTCCACCTTTCAGCAAAAAGAAAGGCCAAAGATTAACTGATGGTTCTAATCACAGAGCCGACGTACAAGCCAGGTCTAGGATTCTACTCCTTGGCGGACCTGAAACTCATTTCTAGTCACATGACCTTCTGGCATCTCCCAGTAATAGGCGAATTGTACATTCTGTCCCGTGACTATACAACCTCAAAACTGGGATCTCAGAAGTTGTCTAGCTCAGCCACTTACTCAGTGCTGAAACTCCCACTGCAGAACCCTCCTGGACATTCCAAGTGACAGGATGCCTACTACCTCCAGAGAGCACTGATCCCATCCTAGGATACCTCTAACATTAGATAGCTTTAGCACCTAATGAGCTGAAATTAGCCCTCCACTTAATACATGCACCGAATGCCTTCCAATACTGGGTGCAGCTCTACCGTCTAGCCCTATGTGACACACCTTGTCCCTCTGCTCCATGGCAGCCCATCAAAGAAGTAGTGACAGTGCCTGGGCTACCCCAGCATCATGTCTTTACCCTTCATCTTCAGATGACATTGTTGGAGGGGTTTTCATCCAATCATTCACTCTTCTCCTCTTCCATCCTTTGGGATATGAAGAATCTAAACAGAGTACCATCCTCCAGACAAGATCCAGCCAGTGCAAAATAAAGCTGGATTTTTACTTCCTCTGGTGTCATTACTATAATTCGATTATAAATGCAAGTTTTACACGAACTTATTTAGAAACTACATTACCCTATTGGTTCACAGTAATCTTGTGGGGGGGGGAAAAAAAAAAAACCTTATTTTTGTTTAAACTGCTATTAAGTCAAGTACTACCACCCAATCTTTTAAAACTCACTTTGAGGACCTAATTCAAGACAACATCCTTCTTTTAATTGAACAATTTTTTTTTCTTTTTTTTTGAGACAGGGTCTCGTTCTTTCACCCAGGCTGGAGTGCTGGAGTTCAGTGGCGCGATCTCAGCTCACTGCAACCTCTGCCTCCCAGGCTCAAGCAATCCTCCCACTTCAGCCTCACTGAGTAACTGGGACCACAGGTGCATGCCACCATGCCCAGCTAATTTTTGCATTTTTTGTAGAGACAGGGTTTCACCATGTTGCTTAGGCTGATCTTGAACTCCTGGGCTCAAGCAGTTCACCTGCCTTAGCCTCCCAAAGTGCTAGGATTACAAGTGTAAGCCACTGCATGTGGCCCAAAAATTCTTTATACAAAGTATTAATAGATACAGACATACAATATGGTTTTACAAATAAAATAAAAGCATATGTATAAAGTTGTATTCATAAAGGTAAGTATGCTAAACTGAAAGCTATATGGCAATGAGAAACATTAACAGCAAATTCAAATAAAAATAAAGGTATTTTCTGAGGTTGGGCGCAGAGGTTCATGCCTATAATCCCAGCACTTTGGGAAGCTGAGCTGCGAGGATCACTTGAGCTCAGGAGTTGGAGACCACTCTGGACAACATAGACACAATCCCTGTCTCTACAAAAAATTTTAAAATTAGTCAAGTGGTATGGTACATGTCTGTACTCCGAGCTACTCAGGAGACTGAGGTGGGAGGATCCCATAAGCCCAGGAGGTCAAGGCTACAGTGAGCTGTGATTGTGCTGCTGCACTCCAGCCTGCGTGACACAACGAGATCCTACCTCAAAAACAAACAAACAGACTGGACACGGTGGCTCGTGGCTGTAATCCCAGCACTCTGGGAGGCCTAGGCAGGTGGATCACCTGAGCCCACAATTTCAAGACCAGCTATGAGTAACATTTTGAAACCCCGTCTCTATTAAAAATACAAAAATTAGCTTGGCTTGGTGGCCTACACCTGTAGTCCTAGCTACTCGGGAGGCTGAGGTGGGCGGATGGCATATGCCCAGGAAGTCAAGGCTGCAGTGAGCTGTGATCGCACTACTGCATTCCAGCCTGGGCAACAGAGTGAGACCCTGTCTCAAAAAATAACAAAAAACCAGGCACAGTGGCTCACGCCTGTAATCCCAGCACTTTGGGAGGCCGAGGCAGGCAGATCCTCTGAGGTCAGGAGTTTGAGATCAGCCTGACCAACATGGCGAAACCCCATCTCTGCTAAAAAACAAAAATTAGCTAGGCATGGTGGTGCATGCTTGTGGTCCCAGCTACTTAGGAGGCTGAGGCAGGAGAATCGCTTGAACCTAGGAGGCAGAGGTTGCAGTGAGTCAAAATTGCGCCACTGCACTCCAGCCTGGGCGACAGAGCGAAACTCCCTCTCAAAACAAACAAACAAACATACAAACAAAAAGATATTCTCATGTTTCACTAAGCATCCAAACTTGCCAATCTTTTAGTCCTTTCCTTCTACACTATTTTGTATCCTCATTTTCTGCATCTGATTGGATTCCTGGATTTTATTTCACTTTCTGTGTGACATTCTCCACAAATACAGCTCATTGACTGCTGCTCTGGGATGGAACATCCTGTAAGTCCCTATGCAGCACAGAGAAACTCCTCATTCCACACTTTCAAACAGAATTCGCCGCGTTACTGCCCAGGACTGTATGTTTATCTCTGTTCAATTTCCCTCCGTTGACTCTAACCAGTAATCTCAGTCTTCAGGGATTTTTAATGAACTATTTCAAACATGTTCAAAAATACAGATGGCCGGGTGCAGTGGCTCATGCCTGTAATCCCAACATTTTTGGGAGGCCGAGGTGGGTGGATCACATGAGGTCAGGAGTTCGAGACCAGCCTGGCCAACATGGCAAAACCCGTCTCTACTAAAACTACAAAAAATTAACCAGATGCGGTAGTGGGCATCTGTAATCCCAGCTACTCAGGAGCCTGAGGCAGGAGAATCGCTTGAACCCGGGAGGCAGAGGTTGCAGCGAGCCAAAATGGTGTCACTGCACTCCAGCCTGGGTGACAGAGTGAGACTCCATCCCTCCCAAAAAAATAGTTTTTTATGTATATTATATATATATATATATATGAGCCACCCATCTACTTACAATTCTGCTTCAGAAAGCACATAGTTCGGGTTTGATTGGAGCCTCCTCTACACCCTCCTTTGTACCACCTCTTTCCTCAAAGGAAGCTGCCATTTAGAACACGTTATTTATCATCCCAATGCATTTCTTTATATTTTTACTACATCGTATTGCTTGAGTTTTAAAACTTCGTATGAATAGTTTCAGATTCTACATATCCCTCTGCAACTCACTTTTTTTCACTCAAAACTGTTTTGATACTTGTGTTGATACACGTAGCTATAAATTACTCATCGTACCTGATCAGTAGTATCCCAAAGACTGTATAGGTGATTTATTTCTTTTTTAGTTGATAGTCATTAAGATTTGTTTCCAATTTCCTCTATCACAAAGAATGCTGTAATAAGCATGACTATCCATGTTTCTCTCCATACATGGACCACAGTATCTCCAGCTCTAAGCCAAAGAGGAGAATTGCTTGATCATGGATTACATGCATCTCTTGCTTCACTGGATGCTGCCAACTGGTTCCCTGAAGTTATCGAGCAAGTTACACTTCCGCTGGCGGTGTAGGAGAGGTCCCGTGGCTGCACCGCTCACCCAAGGTCAGCATATATCAGCCTTAATTATTAGCCAATCCGATGGGTGTGAAACAGTTTCTCATTTACTCCTTATTTGCCTTTAATCTTTATCTTGCCACCTCCCTTATTCATGTGGTCCATTAATTAGATACTCTTGGCTACAAATAATAAAACACTCAAAAGCAGCTGAAACACATAAAAAGAAGCCTAAAAGTAGGGTTTGTTTTACAGCTGGTCAATCGTCAATTTAGTGGCACTAGGACCAGGTGTTTCCAGTTTTCTTCACCATCGTGAGCTTTGGTATTCAGCTTGTCTCCTAATGATAGCAAATTCACTGCCCCACAACTCCACACAATCTCACCCATAGGCAGGAAGGTAAGTCCTCCTCCTGTGTCTCTTCTTCAGTGAGAAATACCTTCCCCAGAGGCCCTCTGACCAGGTGTCCCTGCTTTCCTTCATACCATATTGGTCAGAATTGCATTACACGCTCACGGCTAAAGGAATGACAAGAAAGGGGAATGGAGTTTCCTTGGTCAGTTGGATTAATCAATATTCATCCTAAGCAACAGAACGTCCCTCTCTCCAAAGCACATGGAAGGTTGAGTCTCTGAACAAATTTAGGGCTCTACTAGCAATAAGGAGGAATGGGGACAATGACTGTTGGGTAACAAAGGTAAGTATCTGCCACTGTTGAGAAATAAAGTCCTTTAAGGCTGAATTCTAGAAACATCCTTCATTCTGGTGATGGAGCTCCTCTTATCGCAGACATGAATATCAGTGGTTTTCGATGTTCAACTCGTACAATGTTCGCATCCCTTACTTTTCAACATGGAGCTCCATGAATTTTTCCAACCTCACTTTTTTCTCTTTTCTCTACCTACTGTTTTGATCCCAAGAATTTCTGGGGTTTTTTCCTGAAACCTTCTCTTCACTCCATACTTTAAATCACCACTGGAAATATAAGGAGTTCTGGTTCCCACTCCCACCCCGACTCTTGTGCCTCTGAGGATATCCCTATGTCATACCCAGCACCTCTCTTTTCTTAGAATGTGAACTGACACAAATGTGTATTACTTTAGCCATCCATGGCTAGTCCTAAGGGCTTATGGTCTTCCACGATGAGATTTTCTGATCCAGAGTCTCAGGTTGGTATTGAAGCAAATTTTTTTTGACCCTGAAAAATATTAAATGTGAATAAACTTGGGATAGAAATAAACTTGTCCAGTATCTATCTGTTCTCTGAGACCAGAACCGAAGATCCTTTAAAACTGGCACCAGATACCAAAACAGAGATATAGACCAATGGAACAGAACAGAGCCCTAAGAAATAATACCACACATCTACAGCCATCTGATCTTTGACAAACCTGAGAAAAACAAGAAATGGGGAAAGGATTCCATATTTAATAAATGGTGCTGGGAAAATTGGCTAGCCATAAGGAGAAAGCTGAAACTGGATCCTTTCCTTACTCCTTATATGAAAATTAATTCAAGAGGGATTAGAGACTTAAATGTTAGACCTAATACCATAAAAACCCTAGAAGAAAACCTAGGTAATATGATTCAGGATATAGGCATGGGTAAGGACTTCATGTCTAAAACACCAAAAGCAACGGCAACAAAAGCCAAAATTGACAAATGGGATCTAATTAAACTAAAGAGCTTCTGCACAGCAAAAGAAACTACCATTAGAGTGAACAGGCAACCTACAGAATGGGAGAAAATTTTTGCAATCTACTCATCTGACAAACGGCTAATATCCAGAACCTACAAAGAACTCAAACAAATTTACAAGAAAAAAACAAACAACCCCATCAAAAAGTGGGCAAATGATATGAACAGACATATCTCAAAAGAAGACATTCATACAGCCAACAGACACATGAAAAAATGCTCATCATCACTCGCCATCAGAGAAATGCAAATCAAAACCACAATGAGATACCATCTCACACCAGTTAGAATGGCAATCATTAAAAAGTCAGGAAACAAGAGGTGCTAGAGAGGATGTGGAGAAATAGGAACACTTTTACACTGTTGGTGGGATTGTAAACTAGTTCAGCCATTGTGGAAAACATTATGGCAATTCCCCAAGGATCTAGAACTAGAAATACCATATGACCCAGCCATCGCATTACTGGATATATATCCAAAGGATTATAAATCATGCTGCTATAAAGACACATGCACATGTATGTTTATTGTGGCACTATTCACAATAGCAAAGACTTAGAATCAACCCAAATGTCCATCAGTGACAGACTGGATTAAGAAAATGTGGCACATATACACCATGGAATACTATGCAGCCATAAAAAAGGATGAGTTATTGTCCTTTGTAGGGACATGGGTGCAGCTGGAAACCATCATTCTCAGCAAACTTTTGCAAGAACAGAAAACCAAACACCGCATGTTCTCACTCATAGGTGGGAATTGAACCATGAGATCACTTGGACATGGGAAGGGGAGCATTACACACTGGGGCCTATTATGGGGAGGGGGTGGGGGGAAGGATGGCATTGGGAGTTATAACTGATATAAATGACGAGTTGATGGGTGCTGATGAGTTTATGGGTGCAGCACACCAACATGGCACATGTATACATATGTAACAAACCTGCACATTGTGCACATGTACCCTAGAACTTAAAGTATAAAAATAAAAATAAAAAACTGGCACCAGAGACCAAAAGTTTTTCTGGGCGCTGATTCATTACTCATCAGCCACATCAGTGATTAAATATTTAAGTGCCAAGGAGTCTGTGATTAAATATTAATTCCCAGCCAGTCTGCTATGAAATATTTAAGGGCTTGTGAGTCTGAAGCATGCAGCTTTCAGCCCAGAGCAGAAAAGAGCCCTGTCAAAGGCTGGATACCAGATGATGGAGCAAATGCATGAAGATGGGTTGGTGAGGAACTGTGCCAGGCTCAAGTACGCCCAGACGCCCTCGGGTGCTCCAAAGTGCTGAAATCATGGACAGCATACAGGGCTGGTCCGTTTGTGAGTAACAACTCACTACCATGAGGAATGAAGACCCGAATTCATTTTGTGCATTTCAGAGATGGGAGAGCTGAGGCTCAGGGAGGTGGATGGAATCACCCCAGGTTTTAGTGTCAGCGAGGAGTGGACCTTAACTAAATTCCTGGACTCACCCGTGTGGAGAAATTGCTGTCTTCTCGGCCCTAAGAGCACCAGAGATAAATAATTCTTGTGAAGTCTTTGCATCAGTAAAATATCATTTGCTCTCCAGTTTTACATGGAGGGAATTTAATACACGAAATTGGTTCCAAAAGGTTTGGAAGAATTGGAAGAGCAAAAAAGAGAATCAACTGGCATTCATGTGACCAAAAGGATGGGGGGGACATATTCAGAGATCAGAGCCCGCTCTCACTGCTGAGTTCTGGGACGGTGTCTCAGTGGGTTCTAGATCCGCCAAAGACACATCTTCTCAACTAGAACTGCAGCTGCTGAAAAGACACTGATTCTTTCCAGCCAGACACCCCCTCCTGCTGCCATGACATCAGCCTGTAACGTGGCCAGCAACACCATCCCAAGTCACAGCAGAATCTTTCTCCTCCTTCCTTCTCAGGTCAATCTCCCATCTGCATCGCCTATTAGCAGAAGCAGACAGAAGCCTGTTGGCGAAGAAACCTAAGAAATGGAGTCCGCAGACTTCTATTTCCAAGAGAATATAAAAAGAAGTGTGTAGAACTAAGAAATGACGCGTAAATCGCAAGCACTGACCCCTTGCTACCTAAGGCAAATCACTCCAGGCTCAAGTGAAGCTTGGCCTCCCCTACCTTTTTCTGCTCTTTTACTATAAAATGGAACCTTCACAAGTTTGTGGAGTTTCTCCAGGATTTGATCCTAAAATATGGGGGATTAGCTACTTCTCTTTTTTTGATCAACCCTAAAACCAAAAGAATGATTAATTTGGTTAAAATTTGCAGATTTCATTTCTGTTTGCAAGTCTCAAATCATCCCAAATTGATGTGGTTACTAAGAAAGACTTGCACAGAAAAACTTGGAAAGAGGTCTGCCCAGGTAGGATCATAAATGCTCCATCAGAGAGGCAGCTCAACCCGTTCATTTTCTGACCAAAAACCTTAGTTGCCAGAAAAGAAGTGCATGGAAAGGACTTCAGGTGACTTAGCCTGGACAGCCGCAGCCCACTCTGACCATTCCGGCCTTACCTGTACTGCGTCATGCCTGACAAGGGCAAGCTTGTCTTTTAACACAGACCATCTTTTTTCCTCACCACTTTTGCATTTCTTTTATCTTGCCAGTGAATAAAAATAGAAAGAGAATAGTCCATTTTACATATTTTAGAGTTTATAAGATGTTTTTGCCATCCATTATCTCCATTGATCCCCAAGAGAATCCTGTAAATCCAAGGCCAAGGCAGTTATTCCCATCTCCAAGTGTATGGTGCACAGCAAGTTTAAGTAACTTGTTCAAGGGCACACAGTCAAGTACCTACCATATAAGAGATGCCCAGAAAGTTTTTATTGAATAAATGATCAAATAAAAAACTGAATAGGCCAGAGTCATCATTCATAAAAACCAGAGCTGAGGGAAGCGTCAGACTTGGAGTTCAATGGGAAGAAGATTTTGTTAGGAGAGAAACCAGTCATAAGGACAGGATGGAGATGGAAGCTGGCAGGGAAATCCTGATTCCCATGCATGTGAGGGAGTAGGGAGGTGGCTCCCAGAACCCACAGGGAACTAACATCCATCTATTTTGAGATCTGGCAAGAGGAAGATTCTAATTACAGAAACTCCTAAAAGCAGAGTGTTGCTTCTAGAATCCCTGACTCTCGCCCATCTTCCATGCACAGTGGTGAACTCTCTGCTGTTTGGGAGCATCAGCATCAGCCCAAATGCTCACGGGGTCCCAATCAGGTTTGTGATTGTTTACATTCGATTGTCCTTGTCAACCCCCGCCACGCATCCCCCACCTCTACTCACCTGCCCTTCCCTTACCCCAGAGTCTCATGAGCTTCTGCCCTCTGCAACTCTTGCCCCCTCCTCACCCTCGATCCCTCCCCACCACCACTGCTGTTATAAAAACAGACAGAACCTACTGGCTGTATTTCCCTGATCCCTAATCCAGGGTGACATTCCAGGCAAACCACCATGTCGTTTCCCTTTCTTTCCCTGTTCAGGGGCCTGCCTTTATGCTGACTCCATTGCACTTGTTTTGAGACAAGGGGGAAGATGTGCAGTCTATTACCCTTATAAACCAGCTCCTTTCTTCCTCTCTCTGCCATTTAAAAGGGCCTTTCTATTTGACTGAACAAGAAAAGGAACTCTAAGAGGGGAATTAACATTGTCCCTATTATATTGTCCAATTAACACTTGTCCCGTCAAAGGCTGAGTAGGAAGCCAGGAGCCTTGGTCAATGAGAACTTTTAATCCCTCAGGTAAATGCAAAGTCGCATTGAACACGATCAAAGGGCAGATCTCAATATATTCTCTCCCCAAACCCCTTCCCTCCCCCCTCATGCATAGGACTGTATGAGGCAGCTGAGTGCTGGTTTGAATTAGTTTCAACCTTCCTTTGTGGCCATGTTGGGTGAAAGTGTGGGGGATGGTTGGTCAGACATTTAAAAACTCACACCAAGGTTCTTAATTCCCTTCAAGACAAAGACACAAGCAGACATGTTGAAGTAATGACGACCCAACCATCTTCTTTTTTAAAAAATCTATTTCCTCTCTGCAGGTACTAGGCTCAACCCCATTATTAAAACAAAGTAAATTATGCTAATAGTTAATCCTTTTGAGGGATGGAATTTAGAGGTCAGTTTCTTCATTCTGTAGAAGGCTGCATTCATTGAGATCTGACCCATGAGAAAAGGACAGACAAATAGGAACTTCAGCTGGAGGGCAGGGACTCTTAAGCACTTGGAGTCCTTCCTTCTGAGCCTAACATCTTTCTTTTTTCTTTTTTTTCTTTTTTTCTTTCTTTTTTTTTTTTTTTTTGAGACGGAGTTTCGCTCTTGTTGCCCAGGTTGGAGTGCAATGGTGTGATCTCGGCTCACCGCAATCTCTGCCTCCCAGGTTCAAGCAATTCTCCTGCCTCAGCCTCCCGAGTAGCTGGGATTAGAGGCATGTGCCATCACACCCGGCTAATTTTGTATTTTTAGTAGAGACGGCGTTTCTCCATGTTGGTCAGGCTGATCTCGAACTTCTGACCTCAGGTGATCTGCCCGCCTCAGCTTCCCAAAGTGCTGGGATTATAGGCATGAGCCTCTCGGCCTAACATACTTCTTTTGACATAGTACGTGCTAAAAACTTATTTACAAATAAAAGTGTCTAGAAAAGTGATTTACTTAGGGATAAATTTAAGATCTAGACCACTTTAAGAAGGTTTAAAGTGGTTTACTAAGATGAAAACTTAACATAGAAGAGAAAGAGTAGAATGGTCAGTTGAAACCAAGGATGGGCTCATTCAGAGCAGTTCATGCTGGTTGTTCCCGCTCAGTTTTCACCGATGAGTCTCAGGGTTGACGAGGAGCTTCCTGGCAGCCAGTGCAGAGGAGAAACACGATCAGCTTTAAAGTCTGTATTGTCCAGGGAACACCTTCTGAAATACACCAACAAACAAGAATGCAATATTAACAAATGTAACATCCGAAGCAAACATGTACTATGGGACTTCTCCTAAGGTCTGAGCCGCACTCTCTGTCTTCTGAATACACAGCCTGTTGTATGGCTTTATAAAATCATACAGATCGGCGTTGAGTGAAGATGGTATGTCCCTGAGACCTCTGCCTCGGGTAGTTTTGTGGAGTGGGCTCAGCTGCACAGAGGCGGCATGGGCCTTTCTGCCATGGGTTCAGATCATTTGGGAAACTCCATCGTCCATAACAAGAGTACAAGCAGTCCAGCCACACTGGTGTGGCTAGAAACAGGCTGATCCACGAAGCTTTGACCCAGTGCCACAGTGACCGAGAGAACCAGAGGAATGTGTGACCTGTCAATCATCAACCAGTCACATTTACCAAGGTCCTCGGGACGTGGGCATCAGTGCCTGGCCAGGCTGTGGGCAGGACAGAGGAAGATGGCCTCAGACACTCCCAATCCACGTGCACATCAATGGCATCTGCCTTACAAGTGACCTTGCTGTTCCTCCCTTCTTAGGGCTTTTGCACATGAAGTTCTTTGGCCTGGAATGCTTTGTCCACACCAAAGTCACTCCCTCACTTAATCAGGCCTCCGTTCAATTATCACCTTATTAGAGAAACCAGCTCTGCCCATCCCATAAAAGATAGCATGAACATTCCCATCGCTCCTGCCTCACCTCAGCCTGGTTCTCCTTTTTTCACAGTCCTTACCACTGGGAAGTATTTATACATATATATATGTGTGTGTGTGTATGTGTATATATACCATATAAATATATATTATAAACATATAAATATAATAATATGTGTTATTATAATACACAATATAATATAATATAAAAATATTAAAAACATAAAATATAATAAAGTATATATTAAAAATACAAATGTATGTGTTCATGTCTTTATTCATATAGTGTTCAGTGTATGCTATAAATAAGTAGATATAGCTAGAGACTTCCTGTCAGTCTTCCTTTTGGTACTCCTATTTTTCCCCAATGCCTTCACTACTCCCTGGTGCATTGTAAAGAGGCATGAAATACTTGAGTGAATAAAGTGGGGGAAAGGCTGGTAAAGGAGTCAGGATGGAGAAGATGCTTAAGCACTTTGGTAGTTAGTTGCCTGGAAGAACAGATCAGTGCAAGGTATCTGGTAGGAGGGCTTCCTGGAGAGAGTAAGTTTTCTGCTGAGCACTGAGGGTCAGGAAGCTCTCTCACTATAATAATGATAAATAGGGTAACATACAATTTATCACCCCAAACGGGACATGTATTAGTCCGTTCTTATGCTGCTAATAAGGGCATACCCAAGACTGGGCAATTTATAAAGGAAAGAGTTTTAATGGATTCACAGTTCCATATGGCTGGGGAGGCCTCACAGTCATGGTGGAAGCTGAAAGAGGAGCAAAGTCACGTCCTACATGGTAGCAGGCAAAGAGAGAGAACTTGCACAGGGAAACTCATCTTTACAAAACCATCAGATCTCATGAGACTCACTCATCACCATGAGAATAACATGTGAAAGATCCACCCCCATGATTCAACCACCTCCCACTGGGTCCCTCCCATGACACCTGGGAACTGTGGGAGCTACAATTCAAGATGAGATTTGGATGGAGGCACAGCCAAACCATATCAGGACACTTTGGGAGTAACAGGGGAGCTATTGATTTACACCCAGGCAATAGGCACAAAATGGAACTGTCCCAGGCAAGCTAGAATGTATGGTGCTCTTGGTGATAGTGTACTAGTAAAAGGGAGCACCTCCTGCCAGGGTGTGTGTGGGCGTGGCTGGGTGGGTGTCTGGTTTGCAAGTGGACACAGCTGGGCTGTATTCTGAGGACTATGCTATAGGGATCTCTATGGCTACACCCCAGTGCATAGGAAGGGTCTTCTCTGGAAGGAGTGAACAGATATGTTCATGCTGGTCATCCTAGGAAGAAGTGGGGCTCACACAGGACACTCTGACACAGAATCCAAGCCTTGGAGACAAAGCACAGGGAATTGCTTTCTATGAAGTTCAGGGTTCTCCAGGTCCCACTGTCTCAGGGCCATATTTTGAGCTGAGGAGAGCTCCTGGGTAGAAACTGAGACAGTGCCCAGGAGATAGGGAGCTGGGGTGGCATGGAATTTTCTAGTCCTAGGGAATGGGTGGGCCTTGTACATCAGGCTACCTCCACACAAGTCTTTACATGTCTGCGTCCCTGGTGTTATCCCCGAGACGTTATGAGTAAGGTCTGTGTGACTACAACAGCCTGGTCTCAGCTGTAATGGCTGAGGGAAATACTCATTTGTCCTCTACGGATCAGAGCCAGAAAGGGGAGCTGGGCCATCTGTGTCCAGGTCAGCTAGTTCCCTTCCCTCTACTTTCACAAACAAGAAAACTAAGAAGGGGCACATCTTTGCCCAAAGGTCCACAGCTTAGACGTGTTCTGTGGTCTTCATTAGTCAGCCTGTTATCTTTGTATGTTTCCAAGCTTCTGTGACATTCCTTTTATTATACACCAAATGCAATTGTTGTTGGCAAATCATTTTTAAAAAGTGAATCACAAGGTAAAAGGATCTATTAGTCACTCACACGCAGAAATCACTTCTGTTAGATCTAGCAGCACAAAGAAAATTTTAAGATACACTAGAAACAAATACATTCTGGGCAGCTGTTAAACTGCATCTGAGTGAAGGTTATGTACTCTGTGAGGGACAAGTGACTTGAGTGTGTTTTTCTCACTACGGCTGGCTGACGCTCTGCCCTGGCATGCTGCAGGAAGCTAACAAGACATTTCCAGATAGTCGCTATCCAGAGATGTGGCCACAAACCAAGGTCCCACAGGCTCCTTGTGACACGAGGGAGTCAATGTTTCCTTTGCACGACCCCAAGCAAGTCTCCAGTTTGTTGGAAAGCAGCTCTCCTCTTATCACTTGGGTTAACAAAGTGAGGGAGCCAGCCCTCCATCCAGGAACAACGAGCCCAGCACAGGGGGAGATCAGAGGGAAACCAAGGTCGTTGGCCTGCACGGTCCAGGGTTGACCTCGACTGTGGAAGACCAGAAGATGGGTCAGAGGGAATCCCAGCTCCACAACCTCCTATCGGTGTGCCCCTGTGCAGGTTGCACAAAATTGTGGAGCCTCAGTTTCCTCACTTCTAAACTGTGAACAATAGTACCTACACTGAAGGGCGGTTTGGAGGTTAAAGGGGCTAGTATATATAAAAGTACTTTGGAAATTGCAAAATGTTGTCCCTGTAGGAGACATTACTTTGATGACAGTAGAGATCCCCGGCTACGGGGCTCTCAGGCCTGGCACATCAAAGGAGAGGAGGGCCGGGCAGGATGAATTGATATCTCGGAACACTCATTCGGGTTCCACTCAACCAGCAGTCCTCCCCTGGCCACACAGGCTCTCCAAGACATGCAATCCTTAGTTAGCCACTTCACTTCTTCAAGCATCACCACCCCTCACCAATCTAATGGACACAGTGATATCTGCCCCACCCAGCATGTGAACTTATGGCTAAGACCATTCACAAGATGCACAGGTGCTTTGAAAGAAAGAAGCTCAGCACACATGGCATGCTAAAATATTATCCCTGCCCCGTCCTTCCCGGTGTATGAACTGGGTGAACTTAGGCAAGGCGTATGACCACTCTGAGTCTCAGTGTCCTCTTCTATAAATGGATATTACAGTCCTTAATCCCTGGGCCCACATGAAATGAATAACCTAATAAAGAAAGTACCCAGCACCATCCCTGGTCCATGGCAGCTGCTTCACAAGTGGTGATCTCATTTCTCCCCTCTCATTCCCGTCCCCTACTCTGCCCCCAAGGTGGTTTCAATCCTTACGTTGCTGCCCCAGACCTTTGGTAAACTACAAAGCAACCTGAAAAGCTTCTTCAATCTCCTTTATCCAGGGTTTAATTATGCATTTCCTTGATTAGGAAAAGCTATGTCTAGTACCTGTATACTCGTCTTGCTGCAGTAAAAAGGCCAGAACTAGTCAGTCAAGATAAGTGACAGAGGGGCCTAAACACTGCCTCCAGTGTTTGTATGGGGTAGGACCATGCAAATCACCTTTGATCCACAAACCCTCAAGCTTAGAGGACCAGATAAAAATAAGGACTCATCTCAAAGTCATTATAAGATAAATGGAAATCCTCTCTCAGTATATAACCTAGCTTTATTTTAGCAAGTGGATCCAACCATTCCTTATGTGGGCAGAGTAGTATGAAAAGTTGAGTGACTAATCCGAGATTAATATTGGCTCAGTGCCTGCTGGGTAACAAGCATCGTGCTAAGCACTTGGCATGCAACGGTGAAGAAAACAGAGTGATTGCTGTGCTTGTAGAGAAAACCAACAATAAAACCAGAAGAACCAGTGTCACAAATGTCAAGGAAAGAAAAATAAAGAGTGCCAGAACCTAAACTCATCCTGGGAGCCCGAGAAGGCTTTTGCTGAGACCTGAAGGATGAGGATTGAGGCAGGGAGAGGCTAGGGGGAAGGTGTGCCAGGCAGATGGGTGGAGAGCTAGTGAAGTTTGGATTCACGTGTGAGTCTGTCTGAATTCAGAAACTGGGCTCAATTCAGTATAAGAGGCCACTAGCTAGGAGGTCGGGGACCCACCGGGACCTGCTGAGATTGCTTGCAAGTCTTTGTGTCTGTGCACATGTGCGGTTTCTGGGGAGCATCTGTAGCATCCTTGGACACTGAAAAGAATCCATTACTTCCCTCCTCTCCCCCAGGCCAAGAAGAACTGCACAGGGATATTGACACACCATTTCCTGCTGGGAAACCATCCTGTGCATTGTCAGGTGGGTAACCAGAGTCACTCTGGACTCTCCCTAGTGAGGCAGCAGCCTGAGTGGGCTCAGAGCCTCTTCTCGGCCATTCTATCAACATTTCAGAAAAACCCCGCTTCCCACACTCAACCCAGTCCAAGTCTGTGTGCCGGGGGCAGAAGCTGCATGGAGAGGGGGCTCATCAGGGGTGATATCAGGGTCACTAATGGGGGGAGTGTCCTCACCGACCCCTTCCCTAAGCGCTCATCTATTATTCATGGCCAGTAAGAGGCAAAGCTTCCTTCCAAGAGAGAAACCCACTGGCTCAGAGTGCAGTGGCTCAGGCCAGGGGAGGAGGGCTCCAGGGACAGCCCGGGAAGCAGTGCGAAGTCCCAGTGGTGGAGGCACAGGGCTGGAGGCAGCCTCCGTGGGGTGGGAAGCGGGGGACAGGGCCAGGTCGGGCTGATCCCCAGCCTCCTCCTGCAGGCACAATGCTGCCTCTGATGCAGCACCCTCCGCCTGCTGGCTGATGTGTCCGTCCCATAAATAATTTACACCCTCCAGGAAATGGACCACAGAGATGCCAAAGCCATTAGAGGTCCACGGATGGGGGAAGGAGACATAGAAGGGGAGAAAACACAGAGGCTCTGGGCTGGGCTGGGCAGCATTTCTGGCCCATCCCAGCAGCAGGCCAGCCAAGCAGGCTCACGCCCATGTTCTCATCTGAGGTCAAAACTGCCCCACTAGGTGTATGTTGTCATTTGTATTTTCCAGGTGAAGCAAACGAGGCTCAGGGAGGCTCAGGGATTTGCCACAGGATGCACTTCTTGACCACATTCAAACCAGACCTCACACCAGGTCCTCAGGTGCTGAATTTGTCTTTCAAGCAGAAGGATTTCACTAAGAAACCATGGTTTCATCTTTATCGCTATTACCCCAAGGCAGGTGTGCCACAGTCACTGGGGAGGTGGCTCCTGTGTGACAGCAGATCCTTGCCTCCACCTCTGGCCCTCCCAGCCTAGTCCCAGGCATCCCTGCCCTGCCTGGACCATCAGAGGGGCCGTACCCCACTGGGACTCCGAGGAGGAATGAGCTCTGACAGGGCACAGGTGCGACCATCATATCTGTGGGGAACCTGAGGTCCAGGAAGGAGGAGTGGCTTGTCCAAGACCACACAGAGAGGAAAAATGTGGGATCCAACAGCCTGGACTTCAGATCCTAATTCCCCTTTCTTTTTACAGCGCTGCCTCTGGTGTCAGAGCACAGTCCCAGTTTTTAAAACATCCAATTTGGAAGTACAGCTGATTGCGTTTCTGCCTTCCACCCCCAAAATAAAAGGCAATTGCCAGGACCTCTGTGCCTTCCAAGAGGCCAAGAATATCTCCCCAGTGGCCTATGCAAAACCGGGGCCCTCCCTACCCCCGGTAGCAGAGACAATCTCAGACTCCCACAAGCTGGGCTAGATCGTCAAAATCAAGCTCAGGCTGAAAAACAAGCTCTCTATCTGACCCACACAAGGGAAATAAAATGCAACTCCAGGGTAGACACAGAGACACACCTGAGGTGTATTGATCATTTCTCAGAAGTGAGACCCACGCTGTAGAAGAGCGTTGCTGCATCGGTGTGTGCAGGCACATGACCCACACACGCTGGCCCCACGCGGGCTGCACAGGAGAGGAGGCAATACCAGACCATGTGTGCTTATCTCCTAGGGCCGCTGGAACAAAGCACCACAAACCCAGGGCCTTCGAACAGCAGAGATTTATTCTGTTCTCCCAAATCTAAAGGATACATGAGGGTTTGAATGTTCTCCCAGTTCTAAAGGATGAAAGTCTACAATCGAGATGTCATCTGGCCATGCTCCCTCTTGAAGCCTCCAGGAGAGGATCCTTCCTGGCGTCTGCCAGCTCCTGGCAGCCCCAGGGATTCCTTGGCTTGTCCCAGCTCCCGCTCCAATCTCTGCCTCTGTCCTCCCTTTCTGTTTCCATGTACAAATTTCCCTCCTCTAATAAAGACACCAGTCATATTGCAGTAGGGGTCCACGTGATCCAATGTAACCCCAACTTAGCTAATGACATCTGCAATGACTCTATGACCCTATTTCCAAATAAAGCCACATTCTGAAGTAGTGAGGGTTAGGATGTCAACAATATTTCTGGGGGACATAATTTTGTTTTTGTTTGCTTGAGACCGAGTCTCACTCTGTCACCCAGGCTGGAGTGCAGCAGGGCTATCTCAGCTCACTGCAACCTCTGCCTCCCAGGTTCAAGAGATTCTCCTGCCTCAGCCTCCCAAGTAGCTGGAACTTTAGGTGTGCATCACCACACTGGCCAATTTTTGTGTTTTTAGTAGAGATGGGGTTTCACCATGTTGGTCAGGCTGGTCTCAAACTCCTGAACTCAAGTAATCTGCCCTCATCAGGCTCCCAGAGCTCTAGGATTACAGGCGTGAGCCACCATTCCTGGCCTAGGGGACGTAATTCAATCTGTGACAACATACCAAATGGAAAAATCTTGGTTATGAGAGTTGGGCAAGATTCAGTGAATCCTGGCCTTCTTCTCCCACTGCGAGGACTGTGGCTGCCTCTCTGTTGCAGGGCCTTCTGGCTCAGGACTGCAGAGCGTGCACAGGACAGAGTACTGGGCAGGGAGTCTGCAGTAGCAATGGGACCAGAGCCATCCTGTTGCTAGCTGCTTTTGAAAACTTCATTGGCAAATGACCTTTTCACCCAAAGTTTTGCAAGGTTTTCTCTTCCTCGGAATCCAAATGATGATATTCCTTTGGTTCAAAAAAATATTTCCTGAGCAATTGCTGTGTGCTAGCTCCTGCACAGAGCACTGGAGATATAGCAATGGATAAAATGTTGTCTGCTCCCACTCCCACTCGGAGCTCAGACTCCAGAGGCACAAGCATTTGAGTGAGTAGATAATTAAACCACTGAAAGATAAATGCTGTAATAAAAGGGTGTCCTGAATGCTACAGGGTACAGAACAGCAACAAGCTGATCTCTGAGTTATCGTTATCACTCGCACTACCAAGCTCGACCTGACCCAAAATGGATATATTGCCTCCAGTGGAATATGCACAAATTTGGGTTTCTTTTGACATTAACAGGTGGCTTGCTGCAGAACCGCATGGTACTCTAGATAGGTAATGAGGCTCAAAAGCTCACTACTAGAGACTTCAGTATTACACACCATGGAGCCAGAGAAAAAAGGGGCAAGTTCAGGCCAAGTAGCCCACAATATCCCAGTGCAACATGGCGTTATGGTACCCACTTTCCTCTTGGTCACAGCAGGGCCTTATACCACTGGAAAATTGAAAGCCCTTAAAATGCTTCTATCACATATAGCAAATAACCCCCAGGGCACAAGTGCTGTAGCGTTCAGGGACCTGGAGGCGACTGCATGAATGGAGCCTCAGGTCGGAGATTCCAGGTCCTCCCACATAGATGGGCTGTCTATAGCAGAGCCCTGGCAATGCCACCCTGGCGACAGCTGCGGTGATGGCCATGTGAGGCAGCCTGTCCTATAGGCATTTTTATCGGAGATGACAGCTTCCCTACTGCACTGCCCACATCCCATGGGAGGCAAGGAGCAGCTGGTCATCCACAAAAGAACTTTGATGTCAATATCAATTCTCTAGACCATGAACAGTCAGTTCACACGCAAAAAAAAAAAAAAAGGGAAGCAAAAAGTCAATAAGTGCATGACAAATGTTCAGCCTATCTCATACTCAAGGAAATGCAAATTAAAACAACAACAGGTTTTCCGATTTGTGTTTATTAAAGTAACTCTATAAACATGTATATACTTGACTGTGTTCAACTCAGGAAAGATGCAATAAAATAAGTAGTGCCTGGAAAAGAAAGAAATTTGACAATATATACCACCACCCCCTAAAAATGCACAAAATTTGTTCTATCAAGCTATGTTAAGAAGATAATCTAAATATGTTTTGTATAGAAAGGTGGTTCTCCTAGAGCTACTTATAATAAAACAAAACAGGAAACAACGTAATTGTCCAAAAAAAGGAAAAGATTAAATAAATAACGGTACATCAATAAAGTAAAATATTATGATGTCATTAAAAACTACGTTTTTTTAAACAATTTAATAAATGTGAAAATGTTTATTAATATAGAAAGGGTAGGCGGGGCTCTGTGGCTCATGCCTGTAATCCCAGTATTTTGGGAGGCAGAGGTGGGTAGATTACTTGAGGCCAGGAGTTCAAGACCAGCCTGGCCAACATGGCAAAACTCCGTCTCTGCTAAAAATACAAAACTTAGCCAGGCATGGTGGTACATCCCTGCAATCCCAGCTACTTAGGAGGCTGAGGAAGGAGAATCATTTGAACTGGGAGGCAGAGGTTGCAGTGTGCTGAGATTGCACTCCAGCATGGGTGACAGAGCAAGACCCTGTCTAAAACAAAAAGGGCAAAAGAATTACACAAATTATATTTACCATTTGATACTTACCATGTAAATATGTGTTTTTAAAAGACTGGAAAAATATATTCAAACAGTAGTAGTGACTGCTTCTGTAAGTGGGATTATAGATTAGATGAGAAATGTTTCTTTTCTGTAATTTCCAACTATTCTTCAAAAACTACAGACTTTTGTGCTAGTTTGAAAGACGTTTATAGTAATTTAACTTGTTTCAAAAATATATGGGTTTGTTCACATATTTCATTACTCTGACAAGACTAGCTATTGCCCAACAAGGAATATTTATGTAGGTGAAAGAGATAGTGATGACTTCAAATTTTTACTCAATACATTTGACCTTTGTGTTCAATTGTTGGTTGTCAGTTGGGTGCAGTGTCTCACACCACCTGTAATCCCAGGACTTTGGGAGGCTGAGGTACGAAAATTGCTTGAGCTCAGGGGTTCAAAACCAGCCTAGGTGATATAGCAAGACATTGTTTCTACAAAAAAAAATAAAAATAATTAGCCAGATATGGTGGCATGCACCTGTGGTCCCAACTACTTACAAAGCTGAGGGTGGGAGTATGGCTTAAGCCTGGGAAGTCAAAGTTTCAGTGATTGCACTGTTGCACTCCAGTCTGGGCAACAGAGGAAGATTCTGTCTCAAAAAAAAAAAAAAAAAAAAAAAAAAAGATTGTTTGTTGCTGTACTATTTCCTACATGTGTTGCTGTGTCTGGGTCAACTGAAATACTGCTAACTTTTCAAGGCCCTGCTCATGTTTTATCTCTTACTGAAAGACTCCATCCACAAAAATTCAATCCACAGGAACTTCTTCCCCTCCTTGGAAATTTTTTGAGTGTGACATACTGTATAATCTAATGAGCAGTAAATATATATTACACAGCCATGTATTTTCATTCTATGTATATGTTATCTCTTAGTTGCTGGTTTTTGCACTCTCGAGAACATATGTATCAGTTAGCTATTGCTGCATAACAAACCATTCCAAAAGTTAGTGGCTTAAAATCACAAATCTTTGAGTTGTCTGGGAAGCTGGAATTAGCTGTTCTTGGCTGAACTCACTCATATGTCCATGGTTAGCTGGCAGATTGACTAAGGGCTAATTGGTCTACAGTGAAGCCTCAGTTGGTACAACTTGTCATTGCTCCATGTATCTTAACTTCCAACATTCTAACCTGGGCTTTTTATTGTGTGGAGGCATGACTCAAAGAAGTTAAGTGGAAACACAGAGGGCCTTTTGAGGTCTAGGCTCAGAACCGGCACTATCACTTCTGCTATATTTTATTAACCAAAATAAGGCACAGGGCAAGCCAAGATTCATGAAATGAAGAAGTAGGGCCGATCTCTTAGTGAGAGGAGGTGAAAAGTCAGATTGCATGGATAAAGGAAGGATCCTTGAGTGATGAGGCTCAATTTTTTTTCAATTCTATATTATGCCTAGTAACTTATCTGGTGTATAATATAGGCACCATCCATTTTACAGATTGCTAACAGCTCCGTTCCCAGTTCCTTCCCCCCCCACCCTGCCCCTCACTCTCTCTCTCTCTCTACTCAGAATTGCAGAAGCCTGGAAGCCTGAAAACTACATACATGCCCAGCCCATATTCCCTTGCCAGCTGGCTTTAGATAGGTCTTTAGATAGGAGACACTGCCTGGAGACACTCCTCCTGAAAGGCAGGAGAAAGTGAGAAGCTATTTTGTTTTTCCTACTTTTGCTTCTAGCAGCAGCAACAAAAGTGGCAGGCAAGTGTGGATCCTGGGTTTCTGATACTCAGGCAGCACAGATCCTTTGGTAATGACACTATGGAAGGGATGTGCCAGCAGCATGACACTCACAAACTCTGACTCTAGCAGTGGCAGCAGCATGTCAGCAATCTGAGGGGCCTGGTACCTGAGGGTTCTAACCCTGGAGGAACAGAACAGAAGCAGGCCACCATGGCCTCCCAAGAGCCTGTGCTCTTAACAGCAGCAGGCATCTGATTTCCTGGAAAGCAATGTGTTTGCAGCAATAGCAGCAGTCATTCCAACAGCTCTGTGGCATCAATAGTCTTGGACCCTGGTGACCAACTTCAAAATTGAGAACCTGAGATTTGTTATCTAGATGTCTAGTGAAAACAGCATACTAGCCGGGTGTGGTGGCTCACCCCTGTAATCCCAGCACTTTGGGAGGCCAAGGTGGGTGGATCACCTGAGGTTGGGAGATCAAGACCATCCTGGATAACACAGTGATTCTCTACTAAAAATACAAAAAATTAGCTGGGCGTGGTGGCACATGCCTGTAATTCCAGCTACTCGAGTGGCTGAGGCAGGAGAATCACTTGAACCCAGGAGACAGAGGTTGCAGTGAGTCAAGATTGTGCCATTGCACTCCAGCCTGGGCAACAAGAGCAAAATTCCATCTAAAAAAAAAAGAGAGAGAGAGAGAGAGAGAAAGAAAATGGCATACCAGCAGACAAGTTTCAAATACTAGTAGACCACAACTGTAACCGTGTAGGGACGAAGCAGTTGCTTATGTTACTACGGGTGGTTGTCTGTGATAATGTCCTCACTGAAAGCAAAGTTCTAAGAGATCAAGTTATTATTGATGTAGAGAATAATAATTACAACAACTTGGATGGGTAGAGAGGAGCCGTTTCTGATTGCATTGAAGAGTTTACATGAAGAGAATGAAAAGATCTGACTTTAAACACCTAGCTTAAAGCACAATGTGAAAACCAGAAAACTTCTATGTAAGCCCTAAAGGAATCTCCACTTTATTATATCTTCAGGACTGATACAGATGAAAGTGAAACCCAAAATTTAATCCTACAGGTTGCAGAATTACAACAGAAGTTGAACTCACAGCCTTGCCAAGTTTAGTAAATGACATTGACTAAGAAAGAGTGGAATTCAGAAAATTAGAACAAATACATTTAGATGGTATATTAGTTCATTTTCATACTACTATAAAAAACTACCTGAGCCTGGGTAATTTATAAAGAAAAGAGGTTTAATTGACTCACAGTTCCACATGGCTGGGGAGGCCCCAGGAAACTTACACAATTATTGTAGAAGGCGAAAGGCAGATAAGGCAGCAAGGCACATCTTACATGGTGGCAGGAAACAGACAGAGAATGAGTGGGGAACTGCCACATACTTTTAAACCATCAGATCTCATGAGAACTCACTCACTATCATGAGAACAGCATGGGGGAAACCACCTCCAAGATCCAATCACCTCTGATCAGGTCCCTCCCCTGACATATGGGGATTAAAATTCCAAATGAGATTTGGGTGAGAACACAGCCAAATTATATCAGATAGCTTTAAATAAATGTGAAAATCTAGTCCTATCAAATACTGTTGAGACTTTTTGGTTTTGGTTTTGATTTTTGTAGAGGCAGCCTGTCCTTCCATATCTGAGGAATCCCAATAATCCAAAATCACTATCATGATATAATATATAAAACAATTATAGACTGACGGATTTATAATTTTCACAATAAAGGATTCCTAAAGAAATTGTAGAAAGAACAGACTGAGGTCTAAAAAATAATTATCCCATCTATCCTCCTTAGTCCACAGTTAGGTAAACTGAGTCCCAGAGAACCCAAGTTCCTCCATCATGTTCCTCAAATGGAAGGGGAACTAAAAGTTTGTAGGTTCAAATTGAGTCACTGTTTTTTGTTTTGTTTTGTTTTAGTTTTTGAGACAGAGTCTTGCTCTGTCGCCCAGGCCAGAATGCAGTGGTGGGAACACAGCTCACTGCAGCCTCAGTATCCTGAGTTCAAGAGACCTTCCTGCCTCAGCCTCCTGAGTACCTGGGACCACAGGCACACCACCATACCCGACTAATTTTTTTATTTTTTTGTAGAGACGGGGTCTCACTATGTTGCCTAGGCTTGAGGGCGCTTTCATCAGGCTCACCCAAGGGAGATTCTCTGTTGCTCATTTCTCAGTTTAATCATTACCAAAAATCCCACAGTAGTATGACATTAGCTTGTCAACTCTCACTATTAAACTGCTATATTTTCTTAGCATATGTTCTAGCTTGGGTTTCTAAACACTTATTCAAAGGTTATAAATTCTGATACACACCTGTAGAAGGTGGACAATCACTCTCGGTGGAAAAACACAAAATTCAGCTTTAACTTTCACAGGGAAAGTTGGCCTTGCCCAGCATGATGTTCCAGTAATTGAGTAGCTGTCATCTGCTAAAAACAAATATTCTTTCAACTAAATTTCTGGTGTGCCACCCTCAATGTGATACTGTAACTTCACTTCTTTGTAGATTTGCTCTATTTTGTATATTTTCCATGGCAATAGGAGGTAATTTAGTCACTGTTAAACTTGATATCACTAATCTATCAACACTCTCCTTTACCAAACGACTGCTCATGCTTCATGTCTCCATCTTAGAAGCATAGAAGTTGGTACAGAACATTTTCCACCATGTGTTGTGTAATGATGTCCAGGTATATTTTTATATATATATGTTATTAACTTAAGGATAACAAAGTTGCCGGGCACGGTGGCTCAAGCCTGTAATCCCAGCACTTTGGGAGGCTGAGATGGGCGGATCACGAGGTCAGGAGATAGAGACCATCCTGGCTAACATGGTGAAACCCCGTCTCTACTAAAAAATACAAAAACCTAGCTGGGCGAGGTGGCGGCGCCTGTAGTCCCAGCTACTCGGGAGGCTGAGGCAGGAGAATGGCGTAAACCCAGGAGGTGGAGCTTGCAGTGAGCCGAGATCGTGCCACTACACTCCAGCCTGGGCGACAGAGTGAGACCCCGTCTCAAAAAAAAAAAAAAAAGGATAACAAAGTTATCTTGGGCTGGGCACAGTGGCTTGTGCCTGTAATCTCAGCACTTTGGGAGGCCCAGGCAGGGGGATTACTTGAGGTCAGGAGTTTGAGACCAGCCTGGCCAGCATGGCGAAACTCTGTCTCTACTAAAACTATAAATTAGCCAGTTGTGGTAGCGTATGCCTGTAATCCCAGCTACTTGGAAGCTGACTCAGGAGAATCGCTTGAACCCAGGAGTCAGAGGTTGCAGTGAGCCTAGATCGTACCACTGCACTCCAGCCTGGACAACAGAGTGAGACTCTGTCTCAAAAAAAAAAAAAAAAAAGGTTATTTTGGATGCTGGACAGTAACAAAAGCCTGTAGTTCTAGTCAGAGTCCCAGAGTACCAAAGTGATTTGGTCTCATCCTATGTAAAGTTAACACCCAATGAAACCCCATTTACACTAGACTGTAACTGACCTACATGAAATATTAGGACTGGGAGGAAGGTTGGCAATCAAGTATCACAACCACCATGAAGTGTACCTCATCACCACTGGACTAGGTTAGATGCTATCCCTGGGCTTCTAAAAATCTGTTACAGCATCTGTCACGGAGGAAGAGAAGGAAGCATGAGTTTTATAGTCAGAGTAAATCCATATTCAGATCTAGTTTAGACTATTTACTAACTTTGTGACCAAAGTCTAGTTATAGAACCTCAATTTCCAATTTCCTTAAATGTGAAATGAGAGTAGCAACAGCCTTGAAGGGGTGTTGCAAAGATAAAACTGTATGCAAAGGGTCTGCTGGAGTGGCTGCCACCTAATAGCTGCATGGCCCATCATAACGATTACTTTATCATTGTGAAGACAGAAAACCTGTGTACGCATCTGTCACGGGGGTGCTCAAAAAATGGCCCTTCATGAACCACATCCTACTAGAGTCACTCCCCTCTGTGGACTCTTCCACATTCAATGTGGGTTGCCTCTGTGAATTGTTTTAGCCAACAAAATGGGCCAAAGTGGAGGCAGAGGAGGGCGGGTGAGAAGGGTGAATAGGTACAAAAATGTAGTTAGAATGAATAAAATCTAGTATTAGCTAGCACAACAGGGTGACTACAGTCAACAATAATGTATTGTACTGTATTGTAATGTACTTATTTAGAGACGCTAAAGAGAATAACCTTGGACTTGCTGAGAAGGACACAAGGGCTGATGATTATGAGAGGCCTTTAGAAGACCGCTTCTAGAACCTGAATCGATTGTCTACCAAATCCTTGCCCTTACCCTGTCTACACTGACTCATTCCTTTTCACACCTCTGCCTCCATAGGTTCTCTATTGAATGAAGAGTCACCACATCCATTTCAGCATACCCAGTCAGGAATCTGGACATTTATCTGGACCTCATTCTCCTTCAGCCCCCACATCCAGTTAGAAACCATCGCACCATCATCATCCCTATCATTTCTATCAATTCGTGAGTGTTTCCTTTATGAAAAACAACTCTATGAGATGGGGCTCATTTTTATCATCATGCCTGTTTTACAGAGGAGCATGCTAGAGCAGAGACCCGCTCAAGGTCAGAGACTTGCCCAAGGTGAGAGCTAAGATGGCAAGAGGGTGGGATGAGCTCTAAGCACCTCCCCATATTGCTTCCCTATAGTGATATTCCTAAAATATCCCTTGACAGTGTCACCCACCCCCCATCTCTACTTCCTCTTCCACTGATGGGTTATCCCAATGCTTTCTCTACTCCTTAACTAAATCCCCCTTTGCAAAATTTCTCCACACAGCCTCCAGGGTGAGCTTTCTAAAATGTCAGTCTGACCAGCTGCTTCTGTGAATGGCTCCCCCAGGTTTGCAGAGTGAATTCCGAAGAACAGCCAGCACGCATTCTGTCCATCATCCTGCCCCTGCTGTCACACCTGCGAATAATCCTGAGTTCCAGCGGTGCAGAATGGCTTGGAGTTCCCCAAATACACCAGCTCTCATGTCTCTTCTTGTCTCTGTCTTCTCTCATCATAACCCCACTGCCACCATCGCTCCCTTCACCGCCCAGGACAACCCACCCTGACCAGGATTCCTCCAGCTTTCCCTCCAAGACTCGGTTGGCCCCACATCCTGTCTTTGGGAAGCAATCTCAGGCCTTCCGATCTTTCGGTTCCACCACTTAAAGTGTAGGCCTGCTCTAATACACATCACAACATAGCATGTTTGTGTATTTATAGAACTCTTAAGTGTGGGTGCTCCCTGGCCCTATCTCTGCTTCCTACCACAACGTCTGACACTTAGTAGGTACTCAGCACTATTTAATGGATGGATGGATGCTGTTTTCTTTCCCTGAAAGAGAATTACCTCTCACCCACCCCAGCCCCCACCAGACTACATTTTTTTTCTCAATCCTGAAAATTAGAGGATATTATTGCTTCTATCAGTGATAGTTTCAGAAATGTAAAGATTAATACGACGAGCAGCAAATGTTTCATCCTTAAGGTGCCACAGGAATAACATTTGCTAATTTGTATTTGCATTTGAAATTGAAACACAAATTGGCACAAGAACTATTACACATCCCGGCTAATTAATGTTCTAAAAATGAATTATGCAAATCAGCCTCAACAGGCCTCAGAAGCTCTTTCCATGTATAATAAATGACTTGGAATGTGAACCTTGTTTAAGGGCTGGTTCTGACAAGGGTTGTATAGTGGAAAGGGCACAGGCTTTGGAGTCAGACTCGGCACAATCTCCCTGGGCCTCAGTTTCTTTATCTGTGAACTGGAAATGAGAATGCCTGCCTAACGGGGTTTCAGAGAGGACCAAAGAAACAACCACTGCAGAATTCCTGGCTTAAAGTAGCTGCTTCTCAACGTTTGTTTCCTTTGACCTTTGGATCCTTTAGGACGTCCTCCCTCTTCCCACACGGCCCCTTCCCCTCCTCCTTGGTTAACAGCAGTCTTGCCTCAAACATCTGACCATGCCCTCCGTAGCCCTAATACTGTGTGTGTTTTCATTTAGTGCACCAGGAGTCCACTGAAGCATGTGAACATCTAGCTTGGCCAGAGCATTTCTTAGGCCTTGGGAAGGGAATGTCAGAGCAGCTGGAGGGGGGCCTAGCGACTGCTTGGGTGGTAGAGCCGGCAGCAGTGGGGTTCTGGGCAGCCATCTGTGTGGTCTGCACAGGGCTCTGATAACCCATCATCCGGGCCAGTAGCATCTCACGGCTCAGCTGGGCCTCGACCAGCGCCACAAGCCCATCTGCACAGCACAACGTCATAGCATAGACCAGGGCCACATGGCTCAGAAAAGACTTGGGAGCTGAGCCCGCCGTGGGCGGGTCTGATGATGACCAGGATGATGAGAAAGAGCACATGCAGACCCCTCAAGGAGCCCAGCAAGTATAGCATTGAGTTTCGAACTCACCCCTCACTCTTGCTTCCAACAGGGTCAAAGAAAGCTCCATCGATTCCTGCCTGACAATAATGACTATGCAAATATTATTAACATCAATCACAGAGGAGGACTCTGGAGCAGAGGAGAGTCCGTACTGAGCGTGCTTGTGCCAGCGTTGGAACCCGGGTCCAGTGACTTTAATGCTGGTGCTGTCTCCACAGCTGCCCAGGCCACATCGCCCCAGAGTCCAGTTTCAGGTCTGTCCATCTCACCACCGTAACACCCCGTGCAGGGCCTGGCAAGCAGTGGGTCCTGAGCAAATGTCTCCAGCTGTCACCAGCACTGCAGAGGAGCTTCCGAACGATCCATGCCAGCATCTTTCCACGTCCCCTGAATGGGCCCAGCAAAGCCTTGTCCTGTGCCAGCGTCACTGCTGACCCTCTTTACTCCCACAGCTGCAGGCCAAAAGCTACGGGGAACATTGAATTTCACAACTGTGCAAACTGCTGCAATACCGACCTGTGGTTGCCAACCTCGGGGATCCCTGAGGAGCCTCTCCACCTGTCTCTGGACAGCTCCCTCCCATTCCTCAAAGATAGGTCTAAGCCTGTACCCCAAGCCCTCAGCTCCACTCTCACCCCACCCTCACAGACGTCCTCGCCATCTATGACATCAGGAAGAACAGGTTACCAGACTAGGCCCTTCTTCGACTCCATCCTGAGGGTCCCTGTTTGCTGCCCAACTCTTCCGCCCGTGCCCTGGTCTTCCTCTCTTCCTGCCGCCCCTGGAATACTGGCCATATCACACACACACACACACACACACAAACACACAGACGCACAGACAGGGACACACATAGACACAGACACGCATAGACACACACTCACATAAGACACAGAGACACACGCACAGACACACAGACACACTCATAGACACACATACACACAGATATAGACACACACACACGGAGACACACATAGACACAAACATATAGACACACACAGACAGGAACACACATAGACATAGATACACACAGACACATACAAAGACACACAGAGACACATACAGACACAGATACACACACTCTAGACATACACAAACACAGACACACACAGGGACACCCACAGACACAGATACACATACACACACAGATATACACACAGATACACACATACACACAGATGCACACAAAGACATACAGAGACACACACAGAGGCACACAGACACGCAGTCATAGACATACACACAGACAGACACACACAGACATACACGCGGGCACACACACACTCAGATACAGACACACAGACACATACACACAGAGGCAGATACATGGATACACACAGACACACAAACACATAGATATACATTCACAGACACAGAGACACACAAACACACACACAGAGACACACGCACTCAGTCACACACACAGACATACACTCACAGACACATAGACACACAGACACATAGACACATACACATACACTCAGAAACACATACATAGTCACAGACATACACGCAGACACACACAGACACACATTCAGACACACCAACACAGACACAAACACAGAGACAGACACACTCTTAGACACACAAAACACAGACACATACACACATACTCACACAGAGAGACACACAAACACACAGACACACACACGGAGACATGGAGAGAGACACACAGGCATACACACACACCGACACAGAGAGACACACAAACACACAGACACACACACGGAGACATGGAGAGAGACACACAGGCATACACACACACCGACACAGAGAGACACACAAACACACAGACACACACACGGAGACATGGAGAGAGACACACAGGCATACACACACACCGACACAGAGAGACAGACACATCCACACAGAGACACACGCGCACACAGCGTGCCTTTAACTGCTTCCTCTCTTGCAGCCCTGCTCCTCCAGGATGCAGTGGGCTCAGATCTCCTCCACCCTGAAAGACTCTTTCCTTGACACCACATCTCTATCTCTAATGTATCTCTCTCATTTTTCAACAGGCAAAAAAGAGTAGTCTACACTCTAAGTTGGGTTCCACAGATCCCAAGTTGACGATGTTCTTAGTGTTCCAACGAACTTACATTCCTCCAACCCCGCCAGGTACCACTCACTCATCAGACCCAGTGGAATGGTTTCAGTCCTCATCTCACGGCACCCCTCCACCGTATCTGACTCTGTTGACCACTTTCTCTATCTTGAAGCTCTTTTCTTAGAGTTCTTGAACTCAGACCCCCTGGGATTGCTTCCTTCTCAGTGAACAGTCCCTCTGTCCATCCCTCAAACAGAGTTGTCGCCTCAGCCCTGTTTTGGACCAATGTCTTCTTGCCCTAAAAGCTCACTCTTGGTTATTCCATTAACAATTTACATGGGTGACTCTGTCTGACCTTCTTCTGCCATTGTGACTTGAAGCAGGTTAGAAGAGAATTCTCTGACTTTCCTCTAAAGTAGGTCCAGACAGCACCATGTTCAAAGGTGTGGTGTCCTGAAGCAGCTCAGTGTTGCTGGAGTGTGAAGTGTGAGGAAGGGGAGGAGGCCGCAAGGCCTCCATTCCCAGCTGTGATCTGCTGGAATTCCAACTCGGATGACAAGACAGCTCCAGCAGGACAGGCCACTGACCTGCCATCCACCTCCACATGCCCAACGCTGAACTCATGGTGGCTCCTGTGCCCCTGTGTACTTTGCATAAGGTGGAGCAGCCAAAAGAGGCCCCTGCAAATTTCCTCCAAACTCTACGTCCAAACCAGAGCTGACTCCTGTTTCACTTTCTACTTACTTCTAGGAGCCTTGTCAGCCTCTCCTCTCCTTCTATCCCTGCCCCATTCAAGCCCTTCTCACCTCTCACCTGCACTCTCTGCAACCCCCTCCAGGCTGGCCACCCTACTTCCCGGTCTTCCGTGACAGTTCATCCCCTACAATAGGCTACTCCTCGCCCCAGGCCCCTCCCTGCCCCCCTCCACTGAATGTCTTTTGGAGTCTCCACGTTGCCTCTGCAACAAAGCCCAACCTCCCAGCCGCTGGGTGAAGGACCTCCAAGACCTTCCTGGCCTGGGGCTTCAGCCACACCTTGCTGGCCTCCTCCCCTTCCTCACACTTCACACTCCAGCAACACTGAGCTGCTTCAGGACACCACACCTTTGAACATGGTGCTGTCTGGACCTACTTTAGAGGAAAGTCAGAGAATTCTCTTCTAGCCTGCTTCAAGTCACAATGGCAGAAGAAGTTCAATAACTTTCCTGCTTCTGCTGTTTTCTCAAATACCAAGGTGTCATATTTGGGGGTAGCATATCCTGAACCCATCACTCGTTAAAAGTGAAAAATCTGGAGGGTGGAGAAGACCCTCCCAGAGAATGGCTCTTCCTCCCACTCCTCGAGCTTGGCTGGGTGAATTCCTCCTCAGACCCTTTAACCACTGCTGTGCTTGAATAACTGTGGCATTGACAATGAAGATCTCTTTCCTCTCTACCTAATCAGGCATCAAAAATGAAACTGTACCATCAGCAGTACAGTCAGAGAACATTTGAGATGGAGGAAGGTTGACTTACAGATTATCTAGTTCACCGCCACATTTTAGAGATTTACGAATAGATAAATCAATAACATGCCGAGGGGAGAAATGATTGTCCCAAAGGCCACCTTGATGTCAGCAGAGTGAAATTCGAACCCAGACATCCAGGCTTTTGGTGTGGACTTCTTCCAGTAGCTCAGAAGTTAGCACTTTCTAAAGGAGTCACATCCCAAATGGAAGCTGAATTAAAGCAAGCAGAAAGGCAACCAATGCACACAAGAAAGCCAAACTAAATAATTCTCCCCCACCAAAAAAAAAAAAAAGAATAATAAGCGAAACAAAACGGCACACCCACGACCTTGGGGCTTCATTCCAAATTTTTAAAGGCTTCCAATTAAAAGTTATTGAATAAAGACCTAGTTTTCATTAAGTTCAGCTTTGAAATGAAAAAGAGAACCTGCCATTATCGTCCCTTGTTTTACCATCCATTTATTCATTCATTCACCAAGTACATTCTGAGCACTCATCCTGCACCGGGTTCCCTGTCAGGCACAGAGGACTCAGAGAGGATGACACAAAGTCACTGCCTGGGGTGTCTCATGGCCCAAGAGGAACGTGACCCTTACCGGGAGAAATGGGAGACAAATCAGAACATACCAAGTGGAACAGAGCCTGAATATGTGCTCCCGGAATTCAGAGAAAGAAAAACAAAAGATTGGCTGGGCAAGTGCCCATGCACTCAAGACCACTGCAGATTTAAGGATATAAAAGCCCCATCCGGCTTTGCAGCTGGGGCATGTCATTGAAGGTTGGTTCCAGCATTTGCACCTGATGCGGAGCTGTACCTACCTCTGCATCAGTGATGCAACAAAGGGGAAGTCTGATGCGGGAGAATCAAAGGCAGCCATAGGACCGTATGTATTGAAATCTGCCCCCTGGCCAGTCAGTCTGACAGGGACCCCTTTCATAGGCTGAAATTAAAGACTCAGGGAAACATTGAGAGCTAGAGGCTAGAGCAGATGGCAGGAATGTGACCACTGGGACAAATTGAGGATTTACCAAAAAGATGCTCTGGTCAGCGTAGCTCCAAGACCTTGCGGCCGAGGCCATGAGCATGTCAATCTTGTCTTCGTAAGCTGTACATATACAAGTAAGGGTGGCAGCATGAAACGTACCATTCTGCTGCACACAGTAACGAGCCTGACCTGAACACACGGAGCCGCCACGAGGTGGTGGCACCAATGGCAAGGCCAAGACCGACAGTGCCTCCGGCCAGCCTTCTGCTTCTAGTTTAGAGGAAATGCCCAACCTCCTGCTGAGGAAGAAGATCACATCCCAAGGACACATTGCAAGTATTTAACTGCTGCAGGTATCATCTCTACAAGTAGGCATCAGCATCTTTGTCTCTTGAGTGAAGAGAGTTCGGTTCCTTTCCATGTATTCATTTGATTGAAAAGTTCAAGTTAAATGACCCATTCATGTATTATTTAAATCGAAGAAACAGAACTAAGATAAAAACCATCTGCTCCCAATCTTGGTGCCAGGAAAGGTCCCCCGCGATGGAGAGAACGGCCTTCTGTCACCCTGACACTTGTTACACGTCTCAGAGGAATAAAGAAGAGATAAGCTTTGGGGTTTTCTGTGCTAGAGAGTAGGAGTGATCCCAGAATTGAAGTATTTTAAATAGAAATCATAAGAGAAAATTAGAAAGCCTCACAAGAGAAGTGGTCTCTACAACATTTGTGGTCAGTGCCACATAATTTCATACTTAATGTTGCAGACAGTAGAGTGAAGCGGCAAGAGAATCAACTTTGAAGTCAGACATTCCAGCTTGAATCCAGCTCCATCACTCACTGCCCACGTGACCTGGGAAGAGGCATCTTACCATCGCGTTCATTTCCTCAGCTACAAAATAGTGGTTTATACCGCACTCTAGGGCTGCTCACTGATCCAAGAGGCATCTAGAATACCTGTTACAGGAGGGAAAAAAGGATACCTTTCCTCACCCATCACAAGAGTCATAGCTGAGGCACCGATAACAAAAGACTGATTGACAAGAGAAAAACGTACAAATTTATGTAAGTTTTACATGACACAAAGCCTTCAGAAATGAAGACCCAAAGAAACCAGGAGAACTGTATTTTTATGGACAGTCATCCCGAAGTGAGATTGAAGGACAAAATGTTCTGATCTAATGTGAACAAGCCGGCCGGGCATGGTGGCTCACGCCTGTAATCCCAGCACTTCGGGAGGCCAAGGTGGGCAGATCACCTAAGGTCAGGAGCTTCAGACCAGCCTGGTCAAGAAGCTGAAACCCTGTCTCTACAGAAAATATAAAAATCAGCCAGTGTAGTGGCACACGCCTGTAATCCCAGCACATTGGAAGGCCGAGGCAGGCGGATCACCTGAGGTCGGGAGTTTGAGACCAGCCTGGCCAACATGGTAAAACCCTGTCTCTACTGAAAATACAAAAATATTAGCCAGGTGTGGTGGTGCATGCCTGTAATCCCAACTTCTCGGTAGGCTGAGGCAAGAGAATTGCTTGAATCTGGGAGGTGTAGTGAGCTGAGATCACACCACTGCACTCCAGCCTGGGCAACAAGGGCAAAAACTCTGTCTCGAATAAAATAAAAATAAAAATTAAAAATAATGTGAATAAACTGCAGTGGCAGGGATCTTAGTGAGACCCATTTATCCAGATTATTCTCTGTGTCTCTGTGTCTTCATTCCTTTCTTCTGGGTATGAGGAGGATCCCTCTGGACCCACTTTAGAGGAAGGTCAGAGAATTCTTTCTGGCCTGCTTCAGGGGAGAATGGCAGAAGGTCAGGAAGACTTCCCTGCTTCTGGTGTTTTCTAAAATGCCAAGGTGCCATATTTTGGGGTAGCATATCCTGAGCCCATAACTGTTAAAAGTGAAAAATCTGGACACAAATCGCCAAAGTTTGAATCCTGGTTCCAATACTGTCTAGCTGGGTGGCCTTTGGCAAGTTTCTTTGCTATGCCTCAGTTTCCTTCACAAACAATGTATTAGCTATTAATGTATTAGCTCACTTAACATTCCCACTAATCTTAGGAGGTATCAACCGTCTAATATTAATATCACTTCATATTAAGTAACCTAATACATTAATACAATACCTGTGCTTAGTAGGTTCTCCGATGTTAACTGTTGAGATTATTGACTTCTTCAAACATTCAGTGTTTCCTCCAAGCTAGGTGCTGTCCTATGCACCAGAACTCTGAGGTGACTAGAACACGATCCCCACAGAGCTCCCAGTCCAGTAGACAAAATGGCACATGTGCAAATAATTGCACAGTGTGAGGGCTTCATAAGACAACTCGACCCAGACTAGAGAATTCCTGAAAAGGTGACACTTGAGGTGAGTTTTGAAGGCTAGGGAAAACTGTCCAAGACGGTACCAAAGTGGAAATGCATTCCAAAGAGCGGGAGGTAGAATGTGCAAAGACACGGAGGTGAGAAAAGCAGGTTGCACGGGAGCTGTGAGTGCCTCAGAGTCTGGAGGCAGCTGTGCCTGGTCCAGCCTGGGAGGATTTCTTTTGGATTTTATCCCAAGTGACCACAAGTCCAGAGACTTTGGTTACAAACCCTCCCAAGAACCAAGTCTAACTCCAGAGAATTTGGATTAATTTCCCAATTTATAAAATGAGAGTTTTAAAAGAGATGACCCTTGCAGTCCCTCGAAGCGCTGAAGCAATTTAATTATCCCCAGATAGCTGGAAAGAGGCAGATTGCAGGCTCCATTCCCCAATTCCCCTAGTACACCTCAGGGCAGCGAAAGGCTTGGTGCCCACGCAATGCCTTTTCCTCTTTCTGAATTTTCTAAAGTCTTTGCTAGCTCAGAAACTTCTCATTTTAACAGTTTCCTCACAGTCAGGTTCCAGAGAGCATGCATTTATGAAATTTATCAGCTCTGAATCTTTACTGTATGCGTTTTCTCATTAAAACAAATCAAAAATGCCTGTGCAGATGATGTCAAGGCTTTTAAAATTCCAAACCAAAATGTAGCTATCATCTGAATTGTCTCATGCGCTGGCTGCTGAGATCCGAGAGCCTCGTTTGACAGACAACCTGGGACTCTACAAACTAGAGAACCTGGGAGACAGGAGAGAGCTGCTTCCAGCCTGGCTCCTGAGCCTGATAAAATTAGCCAAAAGATGATCTCCATGGCAACAGGAAAGTTGTTTCTTAAAGAAGGTTAGAAATAATGCCTTTGGAAGAAACTCCACGGCAGATAGAATATTCTCAGATTACACATAAATGGTGTCTATGCCAACAAAATGACGGGCCAGGCGGCTCAATTATCTGGATAATTTAGGTCTGAACCAGTGATTTGTAAAAGAATAGGAGGCTTTTAAGACCTGAAGAATGGAATGTGGCAGGCCTGGGCCCAGACTCAGGGGAATGGGAAGCCCGGCCCCTCCCAGGAGCGTTCTCTGCTGGTGTCAGGACTCAGAACCGGACTCGCAGGCTCAGGGTGTGGGCCTCTGCCGGCTACTTTCCAAGAAGCAGTGAGACCTGCTTGGAATTCTTAGTGGGATTATCAGGAAGTTGCGCGCAGAGGGGGTTGGGTGCTGGAGGAAGGAACAGGCAGAGAGATCGCGTGTCTCAGGTGCTACAAGGGAGGAGCCCCCGTTTCCCCTCCCTGTTCTGCATTTCTTTCTTCTCTCCCTCTGTCTTTAGCTCCTTCACTCTCTCCCTCCTTGGAAGATGAATAATCGCTTTGTAAACTGAATTCCATTTTGCTGGGGTCCGTTTTGCAGGGAGGCAGTATAGCATGGCACCGACGTTGCCGCCAGGCTGTGCAGAGTCAAATTCTTCACCACATGCTGGCTGTGTGGGCTTAAACTTCGTGTCTCAGTTCCTTGACAGTAAAGGAGTGGAAGTGAGGTGAGTATTAAATAAGTTAGTATGTGTGGACATACAGAACAGTGCCTTGCCCTGACAGCTATCTAAGCATTCGATCCAAAATACTCAAGCACCTACAAAGGCTAGGCTGAAATCCCAGATGCAGAGGGACCACGGTAGTTCCTGGATTGAGATCTCTCACTGTGAATCGTTCGAGAATTCTAGATGGTGAAAAATGCCACTGACCATCCAGCCTCCTTGTTATATGATAAGAAACTGATTCCCACCAACGCACAGCACTAAGGATGTCCTACTTGTGACAAGCAGTGATTGGCAAATACTAAGTCCCTGGAGACTGGGAGGTGAGGCACCCTGTCCTAGAGCTTTGAGCTTCCTGCAGCTCCTGGCTCAGGCTGGGCTGGGTAAGTGCTCTGTAAGCATTAAGGATCTTACCTCCTTTTGGCTTTGTTTGTTTATTTATCTGTTTGTTATTTAATGAATGAAGGAATCCCTCAGACAAAGATAAGAATCCCAGTGGCCCATTTAACCCTTTCCAGCAGCTCAGCCTAAAAATTATGTCCCGTAAAGAGTTCCTTTTAGTAGTTCTGTCTAGTAATATATTCTGAGACCACGCGGAGTGGAGATTCCACAAACCACTCCTTGTGATGCCTCAACAGCTGCAGACCCAGGAGAACTGGTGTGAGCTTTCGAAGCAAAGTGGGAATCCGGCCACGTGCTTCTCAGATTTGTGAATCAGCCAAGCTACTTAACCTGTTACTCCATCGTGAAGCAAAACAATATCCAACATGTATCGAGCACTTAGTATTTGCCAGTAACTGTGTAATGGGTTTACACTTATTATCTCATTTAATTCTCACCATTTTAGAGGAGAAGACAGGGGCACAAAGAACTTATTCACCCACTGAGCAAATAACTTGCCCAGAAGACAGATTTACTTATTGGTTAATAAGTAAATAGCAGAGCTTGGGCAATTATCCTCAGGGCCCTCCTGGTGGTTGTGAGAAGTAAGTTTTCTAACATTTGGGCTCACAGCGGGAGGCGGCAAATGTTGCTTCTCGTTTCCTTCTCTTCCAAAAACTCCGGACTTTGTCCAGAGGAAAAGGGACCTTGTGTTCTTCCTTCCACCCTCCTTTCCTTCCACTCTTTCTTTCCTTCTTTTTTCTTGGTCTCCTGTTTTATTTATTCACCCAACATTTGTAGAAAACATTCTCAGAATTCTACACCAGCTTCCTACCTAACAACGAAGCCTACCAAAGTGAACCAGGCAGGGCTGTCCCTGCCCCTGGGCAGCTAGCAGTCGACTCTTTTGTTGTGCAAGGTTAGCTAATTCCATGGGAACAAAACGGAAAGAGGGCCAAGATCTCAAATTTCCATTTTGTTTTGTTGTCAATCGGAGGAGAAAGAAAATTTACTTGTCGAGCACCTCCCACTGGTGAGGGGTTCTATGTTCATCCCATTCGCTCATCATAGCCAACCTTTGAGAGCTGGTATCATGTTCCTTCTTTATGTTAAAAAAAAAAAAAAAAAAAAAAAAAAACCTTGAGACCTGGGCTTCTCAGGAGCTAGTCCTGGACACACTATGAGCAAGAAGCCGCGATGGACTTCCGCTCACTCCTCTGCAGGCCACTCTAAGCCTCAGCTTCTCAATGTCCTTCTTTCTGCGCTGACTTTACAAATGGAGACTCAAAGATGTCTAGAAATTTTCCTCTTTTTAAAAAATATTTTTTTGGATACCTGGGTGCTGTGCCTCAAGTCTGTAATCCTAGCATTCAAGAGGCCAAAACGGGAGGACTGCTTGAGTCCAGGAGTTCGAGACAAGCCTGGGCAACAAAGTGAGATCCCTTCTCTTAAAAAAAAAAAAAAAGGTGGAAAAGAAAAAGTTTGAAAAGTTTTATTTGCGAAGTCTAATTCGCCACTGATATTTCCCCTGGTAAACATCCTTCTTATAAATTCCCACACTCAGTGCCTCAGTGGAGCTAGGGGCTGGGTGTGGTGGGGATCCCTGGCCTGCACCCCCTTCTGCCCAGGACATGCTTGGCATTTGCCAGGCCCGGCTGCAGCCTCGGAGCTCGCCCTAGATTTACGGCAGTGCACACAGCTGCTTCCAGCCAAGGTGAGGCCTTCCTCTTTAATGGTGCCGTTTACAAGTCAATAAAGCCCGGATGGAGTGCTGTTTCCGCCGCTGGTCCCACCTCTCCGGGCTCCGTTGTCTCACCGTGCAGTCTGGGTGCCAGGGGGCCGGCTCTGGGGACTCTTCTCCTGTAATGGTTCTGCTGCCACCTCGGCCCCAGAGCAGCCCCACCATAAAGGCTTCCCACCCCCCGGAGGGCAGAGTTCAAAGCCCGGCTCCCCGGGATCCTCAACTGCCAGCCCCTCCTTGCTTTATGGCTCCTGCAGCCACTGGAGTCTTATCTCCTGTGCTGAGATAAAGGCTCTCAGAAGCCCCAGTCCCTCATGATGCCTCGGCCCCTGGGCTCAGGCTCCCCACTGTTCCCTGGGATCTGATCAATGAGCTGGAGGAAAGTGGCCTTTTCAACCCACTGAGACAATGCCCCTCTGCGTGTGGGGGTTTCCCTAAACATGACCTGCAGGGGCTCTGCCTAGGGGGAAGCTGGGACACCTCCGACCTCCCAAGACCTCCCAGCCGAGAACTCCCAAGTCCGGGCGATAACCAGGTGAGAGAAGATGGAAGCTTAATGGGCCCAGGCCTGTGGGAAAGGGGGAGCAATCCAATGGACACAGCCCAGCAATGGCAGAGCAAAGTCAGGACTCATTCACCTGACCACTAGTTCAGGGAGCAGGGCAGAGCGCCTACTGTGTGCCCAGGGCTGTGCTCCATGCTGTGTGCTCAGCATGGGACAGAGGAAGCAGAACAGGAATCTGCTGGGCCAAGAAGAGGCCAGGGACATTTACATAAGCCGGGCAGTGAGAAAGAGGTGGGTAAGGGCCCATCCCCAGAGTGGCTGCAGTGGGGGTGCACCATGGGTCCTTACAGGGCACAGGGCCGCTGGCTGCTCAATCCCTTCCTCCTAGTGTATGCCTACACCAGAGACTGGTGGTCCCTGGAAGCCCTGTGGTGAGAGCCTGCTCACCAACCCATCACTGCAAAGTTCAGGTTGAGGCAGCCTGTATTGGGTGAACCCCAACCCAGGAACTGGGATGACCAGTAGAAGTACCGTGAGCCCAGGGAGACAGGAGTCTAAGCAGGGATTTGCACACACACACGCCAGCCTACAAACATCTGCCAACATCTCACGGGTCCTGCAGCCCCAACACTTACTTTGTAAGTAAGAAAGCATCCTAAGAGCCTCACTTCTCAGGAGAAAAAAAATCAGGCCCAGAGAAGTTCAATTGACAACAGCTAATATAAGGCCACCACTAGCCTATTTGTTCCCTTCGTGTGAACTAGACAAAAGGTGCCCCCGTGGGGTGGGTGCAGCCCCAGGGGGCATGGCTTGTGGACAGACGGCACTTTTGTAGGAAGGAACAGGAGCCCTTTCCTCTGGTCAGATGCAGAAACGCACCCAGGCACTCAAGGTGCCAGGGAAAGTGAAGGGTGAACTTCAGCCTCCCTCGTTGGGCATCCCTGTGCAACTGTGACTACGCTGAGCTCATAAGAGACAGTGCCCACTCCACATAACAGTGGAGGGGGCAGAAAGACCTGCGGGGCTTCTGAGTTGGGCCCAAGTACAAATTCAGTCCCAGCTCTGTGACACCACTGACCAGCACTGCAGCTGTGGGCCACCCACCATTCCTGCGTCTATAGACTAAGGTGGAAAATACCTACCTCATGGGGCCTGGCAAAGATTGAAGAGTAGATGGCTGTTCTTATCATTCCAATGCCGCAAGAGCAGAAGCTGAAGGATCCCCAGAGCCTTGGATGTTTTCCTTCCTTCCTCACTTAGAAAAATGTCTTCGTTATTTGTTTCCTGCCAGAGTATAATTACAGTGCAAGGACCTCATTCTCCAGACCTGTTTTAGTGAAAGAGGAAGGAAGTCCAGGCCTTTTTGCCTCCAACTCCCGGTTTGGAGATGCCATCTGGGAGTTTCACTAATCTGCTGTTGCAGCCAAAAACTCCTCTGGGTTCCAGATCAAGGGGCTGTGCAGGCCACTCAGGATTGCCCTTGTCGCCATCAGTCAGCCACTGTTCTCAGCCCTGACCCGCAGGACACCCGTCTTCTCCCATGGCCCTGTGAGTTCATGGCTGGAGGAGGAAGGGAGGTCTATCCACACACTCTGAGAAGCACATCAGGGCCATTTCGGCTGATGGCCACTCCAGCCATGAGTGCGTCTGCGAAAGCAGCCATTTTGTGTCTCTCTCTGGAGGGCCAGTGCAGAGCCCTGCACCAGAAAAACACTTGCAAAAGCCTCGGAGTGACTGTGAGCCCATCAGAACAGGGGGCCCTGAACTTGTCCACCTGCTTCAGAGCCCAGCTTGGTGGCTCGCCGTATCCAAGGAGGACCACCGGCTTTGCTCCAGAGAAGTCCCAAGAGAACAGTTTTCATCAAGCTGAAGGAAGGAGACATAACTGTAAGACCAGCCCTGATCTATGACCTGGAGCAAGTTCCTCTGCACTCTGCAGCCAACTCATCTATAAAATAAAGAAATAAGAATATGTGACCTCCAAGGGCCCTTTCAGACCTGATAGTCCAGGATTCTGTGGTCCTGGGAATTACAAAGCATCCTTGCCTAATCTGCGTTGTGAATTGAAAGAGAATATTATTTGTGAAGACTCAGCTGCTAGGGAAGAAACTTCCTTTTCAGCGAGATGACCACTGGAGTCCTTCAGCTTTTACAGAAAGAGCCATAAAGTTATTTTGCAAACAAAGTTGACCTTTAATGAAGCATCTTCTGCACATTCAAAGAAGGGAGCCCTGGTCAGTGCCACATGAGGTTGGATTCTTGTGTAAAGTGTGAACAGAGCAGGAAGATCCTGACAAATGTTGTATTTCGGCTAAGATTTGAGAGATTGATTCCCATACTCACAAGGGCCCACGTGCTCTCTGCCAGGCCTGTGCTGAAGACAGAGACAGACACTCCTGCCCTCTAAAAGGGCCTACTCTAGGGAGAGCCATAATGAGGATTCTCCACACACCTGTTTACCAGGGATCTGGGAGAACATCACAGGCCCATGAGGTAGACATCACAGGCCATGAGCAAGAATGGTCACCTGTATCTTACCAAATAGTTAACTAAGGCTCAGAGATGCATCATTTGCCTAAGGCCACACAGCCAGGGAGTGGAAAGTTTGAGAATTCCAGTGTTCTGTGTCATAGGCCAACTCTCCTGCCCCCTCTCTCTCCACTGTGCCTTGGTGTCTATATGTAACAGAGGACTTAAGACTGAGGTTGGCCAAGCATGGTGGCTCACACCTGTAATCCCAGCACTTTGGGAGGCCAGGAGTTCCGGCAATAATCACTTGAGTCCAGGAGTTCAAGACCAGCCTGGTTAACATAGCGAGAACCCATCTCTATTTAAAGGAAAAAAGAAAAGAGACTGAGAGGTTATCATCTCTCAGGGCCTCCTGCATAGAGTAGGTGCTCAATGAATACCTGTTGAGTAAAGCCACCAGGTTCTTGGCTCCACTACTCTAGACAAAGACTTGATTGCATCTTTCCAAGCCTTTAATTTGCTTCTCTCTGGCTCTTTCATCTTAAGTTTTTGTTATGGGGTGTTGGTTACAGGATTGTGGCTTTTGCAAATGGAAAATTCTAAAAGGTATCGGTCCTGCAATTTCCTTAATCCTGCTGGTATTCCAAGCACAAACTACACAGCATAGTACTAATTTCCTCTAAAAATGACATGCACTTCTGTCCATCCACAATGGCAGGAAGACAAAGCAGAGCCTTAGAATTAGGCAGGTCCGAGGTCTTGTCCCTATATCACTGGGGTCAAGTATTGGCCTTTCTGAGCCTCAGTGGTCTATTCTGTAGAATGGAGTGAATCTTCACTTTGAAAAGATATCAGAGGGACAAATGAAATTCCTAAAATCTACAGTACACCATGGGTTGTGTTGGGTTTTTGGCAGTGTGAGCTCCCTTCTCTTTCCCACTCCCTAAGGAAGACTTAGGCAAGTCCCATCTATGGCCTATTTTCTTCTCTGGAGGAGTTTTTCCACCATCAGGTTCTCTGCCTCATTGGTATTTCAAAGCCATGAGCCTCCAGAATTATTTGGTAATTATCCCTGCCCAGTATGCTCCATGGGCTGAGCAGCAGCGGAGCAGTGTAAGTGACACACTTGAAAAGACAATTCGTTATGGGGAGTGATTGCTTTATGTGTCTTCCACTTTGCCACTTTGGAGACACAACTATAGAGACTTTGGGGCTCTTTTTTCAAGGAAACACCAGCATAATTACAATCAGAATCATCTTGTCTGTTAGGCACTAGAGCTACAGGACTGGGTTATCAGCTCTTTAGAGTCCTGCAAAATTATTTGAGATCTGAAAACAAAAAATAATTGGCCCTGGGCTGGGCGCAGTGGCTCACGCTTGTAATCCTAGCACTTTGGGAGGCCTAGGCAGGCAGATCACTTGAGGTCAGGAATTTGAGACCAGCCTGGCCAACATGGTGAAACCCCGTCTCTACTAAAGATATAAAAATTAGCTGGGTGTGGTGGCAGGTGCCTGTAGTCCCAGCTACTCAGGAGGCTGAGGCAGGAGAATCACTTGAACCTGGGAGGTGGAGGTTGTAGTGAGCCGAGATGGCGCCACTGCACTCCAGCTTGGGTGACAAAGGAAGACTCTGCCAAAAAAAAAAAAAAAAAAAAAAAAAAAAGATTGGCCCTACAATACAAAATGAAAACTGCAAGGTCAAAGCAGATGAATGGTAAGTCAAATGTCTGAGAAATGTAAAGTTCTTTCATACACCACTTCCCTAATTGATGAATTTGTCATTCATGAAAATATCATTACATTCAAAAAGTTTGTTGATTATATTTCATTACTTTACATGAGTACCCAAATAGACTGAGAAAAACTTCAGAACTTCCTGTGAAAGTAAAGTATCTATAGCCAAATAATTTCAAAGGTAAAATTATAAAATTTCTTTTAAACTTAAAAAAAAAATAGAGATGATGTCTCTCTTGTCACCCAGGATGGAGCACAGTGGCACAATCACAGCTCACTGCAGCCTCCAACTCCCGGGCCCAAGCGACCCTCCCACTTTAGCCTCCTGAGTAACTGGGACTACAGGTATGTGCCACCCACCAGGCTTAAGCTTTTCCTTTTTTTTTTTTTTTTTTTTTTGAGACGGAGTCTCGCTCTGTCACCCAGGCTGGAGTGCAGTGGCCGCATCTCGGCTCACTGCAAGCTCCGCCTACCGGCGGAGGAGTTCTCCAGCCTCAGCCTCCCGAGTAGCTGGGACTACAGGCGCCCGCCACCTCGCCCAGCTAGTTTTTTTGTATTGTTTAGCGGAGACAGAGTTTCACCCTGTTAGCCAGGATGGTCACAATCTCCTGACCTCGTGATCCGCCCATCTCGGCCTCCCAAAGTGCTGGGATTACAGGCTTGAGCCACCGCGCCCAGCCTGGCTTAAGCTTTTTCTAAAGCAAAAATAAATAAATAACATGATGTGCAATGTAAGTATATCATAACATATTTGCTGTGATGTTGGGCAGGGTCTCCAAAAATAATAATGCTAGGCTGGGCATGGTGGCTCACGCCTGTAATCCCAGCATTTTGGGAGGCCGAGGCAGGTGGATCACCTGAGGTTGGGAGTTTGAGACCAGCCTGACCAACATGGAGAAACCCCGTCTCTACTAAAAATACAAAATTATCCGGTGTGGTGGCGCATGCCTGTAATCCCAGCTACTTGGAAGGCTGAGGCAGGAGAATTGCTTGAACCCTGGAGGTGGAGGTTGCAGTGAGCCAAGATCACGTCGTTGCACTCCAGCCCAGGCAACAAGAGCGAAACTCCATCTCAAAAAAAAAAAAAAAAAAAAAAAAGAATGCTGAAGGCCTACAGAGGTTTTTAAAGAGTCCTGATATGGTTTGGCTTCAAATCTCATCTTGAATTGTAGCTGTCATAATTGGGAGGGACCGGATGGGAGATAACTGAATCATGGTGGCAGGTTCCCCCTGCTGTTCTCATGGTACTGATCACGATCAAGATCTGATGGTTTTCTAAGGGGCAACCCCTTTCACTTGGTTCTCTCAATCTCTCTTGCCGCTGCCATGTAAGACGTGCCTTTGCCTTCCATCATGATTGTGAGGCCTCCCCAACCACTTGGAACTGTGAGTTCATTAAATCGCTTTTTCTTTATAAATTACCCAGTCTCAGATATGTCTCTATCAGCAGTGTGAAAATGGACTAATACAAGTTCTGGCCATCATCTGATCTATTCTGAGGGATCGGGGTTTCCTGAGGGACTGGGGGATTCCTGATGCTTTCACCAAGAGATAAGTTCCCACCTGGGCTGCCCAGCAAGCTGCAAAGCCTTTCAGACATTTGCTGACCCAAGCATCAGGTGCCATCTTCAATGTGGGGCCAACCAATTCCTCTCTCCCCAGCCCCTGCTGTGGGGCATTCCACCAGCTCATAAAACACTGGCCATGGAGCCCTGGGTTAATATTTACTCAGTACAAACCATTCTAGAGTCAGAGGCAGAAGGCCAAGCTAAAGTTAAAACATTAAAAAGGAAATTTCACTCCCTGCATCCGTTTTACAATTTCCTAAGGCTAGACTGTGGCTCCCAGGTGGATTTTGCGCACAAGTGGTGTTACCTGGAGTAGAGGAGAGAATTCTGGGTTTGAAACAAGCTATTTAGATCTACCTCCAGCTCCATCAGTTGCTGACACTGAAGAAATCTTTGTTAATTCCCTTCTAGACTTGTTTCCATCACTGTAAAATGGGGTTGATGATCCCTACCAGGAAATTGTAAGCACTGAATGAAATGAGTTCTGCTAAGATTTTTGGTACCTGAGAAACACCACACAATGTAAGGTGCTTATACATCGTTTGGCCAAGAATTCTTTTTTGACTTCAGTGCAACAATCAAGGACTCAGGCCAGGCGCGGTGGTTCACGCCTGTAATCCCAGCACTTTGGAAGGCCAAGGCAGGCAGATCACAAGGTCAGGAGTTCGAGACCAGCGTGGCCAACATGGTGAAACCTTGTCTCTACTGAAAATACAAAAATTAGCCAGGCACAGTGGTGTGTACCCATAATCCCAGCTACTCAGGAGGCTAAGGCAGGAGAATCACTTGAAACCGGGAGGCAGAGGTTGCAGTGAGCTGAGATTGCACCACTACGCTCTAGCCTGGGCAACAGAGCAAGACACCGTCTCAAAAAATAAATAAATAAATAAATAAATAAAGGACTCCTAATTGAAATAACATTGGCTTCAATTAACAGTGTAATAATAAACACTGAGATTTAATTGTGACAAGTCATCTTTTCCAAAGATGAGCACATCAATGTATTTCATATCCCATCTGGTAAACTCTCCTTATACTGGATTCATACTCCCTCTCCTTGAACCTGGGTGGAGCTACCTAACTGCCTCCAGCAATGAAATCTGGCAAAAATGAGTCTGAGTGACTTCAGTTTCCACCTGGGTCTGTTTACTGGGACCTGGACATTTGGAGCCCTGAGCCGCCACGGGAGGAGTCTGGCTACCCTAAAGCCACGGTGCTGGAGAGACCATGTGGAGGGGCCACATGGAATCAAAGAAAGGTTCACAGGTGGTCACAGCTACTAATGCACAATACCACTAGGTGGTGAGATAATCGTTTTGTCTATTTCACTGATTCTTGTTTTTCTTTTTGTTTTTTCTTTTTTTTGAGACGGAGTATTGGTCTGTTGCCCAGGCTGGAGTGCAGTGATGTGATCTCAGCTCACTATAACCTCCACCTCCTGGGTTCAAGAGATTCTCCTGCCTCAGCCTCCCGAGTAGCTGGGATTACAGGTGGAAGCTACCATGCCCTGCTAATTTTTTGTATTTTTAGTAGAGACAGGGTTTCACCATGTTAGCCAGGTTGGTCTCAAATTCCTGGCCTCAACTGATCCTGCCTCAGCCTCCCAAAGTGCTGGGATTCCAGGTGTGAGCCACCGCGCCCAGCCTATTTATTTCATTCTTCGTGTATGACCACATTTCTAAAATTTCCATAGCAAACACATATTACTTTTTAAAAATAGTTGTTTCTGAATTCCATTTTGTATTTCCATCTTCTCAAAGCATCACCAGGCTTTGGCTGAGATCTACATGGAATTCCAACAACCTGACTCTTTGCATAATTCAACAAAATAACTGTTTGCCTCAGAACCCTGACAAGCTTATACTGGCAGGCAGATGCCAGGAGCCACTGCAAACCTCAGTTGAGTTCAGGGCATCCAACACTCAGATTTACCCGTAATTAAAGCCACCAGCCCAGCTGCCCCAGCCATGAAGAGAGCTTTCCTGAGCCCTAGGGTCTATTTTTCTACCACTGGAGAGTGAAATCTTTCATTTGTTCATTTCTTCCTTTGTTCATTCATCAAATATTCATTGAGCCTTATGTGTGCCAGGCACAATACTAGGTGCTAGGGACACATCTGAGGGCCCATGCGAGGTCTCTGTCTTCATGCAATGAAAAGTACAAATGAAGCCGTGACCTGAGAGTGGCATAAGCACTGTGGGAGGGGTTTCCAAGAGAAGTGAGCAGACAGAGTAGAGGCACCCAACCCAGCCCAGTTGAGAGATTCAAGGCACTTTGCAGATAACAGGATATGCTAGCTCAAGCGTGAAGGGGCGAAGCCTCATGCATGGACAGGAGAAGAGGCGGTTTCAGGAAGAAGGGACAGCATGGGTCCCGGTGTTTGTCCGGAACCCAGAGGCTCTCCACTCTTCAGCACTGTCAGTAGTAACTCCAGGACAGCTTCCAAGCACTGGATGAAGACATCCAACTCATTGTCCCTCTTTCATTCCCAGCCATTTGGTCCTCAGACCCCAGAATCAGCCCAGGATGCATTCAAGATGCCCTACCTTAGGGGGCCATGCCCTCCTGGCATCAGGACTCAGGGAGACACTGGTGGGAAAGGGGACTCTGCCCACCAGCTCACGCTACACCAAGCTCTGAGACGCTTCCACATCTAGTCAATTCGAGAGAGCACTGAACTTGGAATCAGACTTTGGGTAAGTCCCTGCCCCTCCCTGGAACCTAGAGGGTTTCCTTGTCTGTAAAATGGGGATAACAAGGAATCCCAGAGTCACAGGGTATTGTGAAGTCAAATGAGATCATGCACACATGCACACTTAGCAACATGCAAATGCAAGATGTGGAGCTGCCCGGCCCCAGCTCCGGCTTTGGCTCTATGCGGCCTCCGACTGCTTATGTAAACCAGCCGCGATGCTGATGTAGCGTGAGGCTTCTGTTTTCCACATTAGTGAGCACAGAAAACCTCAAACCATGACCCTGACACAGGTCTTTGGTTGCCATAGAGTCTCTTGTACTCCTGTACATTGTTCACTAAACAGGCAGGGCAGAGAGAGCTTTTCTTGCTCTGAGGCCAATGGCCAAGGTCCAAGATGCTGCTGGTGACACATTTCCCCTGCCAGCCGGCCCCACAACGCTGCCGGCCAGGTGGGGATTGTGAGACAAGTGCCCTTAATTTGTTCTGACGTCCAGCCAGGGGGAGCACCACGCCTCCAGGGAGCACGAAGAGCTTGTCATGTCGCCCTATTATCCCACTGGAGCCGAGGGCCGGGGCTCTGCCGTGAGCCCCAAAGCTGCTGCCCTGGGTGGGTGCTTGTCACTGTGGATCACAGCCTCAGCCGGCGGCCGGCATGCATCCTTCCACACCACAGTCCATCATCGCCAACAGGCTCTAACAGGAAGGCCCTGCCATGGCTCCCGGGGGTCCCTCGATGCCTTTCCTCAGGACCCTGGACAGGAAGCTCACACCGCCTCCTGCGGGGCTGGCTTCCTCCTGCTCCCCAGTCTCACCCTCTGCCCCACCATTTGTTCTACCCAGAGCCAATTCTGACAATTCTGACCATTTGTTCCATCCAGGCCTCAAATGCAACCCCACACCTCCTCTTCCGTATAGCTTGTGCCAATCCTTTAAATCTCTGTTAAAGTGTCAACTCCTCTAGGAAGCCTACCTACCTGGAAACACAGGGCTCTGTTTCTCCCAAGAGCCCAGAGATATCTGTATTTGTCATGCTGTAATGCAATTGCCTGGTACCTGTGCGGTGGGACTACCCACCCCCACCCCTTGGGTGCACTGGGAAGTCTTTGGTAAAATAGAAATGGTGGTTTGCTGGCATAGGTATTATGCAATGAGAGGGGATAAATATTAGAAATGAAAGATCCATTCATCTTGCGGGTGCTCAGTTTGGAAGGCTGTGCAAAGGCCCTGAGGTCTTCTCTGTCTCTCCAGGGTGCAGGTGCCTCAGATCAGAGCCCAGCTGGCTTCTAGCATTCTGGCTGAGTGGAGTCCAGTCCCTGAGGGAGGCAGAGCATGGAAAAGGGCAAGGGAGTCTTAGGTGCACCATAACTCTCCCAAAAAGATAGAACCTGTTTGGTATGTGTGTGTGGAAACTGGACCTAGAAAGGACGTGCCGCATTTCCCAGATAGCGTCCTGGGAAAACCAGTTTTGCCACATGAAATTAGAGATTTCTCCAAATTCTGACTCTGTGATCAAAAGAGTTTGGAAAATGATTGTTTGAACAAAATTAAACGGGTCTTTTTTTTCTGCAGACTTCTCAGAGTCCTCAGTAGACTACATTGCAAATCTTGGAGAGGGGAGAGGGGACTACAGTGTCAGACTCGCCATGCGTATCTGGCAACAGTGTCTGCTTTTGAGAAATACCTGTTAGTGTCTCACAGAATCAATGTTTCAGAAAACACAATTCAGAAAATGTTTGGTCGGGCGCGGTGGCTCACGTCTTTAATCTCAGCACTTTGGGAGGCTGAGGCGGGCGGATCACCTGAGGTCAGGAATTTGAGATCAGCCTGACTAACATGGAGAAACCCCATCTCTACTAAAAATATGAAAAATCAGCCAGGCATGGTGGTGCATGCCTGTAATTCCAGCTACTCGGGAGGCTGAGGCAGGAGAATCGCTTGAACTCGGGAGGTGGAGGTCGTGGTGAGCCAAGATCGCGCCATTGCACTCCAGCCTGGGCAACAAGAGTGAAATTCTGTCTCAAAAAAAAAAAAAAAAAAAAGAAAGAAAAAAGAAAGAAAGAAAAGAAAAAGAAAAAAAAAGAAAATGTTGTTCTAGGCCTATCTTGGTGGCTCTCACCTGTAATCTCTGAACTTTGGGAGGCCAAGGTGGGCAATTGCTTGAGGTCAGGAGTTCAAGACCAGCCAGGCCACCATGGTGAAACCTTGTCTCTATTAAAAATACAAAAAAATTGGCCAGGCATGGAGGCAGGCACCTGTAATCCCAGCTACTCAGGAGAATCATTTGAACCCAGCAGGTGGAGGTTGCAATGAGCCGAGATTGCACCACTGCACTCCAGCCTGGGCAGCAGAGACAGAGCAAGACTCTGTCTCAAAAAAGAAAAAGAAAAGAAAAAAAAAAAAAAACAGAAAATGCTGTTCTAGAGGTAGCTGGGAATTCCCAAAGGGCCATATCTTCTAATATTTAAATCTATAAAGGGATTTTATTGATAATACATATTTTTGATATATCACACAGTGCTGTCTTTTACTGACACAGCTTGTTTCTTGCTGATGCTGTGAACCATGTGAGTGTTTCCCTCATTAATGTGGCTGCTAGGAAGCTCAGAACTGAGTCCTCATCTACATCTAGTCATTCCCCAGGCCTTCAGAGGGGAAATGTTAACTTCTAACTTTTTACCTGTTATCTTAGTTCTTCTATCCTTATTTTCTCTTGACCATCATTCCTTTATTTAATCATTGTAAACTTGTTTTACTGGTATGTTAAAATCCTTTTGAAAAAGAGGTAAAAGGTACATAAAGAAATTTAGACAAGTATAATCATATTAGTAGCAGCAATAATAACAAAATCACTTTCTTTCCAAAGAATAGGTGAATTTCCTGTAGGTCTGAGCATAAGCTCTTTTCTCACAAGGTAAAGAGGATCTCAGATGCATCTTTTTCCGGGGCTTAATTTTCCTGCTTAACCCTTTCATTCTACTCTTCAAAGTCAGAAGAAATGCCACCCTCTGTCCCCCTTACCCCTTGGAAAACTGAAACAAAACCACCCTCAAGATCAAATAGATTACGTTAATGACAAAGAGAAGAGAGGATGGTCTGTGTCCGCTCTCTGCACTCAGCCACACAAGAGGCTTTTGTGCTCAGGAGAGAGATGGGGGCCAGACATTTGATAAGCCGTATCCACTGGGCGTGGCCTGCCCCACTGCTGCTTCAGCCCTTGAAGGCCCGAAAGGCTGGGTGGAGAGAAGGCCCCCGAATCCTGGTCACAGCCCCCGTGGCTCACCTTGGTGGGGCCAGGACTGGCTGAGGACCCTGTCTGCTCAATACCTAGGTAGCCACTTCTGGGGCCCTCTAAAGACTCAAAGGAGGGGTTGAGAGTTCACCAGCCCTAGCCTGTTGGAGCCTCCTTTCTGTGACCCACACATCATAAGAACGCTCCTACGTGCCTTTCTTCCCTGCACCAGAGTCCTATGTTGTCACCCACGAATGACTCTTGACCTGCTCTCTGGACAACTTTCATGTGCTTCCAGTAGTGGAAGGACAGTGACTGCCATGTCCTATTCAATTTCTCCTTGGAGCCCTGGGTGGTCAGGGAACAGAGGATTAGTCTCGCTCTCTCTCTCTCTCTCTCTCTCTCTCTCTCTCTCTCGCTATCGCTCTCTCTCGCACTTGCTCTGGCTCTCTCTCCCTCTCTTTGTGTACACACCCATTTCCCCCCAAATGCCTGAAGGATATTTCTTGCAAGACAGACAATAGGTATGGATAAAACTGTAGACACAAAGCTGGGAAAGGAGTCACCTAGACCCAGAAGGACAGTGGGAACTGCCAGGTTAGTTGGTCCTCCTCCGAGCCCGTGGGCAGCCTGTGTACCCCATCCTTCCATTCACTTGTGTGTTTGCCCCAGGAGATGTTCTCCTTGAGGACTGGAACCTCATGGAATTCAACACGATCCCCTCGTGTCTAGGGCCTTCCTCTGAGTATGACCTCAATGAATTAAGAAGCAAGAAAAAGGCAGGAAAGATAATTAAAAAGAGGAAAAGGGGGTGAGGGACGAGGTCATCAGTGTTCGGGGGTAAGAGACATTTTATTCATTATCTCTTTTAATCTTCACAATAACTTTAAGAGTTTAGATGTTAGCATTGGCCCCATCTCAGATATCAAAACCTTGAACCTCCAGGAAGTGGGGCAGCCTTCCTGGCTCACTGTTAGGATGTACCCGGTCAAGGTTGGGACCAAATTCCAGCCACCTCCACAGCCTGGCTCTTCTGCCTATGGCCATGCTCTGCTGCTTTCACTCAGGCCCAGCCTAGGAGTTTCCATTTCATCCCAGAGGCAGCAGACCTTGAAATCTTTCTGAAAACGTGTGAGTTGAGTTTGCAAAGTACTGTTAAAATTAAAATCAAACGCCGGGCATGGTGACACATGCCTGTAATTCCAGCACTTCGGGAGGCCGAGGGGGGCAGATTACCTGAGGTCGGTAGTTCGAGACCAGCCTGACCAACATGGAGAAACTCCGTCTCTACTAAAAACACAAAATTAGCCAGGCGTAGTGGTGCATGCCTGTAATCCCAGCTACTTAGGAGCCTGAGGCAGGAGAATCGATTGAACCTGGGAGGCAGAGGTTGTGGTGAGCCAAGATCACGCCATTGCACTCCAGCCTGGGCAACAAAAGTGAAACTCTGTCTCCAAAAAAAAAAAAAAGAAAATTAAAATAGAAGCCGGTGCAGTGGCTAACACCTGTTATCCCAGCACTTTGGGAAACTAAGGGGGGGTGGATTGCTTTAGGCCAGGAGTTCAAGACCAGCCTGGGCAACATGGCAAAACCCCATCTGTACAAAAAATACCAAAAAAAAAAAAAAAAAAAAAAAGCCAGACGTGGTAGTGCACGCCTACTCTGGAGGCTGAGGTAAGAGGATTACCTGATCCTGCAAGGTGGAGGCTGCAGTGAGCCGAGATTGCACCACAGCACTCCAGCCTGGGGCAAGACCTTGTCTTTTTTTTTTTTTTTGAGACAGAGTCTCACTCTGTCTTGTAGCCTCAAGATCTCGGCTCAGTGCAACCTCTGCCTCCCGGGTTCAAGCAATTCTCCTGCTTCAGCCTCCTGAGTAGCTGGGATTACAGGCGTGTGCCACCACACCCAGCTAAATTTTGTATTTTTAGTAGAGACAGGGTTTCGCCATGTTGGTCAGCTGGGACCTTGTCTGTAAATAAAAACTAAAACTAAAAATAAAAATAAATCAAATAGGCCGGGCACGGTGACTCATGCCTGTAATCCTGCACTTTGGGAGGCCGAGGCGGGTGGATCACAAGGTCAGGAGATCGAGACCATCCTGGCTAATGCTGTGAAAATTCGTCTCTACTAAAAAAAAATACAAAAAAATTAGCTGGGCGCCATTGCGGGCGCCTGTAGTCCCAGCTTTGGGAGGCTGAGGCAGGAGAATGGCGTGAATCGGGGAGGCGGAGCTTGCCATGAGCCAAGATCGCGCCACTGCCCTCCAGTCTGGGAGACAGAGTGAGACTCCGTCTCAAAATAAATAAATAAATAAATAAAATAAACCGAGTAGAGATTTTCTGCCAAGGAATTCCCAGTTTTCCGCTGCAGTCCAAGCTGGTGTTAAGACCTCCTTCCTTAAAAAGATCATATATTGGCCACTTAAATTAGAAAAGTCGCAGGTCTAGGAAACAAAGATCTTCCCCCATCCTTCTCTGCGGACTACGTTTAGCTGAGCATCCTGCCAGCAAATCTAGACCCCACGTTTGAGGAATCTCACTTCTCCTGGAGAAAAAAAGAAAAGGGAACTTAGGCCTATCAGATCCAGCTTGATTCACTTCATTGTAACAAACAAGGCCTTATGTGGCAGCCACAGAGCAGGGGGGGACCTGCAGCCACAAACCCCTTCCCAGGCCCCCTGAATGCCAACATCCAGACAGGAAGTTGTGAGCAGAAATAAAGTGTTCATAGGTTTCCCATGTGCAATGAAGAGCTTATGTGAGGTCTACGAAAGTGTGGCAAATCCTTGGCTTTAAAAATTGCAAGGAAACTTACTTGTGGCTGTCGGCTTGGTGGGTGTCTGCTCCAGAGGAAGAAGCAATCTTTGTAAGGATCCTCTTGGTTCCTGTGTGTGGCTTGGTTTGCTTAAAGTATTTTTTATCTTTTTACATTTATTTTATTTTATTTTTACTAATTTCTGCTTTTATTATAGATTCTTAGGGTATATGTGCAGGTTTCTTACCTGGGAATATTGTGTGATGCTGGGGTTTGGCATACAATTGATCCTGTCACCCAGGTACTAAGCATAGTCTCCAACACTTTTCCAGCCCTTGCCCCCTCCACCCCTTTCCTCACCGCCGTAACAGTCCCCAGTGTCTACTGTTCCCATCTTTATGTTCATGAGTGTCCAATGTTTAGCTCCCACTTGTGAGAACATGTGGTATTTGGTTTTCTGTTAAAAAAGATTTCATTTTAAGATTTAAGATATTTGATAGAACTAATTTGTGTTGTTAAAAATGAAACTTAGGCCAGATGCGGTGGCTCACGCCTGTAATCCCACCACTCTGGGAGGCCGAGGCAGGCAGATCACTTGAGCTCAAGAGTTTGAGACCAGCCTGGGCAACATGGTGAAACCCTGTCTCTACTAACAGTACAAAAATTAGCCAGCCATGGTGGCGGGCACCTGTAATCCCAGCTACTCAGGGGGCTGAGGCAGGAAAATTACCTGAACCTGAGAATCAGAGGTTGCAGTGAGCCGAGACAGTGCCACTACACTCCAGCCTGGGTGACAGAGTGAGAATTCTGTCTCAAAAAAAAAAAAAAAGAAAGAAAGAAAAAGAAAAGACAATTTAAAAACTAAGATTTTATGGGTTGTGTTATGTTTTCAGTGGACAAGTATCTCAGCCCCATACTTCTAATTGAAAAATGTCAAACATCTGATTGTTCCAGGCTTCAAAATATAAGTAATACCTAGCATTTGCATGAGGTTCGTGATTTACAAAGTATTTTCTGTCAGAGAACTTGCCTGCTGCTGTGTAAATCAAGGCTCATTTTGATGTATTATCTTTCCCATACTTTGTTCAAAAACAGATTTGAGATAGTTAGTAGGTATGTTACCAGAAGACACAGGTGTAGAGCCTCTTAGAAACTGAGTTCTATTACGATGAAACTGCTAAAAACTTGGAGCATTTCAATTTCTAAACATAGCACTTGTGTATTCATCCTGCAGTTATCTTTTATTTTTTATTTTATTTTATTTTTTGAGATAGAGTCTCACTCTGTTGCCCAGGCTAGAGTGCAATGGCGCCATCTTGGCTCACTGCAACCTCCATCTCCCGGGTTCAAGTGATTCTCCTGCCTCAGCCTCCTGAGTAGCTGTGATTACAGGCACCCACCACCACACCTCGCTAATTTTTGTATTTTTAGTAGAGATGGGGTTTCACCATGTTGGTCAGGCTGGTCTCGAACTCCTGACCTCATGATCCACCTGCTTTGGCCTCCCAAAGTGCTGGGATTACAGGTGTGAGCCATCACACCTGGCCCATCCTGTAGTTACCTTTAACGAGGCCTGGACATTCAGTATGTACCTACACCTCTCAGGCCATTGCTGGAGCATGTAAGACTAAAATATGAGCTCATCTGAAGACTAATGTGTTGGAACAAGCTCTGAACATGGGCAGGGCTGGGATGTCCTACCGTCCTCTTTTCATCACTTCCCCACTCTATGCATTTGGACGGATCTTTAGAGTCTCTGAGCTTGTTTCCTTGTGGAGAGACTAATGCCTGCCATGCCTAATTCTCAGCACTACTTTGTAGATGTAGTGTGATAAGCGGTGTGAAATTTACACGCACTGACACTGGTGGTGTTTTATTATTATTATAGATCCAGTGTTATAAGGCGCTGGTACCAACTGCAGCTCTATTTCTTGCTGTGTAATCATGGACAAGTTACCTCCCTGTCAGCCTCAAAGTCCACATCTGTCAAATGAAGAGGGCGATGCTATATGTTTTATTTCTTTTTTCTTTTTTTAATTTTTTTGAAACAGAGTCTCGCTCTGTCACCCAGGCTGGAGTGCAGTGGTGCCATCTTGGCTCACTGCAGCCTCCACCTTCCAGGTTCAAGCAATTCTCCTGCCTCAGCCTCCCGAGTACCTGGGATTATAGGCATGCATCACCACGCCAGGCTAATCTTTGTATTTTTAGTAAAGGTGGGATTTCACCATGTTGGCCAAGCTGGTCTCGAACTCTTGACCTCAAGTGATCCACCTGCCTCAGCCTCTGAAAGTGCTGGGATTACAGACGTGAGCCACGGCGCTGGCCTAGATGTTTTATTTCACCGCGACTCCAAGTGTAACTACCAGTATGCTGTGAAATAAGGAGCCTGCATTAGAATATTAAACAATGCCCAGCTTCCTTCATCGAGACAGTCTTGTTATCAAAACAAAACAAAAAACCGCTGAGCTAAACAGTATGCCTAGTGACTAGTAGTAGTACACTGACTGGATTAGCCCTTCCATGACTACATCATAGGATTTCAATGACATTCTTACCCTACTTGCAAGATAAACAGGGATCCAGGGAATTGATTAAATTCAGGATTCACCCAGATGGGGCCACTGTCTCTTCTAATTACTCAACAGGTCTTTACAGGGGACCTACTATAGCCCAGCCCAGTGGTCCCTTCCCAGGACCCTCCAAATCAAATGGGGAGACAAGACATAAGCAAGGAACACCACAAGAAAGCTAGGCACTAGGCAGTCCTACACGGAACAAAACTGCAGAGAAGCCCATGGAGTCAAATGTCTCTGAGATGGGACAAATGGGGAAGGCTTCCTAGAGGAGGTGGCATTTTCACCAGGGTTGATGAAGTTAATCTGCATTAAGTAAAATTTGGAAAGGTCTAGGAACACAGTGCCTTATACACAGTATTCTTGTGCTCATTTCTTAGTAATCTAGAAATGGGTTCTGGTGCCCATGGGTGAGATACTGGCCAGTTCTCTCAGGCAGAAAATCCAGACTTCTTGCATATAGCTAGATTCCTGTGAACACTTTGATGCATTTGTATTAGAAAGAAAACATCCAAGTCACAAATAGCATCTATGCAGGGAGAACTCTTACACCTTTTCCTTCCTCTGCAGAGACCAGTGACCTGTTGAAGTGGTACCTCTGGCTCAGTCGGCCTCAGTCTTCCGCTGGGACTCAGACCTGCTCTGGAAATAAAAAATGTTCCTGATATGTCATCAACTCTGTCCTCTTTGTGCTCAATTTGCATTTGACAACTGAAAAGTTCAGCAGATGCATCATCGGGCCTCTTTGTTCATTTTTTGCACTTCGCTGTAAAAAACAAGAAATGATTATTAAAAAATATATATAACTGCTGGAAAACTCCTTTCTCCCCTCTAGTTCAGAATCTTGCCCTTGGGAATGTTTGTCGTATTTTAAATCAGCAGATGATAGTTGGCTGCATCTGCCCGTGAGGTACTTTTTTTTTTCGTCTGGGTTCACACATAAACTTTCTTTCTTTCCTTCCCTCTAAATTTCTGTCTTTCTTTTTACCTCTCTGTCTGTCTTTTGGTAGATTGTCTTTCTTTTATTCTTCCCATCTTTATGGTTTTTCCACACAATCCTTTAGCCATGTTATTGTTCAAATTTAACTTCCAATTCTCAAGTTACTGTGTGTGTGGTTTTTTCTTGTCTACGAAGAAATTATTCCCATGGGAAAAGATAAGTGTGAAACAAGGGCAGCCAGGGTCCTATCTTTGGGGTGTCCAGACTTATACAAAGAACTTTTTAATGAATTGTTTTTTTCTCTCAAAAAAGGAAGACATGTGTAGCCTCTGCCCCAGAGGGGGAGAATTCTTGGCTGAGGAGGATAGACGGAGAGTGTTTCCAAACTCTCCACCTTCAAATCCGAAGTCTTTGAAAGCTATCCTAAGATAAAGCAACATTCTCTTCTGAATTTTGTAATAAGAATTCTTGACTTGTTGGGTACGGGGCACATCTGAGCATGAATTGCCTTGGGTTTCCACAGGCCATCCTAGAATCCCTGGGAAGGGCTCCCTTTATTCCTGGACCGCCTTTGATGACACACAACCTTTGACCCTGATCAATGCATCCTCCTCCCAAGCAGTGCAGACAGGAGCAACTCTCTCAGCACCCAGAGGAAGCGCAGGCATTCGGCCCTGACCTCTCACCCTGCCCCTAACCTCACTGATAATTGAGTTTTCCATTCGTACTCACCAGCAGGCTCGCTACACAAAGAAACAAGCCCCCACCCGCTTACTCTGTCTTTACCGAGATGAAACCACGAGCGGGGTCTGTTCAGCCAACACCAGCATCCGGTACCGGAACACACAAGAGGGTCGGATCCGGGTCCCAGCTCCCCCATTCCATCCTGGGCCTCCCAGCACTTCCCATGCCCCTAGGACAGAGTACCTGACTCAGACAGCATTTGTTCCTCCTAGTGTGTCACTTGAGAGAACTGTGTCTCTTTGAAAGATGTTCATGTTGCAGAGCAATTTAAAACACATACCTCCTTCCAAGTGTCCTTCCATAAAAGCCTGCTTTCCAGAAGCTCCTGGAATCCTAAAAACTGAATCAAAGCCAATTTAAAATGAACTTTCTCTACCTCCCTTTGAATCTTTGTAAAATCTCTTATTGTAGAATAAAGTAAGCTATCAACAAGCCCTCTCAAAACATTTCCAGCCTAAGTTTGCCCTATCTGTGGAAAGAATGGATGGCTAGAATCACCCCCTTAACCTCCTGCTGAAGAGGACAAGGTACTGATTTGGGACGCAAGTCCCCAGCCAGTGAGTTGGTGCTCACGGAACTGCTGTCCATGAGGAGGGGAAGATGGAGCCCTGAGATGCCCACCCTGCCCTCGGCAAATGCTTGCGGGTTTCTAACTTAGGAATGGTAATGACCTAATTGGCATCACGCACTTCCCCCTGCCAGTAACACCATCTCCTTCGGCTCTCACGCCCCCACTGAGGTAGTTAGATCTTGTGCCAAAAAAACCAGAGGGCAGAGGATGGGTCCAAGGTCACCAGAAGAAGTGGAGCCAAGACTTAGAGCCAAGTTTTTGGACTCTGCAGCCACGAAACTTGGTGAGTGCCCCGCTGCTTCCCAAGGAGCACCCCTGGAAGGCAGAAGAACGAGAGGAAGCTTCGAGGGTAGGACAAAGACACAAGAACATGTGAAAGCAGAGACAGAACCGTTCTTGCCAGAGAGAGCTGGAGACTTCAGAAGACAGAACTGTTGCCATGGCAGTGGCATTCCGGGGGGTGGAGGAGCTTCCTGGAGAGGAAGGGCCTCAGCTGAGCCTTAAGGATAGAGCAGCATTGAGAGTAGTAGAGGGGAGATGGTGAGGGGCTTTAGCAGGGGGACCTGCCTGGGAAGAGGCTTCAAGCCAGAAGCCCTGATGGCGACAGTGACGAGGCTCCTGGGCTGACAGCCTGTTGGAGACAGAGGGAGGGCCACACGTGTAAGGCCTTGAAAGTTGGGCCAGGAGTTGGGGCTTTCTGTGTAAGCAGTCTCTTAGAATACCTGCTGTAGGAGTGTAGTGTGCAGTCTTTAACAACCAGGACGTTTTCCCATGTGGAAATTGAAAAGTGGGAAAACTCAGCCAGAATGGCGCCCGTATCTGGGCCAGCCAAAGCAAGACCCATTAGCCTAAAAGCCTCCTCTTCATTCTCCACTGCTTGCCCTCTTGCACAGACAGTGTGAAGCTCCCTAGGCCCGTGCTCAATCTCCAGCCTTCTGGGCTGCTTTACGGCAGATTCAGAGGCAAAAGGTCTGTGAGTGACTCAAGAATCTCTGTTTTTACTGAGTTCCCACAGGTGGTTGTTAACCAGGAACCAGTTTAGAAAGAAAAAACACCACCGTGAAGATCACCTGGAGCACTAGGAACTAACAGGGCCTCTCCTCTGCAAAGCCTGAGTCAGCAGGTCCATGGGGAGAAGCAGGAATCCGGGTCTTTAACAAAAGCAGGGCCAGGTTTAGGTTGAGATGAGCAAGGTGAGCCATCCAAGTGCAGGGTCAACTCCCGTCCTCATTTCAAAGTTTCTTTGCTCCATTGCTCATCATGGACATTTTTGCACTGATTTTTATAGCATTTATCTTGATAACTGAGTTGGGGTTTGTTTTTTTTTTTTTTTTTTTGGCTTCTCCTTAAAATTTACACCTAAAACGAGTGTTGCGCTCACCTCACCCTTGTCTTAGTCCACAACAAAAGCCCCAGGTGATCCCCAGGATGATGGCTGAGTCCAGGACACTCAGCACAGCCTTCCAGCTCTTTCCTTTGCCTGCATTTCCAGGCACATTCACCTCCTCCCTGAGCACAGGCTCCGCACACCCACTCCAGCCCAGTGACCAGCTCTCCAAACAGCCTCTGCACATACTCTTCCCTCTTCTGGGAATGTCCTTGCTGCCTCTGGGGTCCCCACTCCACCTGGGCAGCCCCTCCTCCAATGCCACCAATGGCCCCCTGTATACATACTGGGCTGGGAGCTCTGCCACAGTCTCCTGCTGAAACTACCAGCCTCCCCCAACAATCCCAGGAAAGAACAGTGTCTTCACTTCTACGCTCATTTTGCCCGCACCCCCAAGTCAGGACTGTCTCACCATCCCATTATTGCTCAGTGTGCCTGTGAGCCTCTTGAGGAAAGAGGAAATGTCTTATTCCAGACCCTCTTACTCCTAGAACATACCCTGGCACTGAAGACAGGATGGATGGATGGATGGCGGGGTGGGTGGGGGTGGGTAGGTGGATGGATGGATGGATGGATGGATGAATGAATGAATAAAAGTTGAGGCACAATGGAATGATCACAGGTCTTGGCCTCACAACCCAAACCTGGGCTTGCATCCGCCTTCACTACCCACCTCTGAATGCTCCAAACAAGTGACTTAACAACACCGGCCTCCATCTCCTCATCTATAAAATGGAACTAAGGTGGCTGCTTTGCAAGGTTGTTGTGAAAATTAAAAGCAGTTTACTGAGTGCCTGGGACCCAATTTCCATAAATTGGAAAAATAACAGGGATCAGATGGCAGACTGCCTTTCCCCTCGGAACCATTGTATGGTGCTGTGTGCTCTGAGGGCCATGCAGTAAAGCACTATGTGGCTTGCTGCTGTGATCCTTCTAGGATGGCTAAGCTTAGTCTGATGAGTGGTTCATAATGACCAAGGCTTAAGTGAGGCTTGGACCCCAAATCCATTGGAGGGATTTCACATTCTAAAGTCAGATGGAGGAAAGAAATGATGTGGGTCTTCATGGAGTTTAAAGCACACTGATTCAACTCAGATTTGAGGAACATCAGCTGGCACTTCCCACGTCTGTGTAGGGTGGCAGGCTGGGAGTCACTCCTAGATGCTGTCGCAGACGGAGTCTCCTGAAGCCGCTTTCAAGTATTAAATATCATGAGAAAGATTTTACCTTGGAGTAGACTTATCCTGACCTTTCGTGCATTAATCAGGATTCTCCAGAGAAACACAACCTATACGTATCCAGAAAGAAACAGAAAAAGATTTACTTTAAGGAATTGTTCATGACTCTGGATACTGGCAAATCTGAATTTTGCGGGAGAGGCGGACAGGCTGGAGACCCTGGGAAGTGTTGATGTTGCAGTCTTGAGTCCGAAGACAGCTAGAATTGAATCTGCCTTTGGATTCATCTTCATGAGGATTTCTTCATCTTCGCGGGACCTCAGTCTTTTCTCTTAAGACCTGGAGGATAATATGTTTATTCAGAATCTACTGACTTCAATGTTACTCTCATCTAAAAAAACAACCTTTACAGTGACATCTAGACTGGCATTTGATCAAAGAAATGGGCACCATAGCCTAGCCACATTGACGTACAAAATTAGCTATCATGCTCCCCAAGTTTGCAATATGAGAAAGAATCAGCCCACCCAACAGTCAGTTACTACATAAGAAGCAATAATGGGAAAGTACTTTATTGTACTTTCCCATTATTGGGAAATTGCCAGGGAATTTTCCCATTGCCAGGGAAAAGACACCCCACAGAACAGTGCCGCCAGGGTGGGGGCTGTCATCAGTCTGCTGTTTGGGGGCAACCAAGACAAACCAAGTGTTCTACTAGACTGTTTGACAGACAAAAAGGAAGCTGGCAGAGTTCTTTCCAGGAAAACTCATTCATTCACCCAATACTGTTGGCTCTACTGAGCACCAGGCTTACCAGATCCCATCCAGTGGACAAATGTTACAACAAGGGGGCATGCCAAGGGGGAAAGCCAGGGGTGTGCAGCCTCCACACAGGAAACTCAGGAGGATGCTTGTAATGTGCAGGAGTTGGGGGGGAACTAGCAGCAAATTCAGTGGCCATCACCAGAGGAATGAGTAAGGAAAACTTAGTGATGCACGATGTGAAATTTTTTGCAGCATTTGGAAACAATTAACTAAATGTACACACAGCTTAGATTTTAAAAACACAATGCTGAATGGGGAAAAAGTAAGAAACAGAACAGTTGATACCACAATATCGTTTATATAAATTGAGAATACATCACACAAGGCAACGTGCTTTAGAGAGATGCATGTAATTTCAAGGATACAAAGCAGATGTGTTGGAGCAGTTGCCTATGAGAAGAGGGGGATGGGATGGGAATTTAAGTAGATAAATGAGAAGAGGAGCCTGGCATGAATCAATGAGGTAATGTTTCACGAACTACAGAGTAACTCAACCCTCTGCACTGTGGTCCAGAAAGTGGAAGAAAAATCATTGCTGAGAGCTGCCACCAGGTTATCAAGATTTGTTCGAGGTCTATCTTTTCTTCTAGATCAGAAGTTATAGCCCAGGAGCCAAATCCAACCCACCACCAGGTTCTGTAAATAAAGTTTTATTGGCACACAGCCACACTCATTCATTTACATATTGCCTGTGGCTGTTTTTACAGGACAATGGGAGAGTTGAGGAGTTGCATCAGAGACTATGTGGCCTGCAAAGCTTAAGAGAATTATGAACTGGTCCTTTACGAAAAAGGTTTGCCAACCCCTACTCCAGACTAAAAGCTCCATGATGGCAAGGACCACAGGTAAAGAGAAAAGAGAAAGCTCCATGAATAGTGATGTATCAACACCGGCCAAATACAAAACAAGCACACAGGCTTCCCACAGCTCCAGGGTATCACTCAGATTGCAAGTGGTGGCCACTCAGTTCTTCAACTGCACCAAGGGCCCTCTGACCCTAGGCCTTTGTGTGTGCTGACCTTCTCTGTGGAACGTTCTCTCTGTACTTCATCCTCCGACCAACTCTACCATATGTCTTCTAGGAGTGTTCTCTGGTGCCCTGCCCCTAGCCTGGGAAGCCATTTAAAGCCTTTCATAACACTCAGCACTTCCTGATAAAACACAGCACCCTGGTATTGTGTGCTCAACAAGATGAACACATAGGTCTGCCCTCCTTTCTAGACCAAAACCTACACAAAGGCATGGACCAAGTCCTGCTTGATTCTGAGTTCCCAGCTTCTCTAGCACAGCACATATTAGGTGCTCAATAAAATTTTTTAAGAAATAAATCAATGAATTCAAGAATGAGTAAATGAAAAGGTGTGATGGAGGGATGGTAAGCAGGACAGTGTGGCAGGAGCAGAGGACATGCAGGGAAAGGGGAAAGAGTAAGATAGGAAAGATTGGGGGAAATGATAAAAGGCCTGAAATGCCAAGAAGTAGATGCTTTCTTCCAAAGGGCATGTGCTGAGGCCTGACTTTCCAACACAAAGACTGTCTACTGCATGAATAATTGACTTGGAGCTGGAAGGAGTCAGAATCCAGGTCATCCCCCCACCCCCGCCATGGAGATGGTGCAGCCCCGTTTCCATCCTGGTTCCTCAGCTGACCTGCTTCCAGCCTCTACTCATCCTCTGGTGGATGCAGGCATGACCTATTCCACACACGGTGAGGGCTCAGAATACTGGTGCCTGCCCTGGCTTTGCCAAGACAGAGCATGTTCAGCTTCTCCCTGGTCCTGGAAGACAGGAGTGCCAGATGGAGTCCTTAGACTCTATTCTCTGCAGTCCTCTGAGCCCATGGCCTTCTGGCTTGTAAGCATATAATAAACCAAGCACCTTTCCCCTTTGCTGTGGGCTATAAGAGTAGAAGGCATCGCAGAGTCCTGAAGACCCCCAGAGAGCACTGACTCCACATTGCAGCTCCTCTCACTGCCTCCAGTCCCCTTGGTCCCTGTACCCACCTGGGAAGGCTTTCTATGGGACTTTCTCACATACTCACCTATTCTGTGTGTACTAGAAGCTCATTCCCAAGGCAAGGCAGAAGGTGATGCGTGGCCCAGATGTGCTAAGCTTCCAACGCAGGGGAGCCCTGTGTCATCTTAAATCTGAGATGGTAGGTCCGGGCCTTGAAGTACCAGGGCAGCGTGCCCCTTACTATCTAAGACCTGGAATTGCTGGGAGGCGACATAATAGGATAGCATGTTGGCTTTCCAGGGCTGCCATCACAAAGAGCCACAGACAGAATGATTGAAAGAGCAAAAATTTACTTCCTTGCAGTTCTACCAGCAAGAAGTCCAAGATCCAGATATCTACAGAATCAGTTTCTTTCGAGGCCTCTCTTCTTGGCCCATAGATGGCCGTCTTCTCCCGCCTTCACCTGCTCGTTCCTCTGTGCGTGTCTGCGTCCTAATCTCTTCTTCTTATAAGGATATCAGTCTATTGGATTAGGGTCCACTCTAATAACCTCACTTTAACTTAATTACCTCTTTTAAAACCCTATCTCCAAATACAGTTACATTCTGAGGCACCGAGGGGGTTAGGACTGCAACACATGAGCTGGGGAGAGGAGACACAAATCAGCCCTGGGAAGGGCTTGGCATGGAGGCCAGATGGAAAGGAGTTCAAATCCTAGCCCCTCACCCCATTGAGCCTCAGTTTCCTCATCAACAAAATGAGGGGATTATTTCTCCCTCGAGGGCACCTCTGAGGATGGAGTGAGATAAGACACCTGCCTGCACCAGCACAGTCCTGGCTGCCCGGTAAATGGCATTTATTATTTACAGTGTTCCTGGGCCGGGCGTAGTGGCTCAAACCTGTAATCCCAGCACTTAGGGAGGCCGAGGAGGGCGGATCACGAGGTCAGGAGATCGAGACCATCCTGGCTAACACAGTGAAACCCCGTCTCTACTAAAAATACAAAAAATTAGCCAGGCGTGGTGGCGGGAGCCTGTAGTTCCAACTACTTGGGAGGCTGAGGCAGGAGAATCGCTTGAATCCGGGAGACGGAGATTACAGTGGGCGGAGATCGCACCACTGCACTCCAGCCTGGGTGACAGAGCGAGACTCTGTCTCAAAAAAAGAAAAAAAAAAAAAAAAGCCGTGTTCCTGGACTCTGGCCTTCACATATGCCAGGTCCTAGTCATTCTCCATTAACTCCATCTGTATGAACCACAGCTACGTGTCAAAGGGTCATATCATGTGTCATATTTATTCTTTCCCAACTCACCAAAACATCTCACTTTAACCTCTCAGCTTACATTGTTTTGGACATTTTTCTTGCTAAAATCATCTACATTTATTGTTCATGAATATAGTCCGATGACCCCATCCATGGAGGGACTGTCTGGTGGGATGGTTAAGAGTTTATCAAATTCTCTAGTCCACAGCAAGTGTAAAAGGAATAGGGGGAAAAAAATGAACAAGCAAGAAGAAAGAGTTTATCAAAGTCTTGGTTTGATCCTGGCTCTGCTACTTACATGCTGCGCGAACCTAGGCAAATCACTGAAACGCTCAGTGTCCTCCTCTGTAACATGAGAATCATGAAAGTGGCTCTCTCATGGGCCTGCAGTGACATTTAACTGAGCTTAGATATGAGAAGCTCTTCCAACAGGGCAAAGCATAAAGTAAGCACTATATGTCTGTTAGCCATGATTACGATGTTTCACCATTCTGGAATGTCCTCCTGCTCTATCTGTATTGACAGAGCCTGCAGGCCCCCTCCCGTGAGCAGCATCCCTACTACAGGGGTGCCTGATGAACTCTGGCCCCCTCAGTTCTCATTTGGCCTAAATGCCCAACTGTGTCACACTCTTGGCACCAAGTACGCCCGGCTTCATTTCAGGAGTGAGAGTCACACCGTGTGTCTCTGAAGGGTGAGAGCATGCGTCCACCCCTTGGTGTTCCACAGCCCGAACACAATACTGAGTACAGAGTAGGTTCTTGGGCTGCAAACAATGGTTGACTGATTGATTGACTGATTGATTGATAAAACTACATGACGACAACTCAGCAACAACCCCCCTACCTGGAGGACTGCACTATATTCTGAAATCTGCAAAGATGTTGAGGGAAAAGTGCCATTATTCTCAAATGCACATTTTTTTTTTTTTTTTTTTTTTTTGAGATGGGGTTTCCCTCTTGTCGTCCAGGCTGGAGTGCAGTGGTGCGATCTCAGCTCACTGCAACCTCTGCCTCACGGGTTCAAGCAATTACCCTGCCTCAGCCTCCCGAGTAGCTGGGACAACAGGCGCCCGCTACTACACCTGGCTAATTTTTGTATTTTTAGTAGAGATGGGGTTTCACTATGTTGGCCACACTGGTCTCAAACTCCTGACCTCAGGTGATCAGCCTGCCTCGGCCTCCCAAAGTGCTGGGATTACAGGCATAAGCCACTGCATCTGGCCCTGAAATTGAATTTTTAACCTAAATAAAATGTTTTAAAAAATAAATTAGGCCTGGCAAGGTGGCTTACACCTGTAATCCCAGTACTTTGGGAGGCCAAGGCGGGTGGATGACGAGGTCAGGAGATCGAGACCATCCTGGCTAACACGGTGAAACCCTGTCTCTACCAAAAATACAAAGAAATTAGCCAGGCATGGTGGTGGGCACCTGTAGTCTCAGCTACTCGGGAGGCTGAAGCAGGAGAATGGCGTGAACCTGGGAGGTGGAGCTTGCAGTGAGCCAAGATCGCGCCACTGCACTCCAGCCTGGGCAACAGAGGGAGACTCTGTCTCAAAAAAATAAAAATAAAAAAATAAATAAATAAATAAATAAATAATAAATAAATTAGAGCTTGGGATTTTGTGTGTGTGTTGTTTTGTCTTTGTTTTGTTTTGCCTTAAGTTCCTGAGTGACTTTACTCTGATGATGGGCAAATCCTACTAACCACTCATTTGTAAAGTTTCTGCAAATAGACCACAGCATATCCCATTCCTGTGTCCCACAAGGAATGCCGTTGGTGGAATGGGGCAGGACTGCCCTTCAAAGTCAGTATTATGTTTTATATGAAAAAATATTCAACATCATCAATCATCAGAGAAATGAAAATCAGAACCATCTCACACCAGTCAAAATGGCTATTACTAAAAAATCAAAAAATAGCAGATGCTGGAGAGGCTGTGGAGAAAAGGGAAGGCATTCTTGGTGGGAATGTAAATCAGCGCAGCCACTGTGGAAAGCAGTCTGGAGATTTCTCAAATAACTTAAAACAGAGCTACCATTCAACCCGCAATCCCGTTACTGGGTATATACACAAAGGAATATAGATCATCCTACCAAAAAGACACATGCGTTCGTATGTTCATCGCAGCACAATTCCCAGTAGCAAAGACACGGAATCAACCTAGGTACCCACCAACAATGGATTGGATGCAGAAAATGTGGTCTATATACACCATGGAATACTACACAGCCACACACAAAAAAAGATAAAATCATGTCCTTTGTAGCAACATGGATGCAACTGAAGGTCATAATCCTGAGAGAATTAACACAGGAACAAAAAACCAAATTCCATATATTCTCACTTATAAGTGGGAGCTAAATATTGGGTATTCATGGACATAAAGATGGCAACAATCAACACTGAGCACTACTAGAGAAGGGAGGGGGCAAAGGCTGAAAAACTACCTACTGGGCACCGTGCTCACTACCTGGGTGCTGGGACCGTTTGTACCTCCAACCTCAGCACACACAATATACCCATGTAACAAACCTGCCTATGTAACTCCTGGATCTGAAATAAAAGTTAATTTTTTAAGAAGTCAATATTATGTTTTAAAGACTGGTAACATAAGAAATCTGGAATCCAGGTAGGGGTCCCAAATTTTGGAGCACAGCGCACTTCCCTGCCTGCGTGGTTTTATGTAAGTAAGTGTATTTGTTTAATCCTCACAATTGCCCCCATGGCGGATGAGGAGTCTAGGGTATGAGGACTCAGTCACTGGCCCCAGATTGGACAACAATCGGCAGCAGAGCCAGCCTCACTCCTGGCAACCCGGTGACAGGGTAAAGCCCCCACCATCCCTCGCCCCTGCCTTTCACCTGAAGTTGGTGTTGCACTTCTCATGGTGACGGGCAGGTTCTCACAGCATGCCACGCGAGTGGCAGACAAGGAGAGGACTCTTCTGCCATCTGCCCATCTGCCCATCTGCCCATCTGCCCATCTGCCCATCTTGCAGACGAGAAGTCCGAGCCATGGGAAGTCCAAATTCATGGGCTGTTCTGAGCAGCATCCTGGGCTTCTCTCCTGTCTCTACCTCCACACCCCGAAGGTAGGCGCTCTTAGCAAAAGGCAAGTCAATCCATTTGTCCATTTGATTTAGGAAATGCCTACTGTGATCCAGGGCAGGCCAGGTCCTCAGCTAGACACCCAGAGGACCACAGAAGGGACAAGACCAGGCTAGCCCTGTGGAAGGTACTAGGCCTGTGTGTGGTAGGGGCAGAGACACACATGCCTATCCTCAGAGGGGCAAGTGCAAGTGCACAGTGAATCCCAGGAGGCCGAGACCATCACCCTCTGGGGTTATCAGAGAGACTTACTGAAGGGTAATGCCCCTGCCGACTTCCTGAACCAAGTCTGACGGTCCCACATGCATCCCTCACCCAGTGGCCAACAGAAGAATGGTTTGGGCTTCCTCAGCTATCGAAGGAGGCTGTTCACCAGGCTCCCTGGCTTGGGCTTGACCTTGGCTCCAGTTCATTCCCAGTTCATTCCCAGTTCATCCCAGAGTGTACGCAGAGTGTCCACCCAGCAGCTCCATCCCTTCTCTAGCCCTGTGATCTGCCTTGGACTTTCTGAACTAGGCTCACTCAATTTGACCTTCAGGATGATGTAGGGCCCCCTGGAATTCAGCATCCTCCCTCCCAGCCTCTTCCGGTGCCCATCCTGCCCAGCTTTCCTCACCGGCCCCAGCAATAGACAGATTTGAAAAGTCAGAACTGAAAAGAAGGACATTCAGGGCATGCCCCAAGAGAGTCCTGGCCTTCCTTCTCCTCCGGGAAGTGGACGACCTACTCACCCATCTTCAAAATCCTCATCGTCTCATCCTTGAGGCTATTTTCCAAAATGAACCTTGGAAATCACGTTTGTCATGAGTTGATGGTTTCTAGGGTGATGTCTCCCTTGAGAAAATCTTGACTTCCTTACATAGGAGCTGACTGTGTCTGGTGCAAAGGGAAGAGAGAGATGCATTGCTAAAGAGTAGAATGGATATCTTTGACACAGAAAATGAACTCCTGGCCTGTGCAGGAAAATGAGAAAAGACAGAGAAATGGAAACCCTCCTCCCAAATATCCCAGGACCCCCAAGAATCTGCGAGCAGCCAAGCAGCCATGCGGCCTGTGTCTCCACTGAGCTCCAGGAGAGACCCTCAGGGCTGTTCTAAGGGCGAGAATTCCAGCCAAGCTGCCAATAATAGCATTAGTGTCAGCCCTCCCAGCCTTCTCCTAAAGGAATCACCCATGGTCTCTACTACCCCTCACTGAACCCTTTTCTTCCTTATCATGCCACCCTAGGGGCTTAAAACCTCTGCCATAAGAGTCACAACCCCCTTCTGGGTGTCCCGGAGCCCCTCCCCATTGCCTATTCCAGCCTGCTGTCCTTTGGCTCAAACCTTTGTGCCCACTGACCTCTGCTGTGCTCGCCATCTTCCAGCACCTGCCCTACACTTGCTCTGTCTCTGTTGCTTTTCTGTACCCATTTAACTGATCGACTGGCCTCTGCCCTTCCTCCAGGACAGGATGGCTTAGGTTTGCGAAGCATCTGTGGGGAAGGAGCCCACGTGAGCCAGATGCACACCTACTGCCTGGGCAATGCATCCTGCCTCTGATGGGCCAGGCCTTCACTCTGCCAGGACCCTGATCTTAGCTGTGACCAGCCACCCCACAACCCACACTGTTACAGATGCACAGTGGCCAGCGTGGACTGCAGCAGCTTCTTTGCAGTTGTCGGGGCCCATTAGACTCCTCCCTCCATCTGAGGCTCTCCAGGCTTGTGTCCAGGGCCTGACAGTCCAACCACAGTCACCTGTTCTGCATGTAGCAGAACAAGCACCTTCTAGAAATGTAGAAATATCTTTACCTTCCATTTATTGGACTATTTTCTTGTCTCCAACTACAACAAGGAAAGGAGCCAAAGAGAACCACTCGAGTGACATCCCTGGTATATACACCGGAAACGTGATAATAAGCAGAATGTGGACCACTCCGGATCTCACTGTTGATGGCCCTCTCCCAACCCTCCACTCCCACAGAACTTGGGTAAACTCCTATCAAACACCCATCAGACGTTAATGTCACATTAGTTTTGCACATGATGGTCTCTCCTCCTAGAATTTCAGTTTTTTAAGGGTAGGGAATGTATCCTCACCCATTCTTATATTCCTTTGCGTATTCACCCATGTATTCATGTTATCAGTCAACATCATTTACTAAGTACCTGCTTTATGCCCAGGCCCTGCCCTAGATCCTGGAATGCAAAGATAAATAAGATACAGGCCAGGCTCATGCCTGTAATCCCAGCACTTTGAGAGGCTGAGGAAAGTGGATCACAAGGTCAAGAGATCACGACCATCCTGGAAAATATGGTGAAAGCTGGTCTCTATAAAAATACAAAAATTAGCTGTGCATGGTGGCGTGCACCTGTAGTCCCAGCTACTCAGGAGACTAAGGCAGGAGAATCACTTGAACCCAGGAGGTGGAGGTTGCAGTGACCCAAGATCACGCCACTGCACTCCATCCTGGCGAAAGAAAATAACATACAGTCCCTGTCCTCGAGGCTCCCAGTCCAGTGATTGGTAAATAGATGTTTATACTTCAGCACGACAAATTCAATAATAGAAAATCGCAGAGGACAATGTGAGTTAAAAGGAAGAAGCGTTTTCCCCATCTCAGGAGGTCAAAAAACACATCACAGACAAGGAGGTTTCTAAACTGGGCTTTGAAGAATCACTAGGAGTTCTTTGGGCCAGAAAGGCATTGCAGACGTGAACATGTACCAACATCACTGATAAAACCTCAGCAATTGCTGTGATTCCTGCACATAGAAAATGCTCAAGTTGCTGAGTTGCACTAAGTGAGAATATTGTGACTGATGGAAACCCAGTCCAAGGACTGTGAAAAGAGGGCCCCATCCTAGCTCCTCTGCCTCAAACCTGGAGACACATTGGAGTCACTTGGCAAGTTTGAGAAAACACTGATATTCCAGAGTCACTCCCTGCCACCCCACCCCAGAGATCCTCATATAATTGGCCCAAGAGGCTGCCTGGTCTTTGAGACTCTTAAAAGCTCCCCAGGTGATTCCAATAGGCAGCCTTGTTTGAGAACCACTGATTTTTTTTTTTTTTCAGACGGAGTTTCGCTCTTGTTGCCCAGACTGGAGTGCAATGGCGTGATGTCGGTTCACTGCAACCTCCGCCTCTCGGGTTCAAACAATTCTCCTGCCTCAGCCTCCCGAGTAGCTGGGATTACAGGCATGCACCGCCACGCCCAACTAATTTTTTTTGTATTTTTAGTAGAGACGGGGTTTCTCCATGTTGAGGCTGGTCTCGAACTCCTGACCTCAGGTGATCCACCCGCCTCGGCCTCCCAAAGTGCTGGGATTATGGGCGTGAGCCACCAGACCCGGCTAAGAACCACTGATTTAGACCAGTGCTTCTCAAACTTAATGTGTAAATAGATGCAGGCAATCTTGTTAAAATGCAGATTCTGATGCAGCAAGATGGGCCTGAGAATCTTCACTTCTAATTAGCACCGCTGCTGCTGGTCCTGGGACCACCATTTGAGTAGTGAGGCTCTCTGAGGCTTAATGCCCGAAGGCAATTCAGCTGGCCTCAGGAACATGCCTGAATGCAAGGGTGATGTTCGAAATCCAAAGGGAAGAGTACATGTGGGGGCACCAACTGCTCAGAATGGATGTAGTGGCCACAGCTCTGAAGGCTCTGCTGCCCCTGGTGTGAGTTAACTCCTAGTTGTGGGTGGGGAAGATGCTGGGGGAGGACTGGGCAGTCAAGGCCACAGGGGGTGCCTGGGAGAGGTGGGGACGGCAGCCTGATTACCCACCTCCGTGTTGTAAGAGCTGGCATCGAACACCGGTGTCTGCCAGCTGGCTGTCCCCCCACCCACAGCCTGCACCCAAGGCCGAGGAACAGCCAAGAGGCCTGGCGAGCAGCATCCTACAGAGAGGACAGCGAGGAGGCCGCCTTGGCAGGAGCTGCCTGCTGGATAAACATTGTTCTGTTTTTTTCTTTTTTCTCTTCAAACAAGCCCTTCTCAGCACTGGCCACATCATCCTAAACAAGGCCTCTCAGTGCTGTTGACACAAAGGCAGGGATGGTGTCATTCCAGCCCAGAGATAAAACTTGGATCCTCCCATAATGGTGGGTACTTCCTCTCGGGAAGGACACCAGTGAATCAGGAAATTCAGCAAGCCGGGTCTAAGCCCTGCCCTCAGGCGAGGCTCAGGTTTTTTGTTGGTTTGGGTGGATTTCTTTCTCCCCAAAGCTCTGCTTGTTTCATGTGCCTGGTCAGCAGATATGTCAGCCCCAGACAATGGCCTCTTTCTGCAGACAATGGTCAGCGTGCGGAATGTCGCAGGAGGGCAGGGCTTGGGGAGGGACAATTCCGCTTTCAGAAGCCAGTGGCCGAGTGGGTGCTTCAGGGAGGGTCCTGCTGTCACCAGGGCAGCCTCCTCAAAGGCACCATTTATAGGACCTGCAGCCCCAGAAAAGTGGAAGCTTTGGGCAGCAGCAGAATCAGAGAGAGCAGCTCCCTTGCCCGCTGCTCCCGGCAGACTCGCCCTGCCTGCTTTATCGGCCTCCCGAGGCTCCTGCGACCACAATTCCTACCATGCAGACTTTGTTTAATGAAAAAACAAATAGTTACCCCCAAATTAGACCGAGGCCTGCTGTTCCCTCAGCCGCCCCTCCTGCAGTACCCAGCCTGTGCCTCATTGGCCAGCTCTCCAGAAAAGAAAGGGCTTATTCATCCCCAAAGGTGGAAAGTCGCCTTCTCCCGGGGAAATTGTGTAACCATTTTGTAGTGGAACCGACTACAGGCCTCAAGGTCTTTTGCAAAAAGAAAAACAGATAAGGAGGTGGTGGCGGGAGCCAATGCTGGCTGGCTTAGATTTGCTCATTGCAGAATGGTTTTCTGACAGAGATCTTAGGCCCACAAGTCACATCAGCTGGTCCCTGGATTTCAAGGATCCTCACTGTGATTGGAAAATTAAGTGATAGCCATGCATGCATGCATTTATTCATTCATTCCTCCAGCACAATGCCTGGCACATAATAGATGCTTAGTAAACATTTGTTGAATGAATGAAATGTTTTGTAATATCTGATTCTATCTCTCCATGCTCAGAAAACCTTCAACAGCTCCCTATTGCCTATATTATCAATTTAATATATTTTAGCATAGCTTACCAGTTGTAACTGGCCCCTCAAATACCTCTCCAACCCTACAACCTCCACATGCTCTCAATCCCACCCCTCCAACATGCACATATGCTGCCTACTGTTTCTTGAACCAAACCATTGTTGTGTGAGCCTGTAGGCCTTTGTCCCAGCTGTCTCTTAACCTCAAGGCCCTTTCCAAGCTTCTTGTAGGGATCTGGTGAGTGCCTCTCCCATGAGACTCAAGCCAGTGTTTGCTCCTCCTCTTAAAAGCCATCACCAAATACAAAAAAATTAGCTAGGCATGGTGGGGTGGGGCACCTGTAGTCCCAGCTACTAAGGAGGCTGAGGCAGGAGAATGGTGTGAACCCGGGAGGCGGAGCTTGCAGTGAACTGAGATCGCGCCACTGCACTCCAGGCTGGGGGACAGAGCGGGACTCCGTCTCAAAAAAAAAAAAAAAGGCCATCACTAAAGTGTCAGGCTCCACAGCCTTGCTCTTGTTCATGGCCCTATCGTGACATTTGCCACTCTGCCTTCTATCTACCTGTTGTAACCATGCTGTGCACTTCTTGAGAGCAGGAACTGAGTCTGACTTACCTCCATATGCCCAGTGGGGGCCCAGGGCCCAGTCCATCATAGATCCTCAGTAACTACAGAGACCAACTAGTCCTGGTTTGCCCAGGACATTCCTCGTCTTAGCACTGAAAGTCCCATATCCTGGGACACCCCTTAGTCCTAGACAAACCGGAACTGTTGGTCCTCATATCAGTAAGTGAGTAGTGAATGAATAAATGCCTAGGTCTCTATTCATTTGTTCATTCACTTTGCACACATGTAGTAAAAATCTGTGAGCCAGGTCCCATGTTCATCCAATTAGAGGGTGTTCCTAAACAGCTTCATGGCCCAGCATGAAGGACAGCTCTTTGGGGTTGAGTTAGTCTTAAGTCCATGGGGCACCTGTCCTAGATCCCTGTTTATCTCCTCCGCTATCTCTTCCGGCATCTACACCAGATTGTTTACAATGCATCTGTTGACATCTGCCTTATCTCCCTGGATTTGCTCTGGGCCTCCCTGGGTCTACTGCCCTCAGAAAGAACGAGCCCTCTAGCCTGACAGAGGAATTCCTAGCTAAGGCTTTACAAGTCAAAAGACCCACACTGGAGCTAGGGCCCCAGAGCAGCCCCAAGCCCTGGGCCCTCAGAATGAGAGCGATTGCAGCCAGGACACATGTGTCTGCCCAGCCGTCCTCAGACCCTGGGGCTGCTTGGACCCATCTGTTTCCTAGTTCTAGGTCAAATCAAGCTGAGAAAGGATCAGGCTTCATTTGACCTGAGATGGCTGGAGCATCTGGCTGCTCCCTCTACCTCCCCCACCCTGGCGAGATGAGCCTAAGTCCCCCACCCCCTCGGTGGGCTCTCGGAGACGCCATCTTTTCCATGGTGATTTCAGGGCTTCTGGGAAATGTGACCCAATAGAGGCCACAAAGCAGACCCATGTGGCTTGAATCCCAGCTCAACCACTTAGCTGAGTGGCTCTAGGTAAGTTACTTAACCTCTCCATGCTGCCTCATTTAAGCAGTGATATTGATAATGCTCACTTCGCAACATTGTTATAAAGACTATAGAAGATTTATCAGGTGTCCAGCTCCCTGTCCAGTGCACAGCGGGTGCTCCAGCAAGCAAAAAGAATCAACAACCATTTGCAGTTAATTCATTCAGCACTTTAGAACTAGGCCTGTACCTTTCCGCATCTTGCTCTGCTGACTAGAGAAGGGCTAGTATCACTCACCAAGTCCTTCCTTATTTCAGGTGTGCTCCCCTCTAAGAGGAAGGCCCAAGGTGCAGAAGCTGCTTCTAACCAAGATGATGAATAAAAATTGCTCCTTTAAATTGGAAAGTTCCTAAGAATCTTTGGTTAACAAAGGACAAGAAAAACAAATATTAACAGATGGATTTCTTTTTAATCCTTGCCCTAAAACTGCACAATAGAAATGTTGAAAGTTGCCAAATGTTGATTTGAAAGCCCGGCATGAAGGTAAATACGAGGCATCTTGATCTGTGACCATTTGGAGGTCACACTTTGAAGAAGCTATAGTCGAAAAGCCCTCTCCTTCCACATATTGAAATGATCTTCTTTCTTCAAAAAAGCAACTACCTGGCTCTCCAGGAAGCAGAGCCTGTGAGTCGTGCGCACAACGAACAGTCACCCTTTTAAAACCCACATGAATTTAACCAACCTGCTCCATTCACGTTGCCTCCACTGCCTCTGCCTGTCATCTGGACAATCCCTAGCTCACCTTTCAATTTCCACCTTTTCATACAATCTTAATGTCCCTATTTATTTCTTGCTTGTTTCTATGAACACTTTTTTTATTACATCAAAATTAATAGATTTGCACCACAAGAAGTCAGGACTACTGAACGGCAAAACGATGATATTTTTGGAAAGCCCCTCTAAGTTTTGCTTTGTTTCTCAGCAGTAGCCCTGAATTAATTATTTAGGGAAAATCTTTTGATCACAAATTTGCATGTATGTGTCTGGACTCACATACATTTAAGAATGTGCTGTGCACGAGTGCACCGAGGCACATAAAAAGGATGAATATCCTAATGGTCAAGTCATTGTACAGCAGATGTGACACAGGCAACTCTGCACATCAATAGCAGGTTGCTTTCTATTATATTCTATCTTTTTAAAAGTCAGGTTGGAGAAACACGGGAAATTAATTGGGATAGCCGTAAAGACAACATTTGAAACATTACTGCATATGCTATACTCATTTTTCCCAATTAGTCTTTTGAAATACGTGCTTTTATTCCTCACTAATTTCTGAGTAATTGTCCACTTTGGAACTCCTACAAAGTGGGTAGGTATTTAAGAACCATGATGACCTATGACCTTTGACCCAAGGTGATCTTTACTGGGGGGACCCGTGAAAGATTGATTTGAGCAGAGCTGAGTTAGACAAACAAGCCATTCACATAACTTCAAATCTGGAGGCAAATCAGGTAAAAATGTGAGCAACCTTTGTGGCCTGGAATTTCCTGTCCCCATAGTCAGGAATTAGGACAATACTCCTAGCTTCAGCAAGTATTGATGAAGAAGTTTCTACATCTTCTTTAAATAGCCCCTTAGAATGATCCAATAGGTCATCTAGGTCCCGTCGATGGCTAAGCTGGTTTCTTGCCAAATACCTTTGAAAAGGAACCCAAAAGGGTGCCTTTCACATAATTTAGAGCAACAACTCTTAATATTTCAATCACAATCACTCATTTGAAAAAAAACAAAACAAAACAATCTTTTCTCCAAAGAGCCCAAGTTTTGGGCTCTATTAAACAAACTACACTAACTTGTTTTCCAAATTTTCTGTCATCAAAACACAGGAAATTGCATAAAAGGTTCTGATGGAGTTAAGGCCACTGTAGCTGCAGCATGGTAAGGACATGACTACAACCAGAGGAAAACTAGTCAGTGCTTTGTGCTCCGGAGAGGCTGAGTAAAGGCATTTTTTGTTTGTTTGTTTGTTTGTTTGTTTGTTTAGACAGAGTCTCTCCTTTTTGCCCAGGCTGGAGTGCAGTGGCACAATCTTGGCTCACTGCCACTTCTGCCTCCTAGGTTCAAGCAATTCTCCCGCCTCAGCCTCCTGAGTAGCTGGGACTACAGGTGCACACCACCACACCCAGCTTATTTTTTGTGTTTTAGTAAAGACAGGTTTTCAACATGTTGCCCAGGCTGGTCTCAAACTCCTGAGCTCAGGCAATCTGCCTGTCTCAGCCTCCCAAAGGGCTAGGATTACAGGTGTGAGCCACTGCACCCGGCCTAAGGCATGATTTTAGCTACCTTGGAGTAAAATGTTTAACTGTCAGTGATCATTCCAGAAGCCTTGGCATGGAGGATCCCAGGCTGGGAACCCCTAACCCTGAAGCTTCATTCCCTCCATTTCTAAGCCCACTGCCCATGTCATGAGAACAAGGTGGCAGAGGAGGAGGGTGTAAGAGCCAGATGGAGGCTTTGTTTGTTTTCCCTAAAGTGTTATTTATTGTTAAACAAAGCAAAAAATCTGACATTAATGAAAATTTTAAAACAGAGAAGCATCAATAGTAATCCTGTGACCAACATTTTAATTTTCTTCTACAATGTCTCCAGGCTTTATCCACATGTACACTCTCACTATTTGTGGATTCCGTATTTGTGAATTCACCTACTTGCTAAAATGTATTTGTAACTCCAAAATCAATACTTGTGGCACTGTCTTGGTCGTCCACAGACATGCACAAAGTGGTGGAAATTTTGAGTAGTTCCACATGCATGTTCCTAGTAGAGTTTGAACAGGACAAGTTTTGCCTTCTTGTTTCAGCTCTCATACTGTAAATGAGCATCCCTTTCACAGACTATTTAGTGCCCACGTTTTTTGCATTTTTGTGCTTTCTATTGGAAATCTGTCTGTTTTAAATGGCTCCTAAGCATAGTGCTGAAGTGTTGTCTAGTGTTTCTGCATGTGAGGAGGCTGAGATGTGCCTGACAGAGAGAGTATGTATTAGATGAGCTTCATTTCAACACGACTTCAAGGGCTATTGGCCATGAGTTTCATTTTAGTGAATCAACAAGATTCTGTCTTTGGATAGAAGCCTGCATAAAATAAAATTATGAATTAATCAACTAACAAAACATTATAACCAGAGGCTCTCAGGACTCTGTGTTCCTCCTAGAGGCAGTGGTTCGGCATTCACTAATTCAGTATTCATGGCGATATGGTTTGGCTGTGTCCCCACCGAATCTCATCTTGAATTGTAGGTCCCATAATCCCCATGTGTTGTGGGAGAGACCAGGTGGAGATAATTGAATCATGGGTGCAGTTTATCGCATCCTGTTCTCATGATAGTGTGTTAGTTCTCATGAGATCTGATGGTTTAATAAGGGGCTTCCTCCTTCACTGGGCACTCATTCTTCTCCTTCCTGCTGCCATGTGAAGAAGAACATGTTTGCTTCCCCTTCTGCCATAATTGTACATTTCTTGAGGCCTCCTCAGCCCTGCAGAACTGTGAGCCAATTAAATCTCTTTTTTAAATAAATAACCCAGTCTAGGGTATGTCTTTATTAGCAGCATGAAAACAGACTAATACAGTAAATTGGTACTCAGAATGGGGTGCTGTTGTAAAGATACCCAAAAATGTGGAAGTGACTTTGGAGCTAGATAACAGGCTGAAGTTGGAACCATTTGGAGAGCTCAGAAGAAGACAGGAAAATGTGGCAAAGTTTGGAACTTTCTAGAGACTTGAATGGCTTAGAACAAAATGCTGACAGTGATATGAACAATGACGTCCAGGCTGAGGTGGTCTCAGATGGAGATGAGGAACTTGTTGGGAACTGGGGTAAAGGTCACTTTTGCTATGCAAAGGGACTGGCTACATTTTTCCCCTGCCCTAGAGATCTGTGGAACTTTGAACTTGAATTTAGAGTATCTGGCAGAAGAAATTTCTAAGTGGAAAGGTGTTCAAGAAGCAGAGCATAAAAGTTTAGAAAGTTTGGAAAATCTGCAGCCTGATGATGTGACAGAAAAGAAAAACCCATTTTCTGGGGAGAAATTCAAGCTGGCTGCAGAAATTTGTGTAAGTAATGAGAAGCCAAATGTTAATCACTAAGACAATGTGGCAAATATCTCCAGGGCATGTCAGAGATCTTCACTGCAGCCCCTCCCATCACAAGCCTAGAGGCTTAGGAGGAAACAATGGTTTTCTGGGCTAGGCCCAGGACCCCACTGCTCTATGCAGCCTAGGGACATGGTGCCCTAAGTCCCAGCTGCTTCAGCTGTAGCCATGGCTAAAAGGGGCCAACATACAGCACATACCATTGACTCAGAGGGTGCAGGCCCCAAGCATTGCGGCTTACATGTGGTGTTGAACCTGTGGGTACACAGAAGTCAAGAATTGAGGTTTCAGAACCTCCACCTAGATTTCAGAAAATGCATGGAACTGCCTTCATGTCCGGGCAGAAGTTTGTTGCAGGGGCGGAGCCCTCACATAGAACCTCTGCTAGTAGGGCAGTGCAGAAGGAAAATGTGGGGTCAGAGCCCCCAAACAGAGTCCCCACTAGAACAACTGCCCAGTGGAGCTTTGAGAAGAGAGCTACAATCCTCCAGACCCCAGAATGGTAGATCCACCAACAGCTTGCCCTATGCTCCTGAAAAAGCCACAGGCACTCAACACCAGCCCATGAAAGCAGCTGGGAGTGGGGCTGTACCCTGCAAAGCCACAGGGGCAGAGCTGCCCAAGGCCATGGGAGCTTACCCCTTGCATCAGCATGACCTGGATGTGAGAAGTGGAGTCGAAGGAGATCATTTTGGAACTTTAAGGTTTAATGACTGCACTATTGGATTTCATACTTGCAAGGGGCCTGTAACTCCTTTGTTTGGGCCAATTTCTCCCACTTGAAATGGGTGTATTTACCCAATGCCTGTACTACCATTGTATTTAGTAAGTAACTAACTTGCTTTTGATTTTACAGGCTCAGAGGAAGAAGGGACTTGCCTTGTCCTAGATAAGACTTTGGGCTTGGACTTTTTTTTTTTTTTTTTTTTTTTGAGATGGAGTCTCGCTCTGTCGCCCAGGCTGGAGTGCAGTGGTGCAATCTCGGCTCACTGCAAGCTCCGCCTCCGGGGTTCACGCCATTCTCCCGCCTCAGCCTCCCGAGTAGCTGGGACTACAGGTGCCCACCACCGCGCCCAGCTAATTTTTTCTATTTTTAGTAGAGACGGGGTTTCACCGTGGTCTCAATCTCCTGACCTTGTGATCCGCCCACCTCAGCCTCCCAAAGTGGGGCTTGGACTTTTGAGTTAATGCTGGAATGAGTTAAGCTTTGGGGGATGGTTGGAAGGGGATAATTGTGTTTTGAATCATGAGAACAAGAGATTTGGGAGGGGCCAGGGGCAAAATGATATGGTTTGGCTGTTTCCCCACCCAATCTCACCTTGAATTATAGTTTCCACAATCCCCACATGTCCTGGGAGGGACCAGGTGGAGATAATTAAATCATAGGAGCAGTTTCCCCCATCTTGTTCTTGTGATAGTGAGTTCTCACAAGAGCTGATGTTTTTATAAGGGGCTTCCCCCTTTGTTGGGCACTCATTCTTCTCGTTCCTGCTGCCATGTGAAGAAGGATGTGTTTGCTTCCCCTTCTGCCATGATTGTAAGTTTCCTGAGGCATTCCCAGCCCTGCAGAACTGTGAGTCAATTATACCTCTTTCCTTTATAAGTTTCCTAGTCTCAGGTGTGTCTTTGTTAGTAATATAAGAACAGACGAATAAACTTATAAAACACAACTATTGTGAATAACAAAGCTTAATTGTATTTAGAATTTCTTTTCCTGCTTATTTCAGTTCATATGTGATAAGCAATTGTCAGTATTGCCATACATGAATACTTCTTTGACTGGACAAGCCATCATCTACTTTACTAATCCCTTGTTGTTGGGCTTCCAGGTTATTTCCAACATTTATAGACAAGGCTGCAAAAAGAATCTTCATGGATATAATGTGTGAACTCCACAAAGACACCTATTATGTACGAGTCTGCAGCCCCAGAGCATATTTCAGTGCTTGACATATAGTTTATCTCAATAAATGTTTATTGAGTGAGTGAATGACATACATTTGGACAATGATGATCAGGCACAGTCAGTCCAACAGGTGAGACTCTTAGTAGGTGTTCAGTAAATGTCTGTTCCTTGATGCCTGAACATCTACTGATCACCTGCTATGTCTCTGTAGCTAGCACTATGCCTGCATCTTTACTTTCATCATATTGTTTAAAACCTACTACCTTTGGAGGTAAATTTTACCAGTAAGGAAATGAAGATTTATATAAGTCATCTGTGAACAGTCATGCAGCTGACTAGAGCCCCTGGCATGACTCTAGCTCAGGTCTTGGTGATTTCAAATACCCTGCTTTTTCTACTGCACCAGGCTGGAGCCATCTGTGGTCCTGAGCCTTGCTGGCACAGCTCCTGTGGTCACCAGATCAGAGGCAGCAAGATCGGCCAGGCTCCTACAAAGGCCACTGGGACACATAATCCCCAAGGCTCTGCTTTCTCCTCCTCTCCCCATAATTCTCGCACCTGAATTCCTCCTTTCTCCTGTAATCACACATGCTTGACATAATGGTTGTTTCTATTCTCTGGTCCTAGGCTCTGCCTCTATGGAGGTAATTGGCGGGCACTCAGCCTTTAATACCTTCTCCCAGGTTAACTGAAACTCATACCTGACTTGACTATGATGTGGGGATGGATGCAATTATGCAATGAGGGCAGAGGCTATTGGATTCCAGAAGCTTTCCAAGGTGGGGGATTTGATCTCCTCTTTTGATTTGAATGGATCTGAGTTGGCGGTGGGGATGTGAGCAATGTTGGGCCTTTCTTGACATTTATAAAGCATGAGGTAAAGATGGAAATGAGGTTTATTTCTTCTACATTTCAGAAACACAGGGATCATCTTGGCTGGTATCCCCTCAGGGAGGGGATGTCTGATATTAGGCATAAGCCCTCAGCTTTGAGATCATTAACAGCAGACCTCAGACATGCTGGTGGCTCCCAAAACAGGGGCCAGCAGCTTCTTGCAAAGTCAGAGGCACACTGGTTAGCTTGTCGATAACCCTTCTCATTTGCTATTTTGCAAAGCACTTAAACTGCCATCATGGTCTCAGTCTCACAATGCCATCAGGGAGGAAGAGAGAAGATGGTGTTTCCTCCTCTGGGAATGTCCTTCCCCTCTTTCCTGCCTGGGACACTCCCATCTCTCTTTCAGAACCCAGGACTAGTGGTTTTCTTTCTCGGAAGACTTCTCTGTCAGAATTCCCCAGAAGTAGTCACAGAACTCCCTTTGCCCACACTGCCCCTGAAAGGTTCCTTGTATCCAATACCATGTCCTAAAAACATGGGCTTGTATATCTGTCTCTCTCGAAGGCAAAAGTTGCACCTCATCTAGCTCTGGTCCCAAGTGCCTATAGAGTGTCTGTCACATAGAAGGTATTCTGAAAGCATTGAATGGCCAGGTGGGAGAAGATAAAGATCAACTTCTTTAAAAGGAGATGCAATGCCTTCTTGCCCTTTTTAATATATATATAAATACATATAATACATATAATTATATATAATTTTATATATATATATGTATTAGAGCTAGGGTCTCACTCTGTAGCCTAGGCTGGAGTGCAGTGATACAATCATAGCTCACAGTAACCTGAAATTCCCAGGCTCAAGTGATCCTCACACCTCAGCCTCCTGAGTAGCTAGGACTACAGGCACCTAACACCATGCCCAGCTAATTTTTTAAAAAAATTTTTTGTAGAGATGAGGGTCTTGCTATGTTGCCCAAGCTGTTCTCAAACTCCTGGCCCCAAGCATTGGGATTTTAGGTGTGAGCTACTGTGCCCAGCCCCTTACCCACTTGTTTAAATACCTGAAAAATTCAGTGTTGTTTTTGAAACATAGAGTCTTTGAAGGGGAAATTAGCTTTACGTTCTGCTTTCATGCAAGAGTCCTCTTGTTAGCATGAAAAAATAATTGTTCAGTATCTCCCTGGACATCCCCATTGATGGTGAGCTGGGTGGATTTTTCATCAATCCTAACTTTCTGTAGGAATCTGCCTTCATCATCACTCAGAGCCCTGAGACTCTGGAAGATGGAACAACAATTATAATAATAACACTCATGGTTTGCCCATAATAATATTTATCATAGCAGCTAACATTTATTGAGAACTTATGTGCCAGGCACTGTTCTTGGTGGTTTACTTATTTGATCCTCATATTGACCCTCTGAGGTGATACGATTATTATCCTCATTTTATAGACAAGACATTTGAGGACCAGAGAGGTAAAATAACTCACCTAAAGTCACAAAGCTAGTAAAGTGCAGAGCTGGGATCAGAACTCAGATGGTATAGCTCCAGAACCCACATCCTAACTACCATATCTGCTACCCTGTGGAAATGAATGAATGGTGTGTCTTAATGCACCAGGTCCAATCATAGCCCTTTTCCATACAGCAGCTCACCTACCACTGGCGAGAGTCCCGGAACATAGACAAGCGAATACCCCCATTTTACAGAAGATCAACATGGGAGATAAGTTACACACCACATCCCTCACATGGTACAGGCTCCATGTACTATAACTGGACCAGGACCGCACCGAGGACACTGCCTCCTACATAAGGATGTTGTGACTCAGAAAATGCTTATTTCTCTCTATGCCGAAATTCAATTTCTACAAATTCATTTTGGACCTATCGGTACATACCTAGAATGCCCAAAAGGCCTCTTGACTTTTTCCCCACTCTGGGCCTCAGTTTCCTCAACTATAAAACACAAAGATCCTCTCTTACCCTGGCATAGCATCCTATTTTTAGCTGAGGTCTAGGGAAGAGGAGGAGGGAAGAGCGGGAGCGAGAGGAGGAAGAGGATAGAGGGAAGAGCGGGAGCAAGAGGAGGAAGAGGATGGAGGTCATCATGTCCTAGGGGAGTCACTCAGCAGCAGGATCCTGTATTTTAGGAATGGGCCCAATGAGGAGAACCTAGAAAGAGTAGTAAAAGCTATTTTTTTCTGTAGGAATCTGCCTTCATCATCACTCAGAGAAAGCTACCAGTCTCCTAGTGATGCCCTCAAGACTCTGTTTTCTGTTTCTACTTTAGCAGGTAAAAGACATGCTGTAGAACATCCCCCTTCTTAGATATTCCAATAGTAACCTGGTCTAGCTTCATTTTCAGGCAGTGGAAGGAGCTGGTGCAGACATACATATCTTAAAATCCCTCAAATGGCCTGGGCGCCATGGCTCATGCCTATAATCCCAGCACTTTGGAAGGCCAAGGCAGGCAGATTGCCTGAGGCCAGGAGTTTGAAACCAGCCTGACCAACATGGTGAAACCCCGTTTCTACTAAAAATACAAAAATTAGCTGGGCATCTTGGCATCCACCTGTAAGCTCAGCTACTAGGAAGACTGAAGCAGGAGAATCACTTGAACCCAGGAGGCGGAGGTTGCAGTGAGCCAAGATCGCACCATTGCACTTCAGCCTGGGTGACAAGAGCGAAACTCCATCTCAAACAAAACACAACAAAACAAAAAAAAGTCTCAAATGAGCGATTCTAACACTCTCCCCCACCCTCACCCCACCCCACCCTGTGCTCCCACTCTCCAAGGCTCTTTCCACCAGCTGCCCTAAGATTAATTGTCCAAAAGAACACCAGGTGGGGACCCAGTGGGCGTGTCCCATTGACAAGCCACTTTGCAAGAGTTGAAGCTTGAAAGTTCACCTGGAGAGCAGGTGGGGCCAGCTGCTCTCAGGACAAACTGCTGTACCTGCTGGGTGGGCTCCCCAGTGCCACAGCCCTGGACAGCAGTGAAGAATCAGCCCTTTGTGAGTTGACTTGTGGTTTAGGCTTCTTCCACCACAGCTCAAGCCAGCACCACGGGCCATGCAGTCTACACTGCTGGGGCACCCCGTGTACACAGGGCACATGGCATGAGGCCCCTCAGCTTAGGGTAAACTAAAGGCAAAATAAGAGGAGGCTGCCCCCTACTTGGTGACCATTGGGGGAACCTATGCATTCTCTCCCAAAAAGGAACAATGAGGAGGTGAGACACTGGGGCCCCCTGCCACTCACCACTAATGCTAAGGAAGGAGCAGGCTTACCTGACTGTGAGGCAGGCTGAGTGGCTCGGCCCTCCGGGGGTCTGCCTGGCCAGCTGGGGTGTTCCATCTACCCATGCACCTGTAGGATGAGCATTGAAAGGTCAGGGCCTGGCCCACCCGCTGCACACAGAATGGGAGCTTCATCTCTCATGCTTCCAACAAATGGGCTAGACAGGGTGAGGCAGAAACCATGGGAAAACAGCACAGCTCGGTGGCCCCCAGCTCCTCCTCGGGCAGGTTGTCTCAAAGTATAAACTTGGAAGGTGGGGGGTGAGGAAGCCAGACTCTCGCCATGGAGCTCTGAATGCCACCCTCATCAGCAGCACGGCTGAGACTGAACCTCCATCTGCTGGCTTCTGTGTCTGCTGTTCAGTTGGCCTCAACTCAGAGGGAATCGTAGGGTATAAGCAGAACCATGGCTTCTGTGATAACTTTAGGAAGAGCAGCCTGGCCCAAATGTGCCTGCCCATCCCAGACTCAGCACTCTCTGCAGAGGGAGCCCAGGCTTAGGACACACACCCTCTTCCTATACCATCGAAGGAAGGGATCTGGTACAAAGGACAGGTCACCCACTCTGACAGGAAAGGGTCCTAGTGCAGTCTGACCACTTCTCCTCTCAGGGCCTTAACTTGTTTATCTGTAAAACAAGGAGGAGATAACAGCAAAGACACGGAATCAACCCAGGTGCCCATCAATGGTGAATTGGATAAAGAAAATGTGATACATATACCCCATGGAATAGTATGCAACTGTAAAAAGGAATGAAATCATGTCCTTTGCAGCAATATGGATATAGCTGGAGGCCATTATTCCAAAAGGATCAATACAGGAACAGAAAACTAAGTACCACATATTCTCACTTATAAGTGGGAGCTAAACATTGGGTACACATGGACATAAAAATAGGAACAATAGACACTGGAGGATACAAGGGGTGACAGGGAGGGAGGAGGGCAAAGGCTGAAAAAAATCTATCAGAGTGACAGATTCACTCGTACTCTAAACTTCAGCCTCACACAATATACCTTTGCAACAAATCTGCACATGTACCACCTGATTCTAAAATAAAAATTGAAAGTGGAAAAAAAAAGTGGGGAGGAGGTGAGAATACCTGGTTAAATGAGACCATTTGCAAATCCTAATGTGAAGAATATTGACCACCGTCAGAGGGAATCAGGTCTGGGAGTTCTGGGCCTGGCCGGGCCTTCCTTGGACCCTCTGTCCTGGGAACCCCGCAAGGCTTACAAGTGTATATCATCGTCCTTTCTAGACCTGTGGCCCCAGGCATTGCTGGACCCATAGTGGGTGCTCACTCTGAGCTGCTGAGGGGAGGACTCAGTTCCATTTATGAAACTGACAGATCTCAGTGTGGCCTCTCTCTTCTCCCACCTGCCAGTTGCTATGCAGGCAAGGCTTGTTAAGACCTTCAGAACTCTGCAAGGGCAAAAGTACAGACACCATGTTGCATACGTGAAGCTGAAGACCTTCGTTTCCCATTTAGAAAAGCCGATGTTGAGCACTCCCATTGGGAGGAAAGAGGAGCCAGCTAGAGCTTTCTCCCAACTAAAACCACTGCCAACCAGAGAAGAGAGTTCCCTGAGGACCGAGAGAGAGTTCATGGGGCTCAGGTGAGCTCCTGGGCATTGCTGCTCGGCCAGGCCAGGAAATAGAACGAGGCAGGGGGGGGGGCTCCAGCTCTCAGAATCTGCAATTGTCTCTTGCCTCCCTCGCAGATGCGGCAGGCAGAGATAAATGAACAGCAATCAACAATGAAACTTCCACTTTCTAATGAACTTGGTGAAGTGCACCTTCTATTTTTAACTGGCCCAATTTCTCAGTCACATCACATGACTCCTATTGTCTTGTCTGAGAATTATGAACAAGAAAGAGAGAGAGAAATTGGGCCATATTTTCTAGTGCAGTAAGGTGATGAACTCTCTAGTCGCATGTATATTTCCTCTTTCATTTGTAATTTGCTAAGTAACCTTAGAGAAAAAATGCACCTTTTTACAACTTTGGTGCTCTATTTAAGGAAACTAAGAGCCATAAAATGACCTTATTGAGGTCACATGTAAAGTTCTGAGCTAAATAAGAAATTGCTTTGGAAAATATGTCAATGTTCTGGGTTCATTTAACTTCAGGAGTTACAGAAACGATTTTGGTGTGGAGGTTGGGTGGGTTAATCCTAATTGTTTCCAGTTCATGTAAAATTTCGTCTTATATTGGGCAGCACTCTAGGAAGGTTCTTTTTTTTTTTTTTTTTTTTTTCAGACAGGGTCTTACTCTATCACCCAGGCTGGAGTGCAACGGTGCAATCTCGGCTCACTGCAACCTCCACCTCTGGGTTCAAGTGATTCTCCTGCCTCAGCCTCCCAAGTAGCTGGGACTACAGGTGTGCGCCACCGTGCCTGGCTAATTTTTGTATTTTTAGTAGAGTTGGGGTTTCACCATGTTGGCCAGGCTGGTCTTAAACTCCTGACCTCAGGTGATCCACCTGCCTCTACCTCCCAAGTGCTGGGATTACAGGTGTGAGCCACCACACCCAGCGATAGTGGGAAGGTTCTTTAGGTAACCTGGGAATAAAACATTGCTCTGTTTTTTTCTACCCATGTTACCTGGCTTGGGCAATTTTCTCAACCTATATATGTTTCGCTTTCCCCCTCCTATCTTTCCCTCAGTCTCCACGTGTGACATTTTTCAAGGCAATTATCAATTTCTTAAAGACAGTATATAACTCATAGCTCACCTTCCCTGAGATAAGGGGAGGAGACTATTGTTTCTTACCTGTTATATGTGAAAGCCAAGGTGGTTCCTTAAAATTCATCAGTTTGGACAAATCAGCTTCACTGCCCTCGACTCTGAATTATCCAAGTTCAGTATATCCTAGAAATGTGAAATCTGAATAACCTTGTTAGGAATTTTGGTATGTGTTAGGAAACTATCACTTTGGCACATTAAACAGTCCCTCATTCTGGATCCACTATGTTTAAACCCACTTCCCAAACTGTGTGATGAGGTACCCTGAGGCCCACGGCAAACTCACAAGAGCACTGAAGAGTTGTTTTTTTTTCATTTTGTTTTTTTTGAGACAGAGTTTTGCCCTTGTTGCCCAGACTGGAGTGCAGTGGTGCGATCTCAGCCCACTGCAACCCCCACCTCCCGGGTTCAAGCGATTCTCCTGCCTCCGCCTCCCAAGTAGCTGGGATTACAGGCATGGACCACCATGCCCAACTAATCTTGTGTTTTTAGTAGAGATGGGGTTCACCATGTTGCTCAGGCTGGTCTTGAACTCCTGACCTCAGGGGATCCACTCACCTCAGACTCCCAAAGTGCTGGGATTACAGGCGTGAGCCACCACACCCAACCTGAAGAGTATTTTAAATGTAGAAGCCATGCCCAACACCCACAGGCCAACATATGGCGGTGAGCTCCAGGCTGCTCACCATTTCAGCATCAGATTGGGCTGCATCCCTTTCAAGGACATCATATCCTCGCAAAAGTTGAGTTTGAGGTGGTTGCTGGGATAACAGGCATGTGCAGTGTGAAAACCAATGCGGAATGGGAGGTGAAGGTGGTAGTGGCCCATCAGATTCCAAGATCTCAGAAGGTGCATAGCGCCCAGCTGGCTCACACATCCTGTGACTTGTAGTTATTTGCGAAAGAAATAAAAACAGTACTTTTTCTTTCCATGTATGGGTATTATTATTTCAAATAGCTACTAGTTAATTAGGAGATACTTGTCTTTTTTATATAACCACTTAAACAGAACTGTTATGTATCTTTTTGGCCTAGGAGCACCATGATCCAAAAAGTCTGGGAAACCTGTGGCTTAAGCCTACAACCCTAGGAGGTAGTCTTTCAGCCTCTTACATACTAGAACACAAGGTTAAGGATTTTGAATATTGTTTTAGGTTATATTTTCCCAAAAAGGTCTCAGCAATACTTCTGGTTCCATGTGGTTTTCTAGAACCTTGCCACTCCTCTCATCAAAAGATTGAGTTTAGAGCTATTTAAACTCTATTGCCCTTGTAATCTGGATTCTGCCTCTGCCATTTCACTGGCATCAAGGATGCTCAGTCAACCATGACTGCTCGCCTCTATAGGCCCATCACCTTTCCCAAGCCTTACTCTCTTTGAGACATCTACGGCACCTGGCACTGTAGCCACCCTCTCTGAATCTCTTCCCCTCTGCTCTGGGCCTGCATGCTCTTGCTTCTGTCTACCCAAACCTGGCTGTTCTTTGCCTATCGCTTTGAGTGGCTTCTCTGCTTAGCTCCTAAACATAGTGATTTCTGACAGTTCAGTCCAAATACATCCTGCTCATCTCTCTCCCCAAAACTGAGCTTCCATCCCTGACTTGCCTCGAGCTGATAATGGGTGGCTCTCCCAAAGACTCACACTTGAAATCCCCAGGCACCTTTTGCTCCTCTTTCTCCTTTGCCCCAATCACAATCCAGTCACTAACCCTAATGAACCTTCCTTGAAAGTGTCTCTTGAATTCATCCATTCCTCTTTAATTTTTTTCTGTTCCTCTAAAGCAGTCCCCTCTTATCTTCAGACTTGACTATGATAAGCCAACATTGAAGGTATTCATATATTTGTTAAATAATGATGCTAACCCCTTGGTAGTCTCCTGGACCTCAGTTTCTCTCCCTCTAATTACTGCTGCCACCAAAGTGATCTTTCTAAAATACCACTTTAACCATGTCATACGACTACTTAGAATAGTGTGATGGTTAATATTGAGTGTCAACTTGATTGGATTGAAGGATGCAAAGTATTGATCCTGGGTGTGTCTGTGAGGGTGTTGCCAAAGGAGATGAACGTTTGAGTCACTGGACTGGGAGAGGCAGTCACACCCTCGATCTGGGTGGGCACCATCTAATCAGCTGCCAGTGCAGCTAGAATAAAGCAGGCAGAAAAAGATGGAAAGAGCAGACTCGCTGAGTCTTCCGGCCTTCATCTTTCTCCTGTGCTGGATGCTTCCTGCCCTCAAACGTCAGACTCCAAGTTCTTCAGCTTTTGGACTCTTGGACTTTACACCAGTGGTTTTCCAGGGCTCTCAGGCCTTCGCCACAGACTGAAGGTTGCACTGTTGGCTTCCCTACTTTTGAGGTTTTGGGACTCAGACTGGCTTCCTTGCTCCTCAGCTTCCAGATGGCCTATTGTGGGACTTCACCTTGTGATCATGTAAGTCAACACTCTTTAATAAACTCCCCTTCATATATACTCTAGAGAACCCTAATACAGATGTCCCTAATATAATGACCCTCTAGAGAACCCTAATACAAATAGTAATATTCAGAAAGCAATAGTAATATACAAAAAGCAACAAGAAAACAACACATATTGATGATTCTTTGGTTTGGGAATTTAGCATAAGGGTGTCATACGCTCTACATAATAATGTTTGGAGTTTTTGCCTTACTCATGCATTACTTTTATGATCAGAGAAAATTTTTTTAAAAGGTATTATCTTAAAAAAAAAAAAAAAAAGATTGAGTTTAAATTCCCTCCCCTTGGAACATAAGGCAGGTTTAGTGACTTGCTTCTAATGAATGCTATCTAATACCAGTGTGCAGAAGTGACACTGTGTGACTTTCAAGAATAGACTGAAAAAGTGCTCCAACTTTATCTTCTCTCTTGGGACGCTCACCCTTGGAACCCAGTCACCATGCTGTGAGGAAGCCCAAGCAACTCACATGGAGAGTCCACAGGCTGAAGTCCACGTGGAGAGGAACTGAGACCCCCAGCCAACAGCCAGCATTCACCACCAGGCATGTGATGCAGCAAGCCTTCAGTGATCTCAGCCCTCAACCTTTTAGTTTCATAGGTAAGGCCTCAGATATTATGGAGCAAAACTAAGGCATCCCCCATGTGCCCTGGACAAGAGGTGGGGGCAGTGCAGACAGTGGAAGGAGTATGGATATAGAAAGATCTGGGTTCAAATCCTGTATCTGCCTCATATTAGTTTTGGTACCTTACATGAGTCACTTACTTCCAAACCTCAGTTTCCTCATCTCTTATGAACTGAGATGTTGCAGAGCTCAGAGCAAGGTCCCCAGCATAAGGTCTGAGACATAGTAGATGCTTAATAAAGTACAAGTGAGCTCATCTGACAGCCCATCCAATCTTCAGACAATTTAATTGTTAGAAACGCTTTCTTCTATGTGGATGAACTGAATTCTGCCTGCCTGGAATGCCCACCACAGACTCAGTCTTTCCCTGGCAAGGAGGGACAGGGGCAGGACCACGACTCCTCCCTCAGCAGCCTTTGGACACCACTCCTTCCTGCCTCCACCCTCTGCCTGGTCCCTTTCCTACTCCCCACCAGGAGCCTTCTGAAGATGCAGAGGGCCTGTGTGTTGCTGGTGAGCCAGGACACATTGAAAGCCTTGTTTGCATGATAACTCCTCTTTGAGTCAGTTCAGCTGCTTCCGTCAATACAGCCCTCAGATAAGATGCTGTAACTCAGAATGTCTGGCTCAAAAGCAAACTGCTACAACTGAATCATACGTCCTGCGTTAAAGTCCACCCCCTTCTCTCCCATGCCTGGCCTCGCCACTGCACAAACAGAAGCCGAAGGGAAAGGTCCAATTATTCCATGGAGATTTAGCTACTGTATTGACAAAACTCAGCGTTAATTCCCAGAAAGCATTCAAGCCCCGAGGTGGGGGTGGGGGTGGGGGCGGAGGGAGGCAGGGAGAGAGGAAGAGCTGGCTGTGTAACTGGGTGAGAGTCATAGCCGCTTTTCAGCTGAGTCTGACCTAGTTTAATGAAATCAGGTCATCTGTGAGCTCTTCATTACCCTCAGACTAAACAGGACCCAACAGAGCAGCCAATGTCCCTGGCCTTTCAGAATCCTGCTCATTCGTATTATGACATTTTGATGTTGGGTCTTAATGCATGTTGACTTAGTGGCCTGCCCCCTCCAAAGGTAGTAAACAGCCTGGGTAAAGGCTGGGATGTAAACAAGAGGGCTGATTTAAAAACCACACACACAAAGGCAGTGTAAATACCCCAGGTCCCTAGCCTGCATCCTCCGGGAAAGCAGCAGACAAAAGGCCTGGAGTGGCCGCGACCATTACGGCTGATGGATGGATGGAACTCACCTATTATCCTCCTGCCTTCTCACATGGAACTCGCAGCTTCAGCAGATCTTCAGGGCAGGGGGCGGGATTGGAAGGAAATGAAATTGTCAATTTAGGGACAGTATGGAGGATTCAAGGGCAAATTGCTCCCCAGCAACCATTGTAGAGGACAGGGACAGTTAACCCCCTTGAGACTGTCCTATGGGCTGGTGACGGCTTTATTTGATCTGCTGCCCAATCTGCATTGTCCTGAAACCAAAGCCTGTGGTCAGGGAGACTGAAAATGATCCTTCTTCTCTCGGTGGATGCTCATTAATTGAACGAATTTTACAGAAGTAGATGATATCTGTGGGTTCCCTGCTCCTATCAGACAGCCAGACTATCAGGCTCAGAAAGGGCAGGGTACTGTATCAGTGCTAAACACCACGTAGGTGCTTCAGTACATAGGTGTTTCAAGGACTGTGTATTTGGCATGTGCTGGTGGTAGTAGTGGTATTTTTAACTCAACATAAATTTACCAATGGGCCTAGGCTGGTGAGGGCTGACAATCAGGGGAGGCAGGAGGGAATTCCTGTATACACTGACTGCTCTTTGCAGTCCCTAGACAGGTGTGGGGTCTAGAGTCTCACAATATGATGAATTTGGTCTGGGTTTGACTAATGGTGTGTTGGCTTCTGCCTCTCCAGCGATGGCAAAAGGTCAAAAAATCCCCTCACCTTCCCTCCTCAAAAAAACCTCGTTCCTTGCCAGTTACCTAATTTAAGTACCCTGTTCAGAGATATGTGAGGACTGCACAAATGTGGACTGGGAGGAATAAAACATTAATCGTGGGTGACTGCAGGCAAGAGGTGTCCCTTCTACAGGTTTTAGTTTTTCCATGTGTAAGATAAGGAGGTTTAATCACATAATCTCTAAGGGCTTTCTAGGAAGGGCATTCTAATTTTAAGACATCTTGAAGCGAATCTCTGCCTCCCCCACCCCAGGTAACTAGGCTCTTTTCAGAGCAGATGTGCCCTGAACAAGCCATTTCTCTGGGCCTCGGAGGGATCCACTGCTGACCTTGACTTCCTTAATCCCAGGCTCCGACACTCATCTGCTCACTCTCAACCCCCTCATCTGATATCAGCATTTGGCCTACATCTATTGTTTCCTTTAATGATTAGTAAACATGGTTGAACACAGCAGAAAACCAGTTTCCTTCCCAAGGGCAAGGGACTACAAGCTGGTCTATTCTGTCCCTCTCCAGAACCAAGGGAATGAAAGGTATTGAGCCTGTGTCTGCGTCTGGCCTGACATCCAGACTTTGACTCTCCGTGGAGGGAAGCAGGATCCCGACAGCAGAATGACAGCTAAGACTCTGCTTTAGCCTGTCTCTATTGTCTAATCAGGAAAATGGCAGGATCTAGTTTCCCACCAAACTAGATCCTTTGATAATCCCACCAAATTATCAATTTGGCATTGATAATACGTATTGAGTGACAGTGTCTGCAGTAAGACAATTGATTTGAAAGACAGTTTAAGAATTGACTAGTATTCATAATCCCAGCACTTTGGGAGGCTGAGGTGGGCAGATCACTTGAGCTCAGGAGTTCAAGACTAGCCTGGGCAACATGGCAAAACCCCCATCTCTATGAAAAATACAAAAATTAGCCGGGCATGGTGGCATGTACCTGTAGTCCCAACTACTCTGGAGGCTGAGGTAGGAGGATCGCTTGAGCCCAGGAGGCAGAGGTTGCAGTGAGCAGAGATCATGCCACTACACTCCAGCCTTGGTTACAGAGCCAGACCCTATCTCAGAAAAGTAAATAAATAAAATAAAGTAAAATAATTAAAAAAAGAATTGACCAGGATTCAAGTGCTTAGAATTATAGAATGGTAATTATCTCCACATGCATCCTAATTTATAGGAATGCCAGAGAGCTTGATGGCTTCTAAGTTTCAGCCGGTCAAAGTTGAGAGCCTAAAAGAACATCTCTAATCAGAGTACCGGAAAAGCACAATGCCAAAAGAAAACTTACAGAAGTTTGGTCAAGTGGTTCCCAAACATTTAGTCACAAAACCTTTTTTAGCAACAAAAGTCTACATGAAAACCAAATACATAAAACGGGACCAAGTGGAACTGTTCAGGTGAAACCAAGCAAGGACCCAGAGCCCTACCTCCCTTTCCCTCATTCCGCCCCCTCCCCGAGCCCCTGAGGCCCTCGGCACCCCATGGAACTTCAAGAGTTTGAAGAGCAGTGACCTATTCCCACCTCCTCAATTTGTAGATGAAGAAACCAACTTCTAGAAAGATGAAACAACTTGACAGATTCCGTGTGAGTCAGAGCCAGAGAGGCACTGGATTTTCATCTTAGCCCCAAGTGATGCTAGCTCACCATCACATAAGTGCCTGCTTTTCTTTTGTCTTTTTTTTTTTTTTTTTTTTTGAGATGGAGTCTTGCTCTGTTGCCAGGCTGGAGTGCAGTGGTGCGATCTTGGCTCACTGCAACCTCTGCCTCCCCGGTTCAAGCAATTCCCCTGCCTCAGCCTCCCAAGTAGCTGGGACTACAGGCGCGCACCACCATGCCCAGCTAATTTTTTGTACTTTAGTAGAGACAGGGTTTCACCATGTTGGCCAGGAAGGTCTCGATCTCCTGACCTCGTGATCCACTCACCTCGGCCTCCCAAAGTGCTGGGATTACAGGTATGAACCACCGTGCCTGGCCAAGTGCCTGCTTTTCATTGATGCCCTAACCAATCTGCATTGCTTCCTTCCATTCAGAAGCTAATTTAAAAAGTGTCCTTTATTAGAATTGAAATGAAGTTTCAGCTACAATAAGACGGAAAGGCACAACATTGGGGGTGGAAACAAGCTGACCTGGAATTAGGAGGACGTGCTATTACTTTAATTCATTTTCTTTTCTGGAAACTGTCATCCTCATCTGTCAGCTCCAGGGTGGTATTGCGAAGTGGAAGACACCAACATCAGTAATTTCAAAATTTATGTAAATTTTAAATCTAAATGTCATAAATTAAATCCCCAAAGTCATCTCCTCTGTATTCTCTCGTAAATTTCTATGAATTACACAACACAGCTAAAATAGAAAACTCAATAGAAAGACCAGAAAATAAGGAATCTTCAAACATCCTTTTTTTAAATAACAAAGAGTTGGAACATGGGAAAGAAAAGATGAAACATCAGGATCAATCCAGAATATCTAATGTCTGACTAATGCTAATTACAGAAAGATAAAACAGAGGGGAGAAATTATCAAAGACATAATCATTTTTTTAAAAAAAATTTTCTAGAAGGAAAGAACATCAGTTCCAGGATTGAAAGTATACAGAGAAAAAAAGAGAAAACAGCCACAGTAAGTTATATCAGAGTAAAATTTCAATACATTGGGATAAGAAAAAAAATTTAAAGCCTCTATGGAAAAAAAATTAAAATTCTCTTCCAAGGATTGGACCAAAATGGCATCAGACTTCTTAACAGCAACACAGAATGTTAGAAAACAAAGAAGCCACACCTTCAAAATTCTAAAAGTAATTTTAACATAGACCACTATACCCAACCAAACTAGCTAAATAATGTGAAGATAGAAGAAAGGAAATTTTCCTTAGGCAAGAATTCACAAGTTTTATGTTCTGTGCACCACTTCTTAGGAAGCTGGAATAGGTTATACTCTACCAAAACAATAGATTAAACAATAAATAAGCAAGCAAGCAAGCAAGCTAGGAACAGATTGGCTGTCCTAGTATGTTCGGGCCACGATAACAAAATGCCTTAGACTGGGGAAGTTATAAACAATAGAAATTTGTTGCTCACAGTTCTGGAGGCTGAGAAGTCCAAGATCAAGGCATCAACAGACTCAATGTGTTGTGAGGGCCCATTCCTCATAGATGGTGCCTTCTATGTATACTCACATGGTGAAAGGGACAAACTAGCTCCCCTGGACCTTTTATAAGGGCACTAATCCCATTCATCAGAGCTCTGCCCTCATGACCTAATCACCTGCTAAGGGCCCCACTTCTTAACCCCATTGCATTGGGAATTAGATTTCAACATACAAGTTATAGAGGGACACAAACATTCAGAACATAGCAACTGCCGGTGCAGAAAGGCTACAATCATCAGTTGTGTGGCCTAAACAACACAGGCTAGGTCAGGCTGTAGCACACAACTACAGAGGCTGTCTTCTTGTTACATGTCAACTGTGGGTTGGCTATAGCTCTGCTCCTTGTCCTCTTTACCCCAGATCTGACTTGATGTAGCATTCTTTATCTGAAACACTGACAACTGTCATGGCACAGAATTAAAGAGACCATGATAAACCATTCCCTGGTTCTAAAGTTCCTTCTCCAGAGTGATACACACCACTTACACTTCTACTTACTTTTCATTGGCCAAAGCAAATTACGTGACAAAGTCAGATATCAATGGGACACAGAAATATAATCCCCATGCAAGAAGGTGCAGTGAATACGTTTAACAAGCAGTCTACCACATCCCAGGATGACAGCTGCATATGAGGCTCAAAAAACAGTCATTCAGAACCGGAGCAGAAGATGGAGCGTGATGGGAGGGAGTTTTACAGTTAGGAAAATGCAGATTGTCTGTTTGTATAAGCACTGGCAAAAGAAAATGATTAACAAACCTTAATTTAAAAAAATATATATGTACATAGTACTATTCAAGTCAAAAGAGAAAAAAAATGAAGAAATTATTAGCTCCAAAAGAAACAAAAACATTCTATTTAAAAAGGGAGGTACTCCATACAGTACTTGGTTCTTCAGTGAACAATATTTTCATAGTAAAAATGTAAATACTATCAATTTAACTTCAAATTGTAAAGCAAGCATTATGGGGAGGATAGAAAGAGAGGAAGTGAGGGGAATAGCTATGAGAGATTGAACTCCTCAAGTCTACTCAAGTCATGTGATGGTTAAGTATTCTTTCCTGGATTCCGGTTCTGTAATATCTCACTTTGTATTCTGGTGCTCCATCAGGAATCTGTAATATAGCCAGGCACAGTGGGGCATGCCTATAATTCCAACACTTTAGGAGGCCAAGGTGGGAGGATTGCTTGAGATTAGGAGTTTGACATCAGCCTGGGCAACATAACAAAACCCCGTCTCTTCAAAAAATTTACAAAATAAAAAAATTAGCCCTTCATGGTGGCATACACCTGTGGTCCCAGCTACCCCAGAGGCTGAGGCAGGAGGATCACTTGTGTCCAAGAAGTCAAGGCTGCAGTGAGCCATGATTGTACCACCACACTCCAGCCTGGGTGACAGAGCGAGACTCTGTCTCAAAAAACAAAAAGAATCAGTAACATGTGTTAATCCACCAGAAGTGCACCTGCAGTCAATATGCACAATGCCTGGCATTAACAAACCTAAAAATACCAATAGAAGCATGTAGAAAATGGAAAAACCAACTTAAAGTGCCAAAATGTGTTGCCTTTAAGGAGGTGGGAAGGGATACAGCAGGGGAGTAGAGTATGGATCATAAATAAATAATAAAATGTTTTTTCTTAAATGATTAATTCTCAAGGCATCCAGACATCATAAACAGAACCTGACATTATAACCACCCTGGCAGCAATGCTATTTTTCTCTGATGATTCGGAGGTGCTTTCAGGCCTGGCCATGACTGAGGTCGTCTTTCTGAACACCATTCCTTATTCTTTCCCAATTTGTTAGTCTTGTAGGAATTGATTTTATGTTAGCCCTTCTAAAACCCAAAGAACCTATGTCCTTTTTTGTCAATGCCCAACCCTTTCGGAGATTCCGCTACTGATGCTGGCTAAGTCAGTGGCTTTCCCCTTGCTCCTCAGCTGACCGAGAAAGCACTGAGTGCTTCCAACCCAGACAGCAAGCCAAGCCGTGGTTGTGGAAATAAAGCTGTGGGAAGACATTGGCTGAAAGTATCGAAATAATGGAAGCGACTCCCTGGAATTCAGAAGCTACAGGTCATCGTCTCAAATATCTTATGTGGAAGGTGAGCCAAGCTTTCAGAGCTGGAAAATTTTCCTGGGGTTGTTTTCCCCAGAAGGCTGGGCAGATGTGCACGCCTTTAAACACATTTTACCTGGGGATAAAAGAGAGCCAATCCTTCCAATCGTTTATTATATAATATATCCATATGATAATATCTTTTTTTTTTTTTTTTTGAGACAGAGTCTCTCTCTGTCTCCCAGGCTGGAGTGCAGTGGCACGATCTCGGCTCACTGCAACCTCCGGCCCCCACGTTCAAGCAATTCTCCTGCCTCAGCCTCTCGAGCAGCTGGGACTACAGGTGCCTGCCACCACGCCGGGCTAATTTTTGTATTTTTAGTAGAGACAAGGTTTCACCATGTTGGCCAGGCTGGTCTCCTAACCTCAAGTGATCCACCCGCCTCGGCCTCCCAAAGTGCTGGGGTTACAGACGTGAGCCGCTGCCCCCAGCAATACCTGATATAAATATTAAAAATCACAGTCAAAGAAAAATGTGTAACAATATGAGAAACTATGATATAATGTTAATTCAAGAAAAGCAAAAATAAATGGATATATAACATAAATTGTGTGTGTGTTTGTGTGTGTCTGAATGTTAATAGGACATACCTCTGAATGATGAGATTGGCCAATGTTTAGTGGATTTAATAAGAATCAAACCTTAAATAATAGGTTTTCTTGAAGACTCATAAAATGACTATAGATAAAATGACTGTAGATCAGAATTTAGTCCCAGTTCACCCACCAATTAACTGAATGATATTGAGCAAATGTATTCACCTCTTTGGCCTCAGTTACCCCATCTGTGAAATGAAGTTACTAAATGAGAAAAATGACTTACACTTTTTCATGAAGCCCTACACCAGTATGGGGGCAGATGGGACTACTGAAACCAGTGGGGCTCCTTGTCCTCCATACCAACCCTTTTGTCTAAATATACAATTATACAATCTCTAAAATCATTTCTGATTGTATTTACATAATTTCAATATAGACAGTTATACAACCAGCTCATTTTCCTTCTTGCCTTGGGATCAAGAAGCTCAACACAGGTAGTTCTCACCTGCAATTCTACCTTATCCCAACTACCTGTGATTCTTTCTGTTCTCTCTCCCCACACAGGATATTCCCATGTCTCTTTTCTCTAGTCTTGAATGGTCCTGTTTCATTGACATGACAATTCAAACTCCTCCGATTTTTTTTTAGAAGAGCAGAATTTTAATGACAAGGTTTAAGCGCCATTTGGGTCAAAGTCAAGACTGGCTCTCCAACCATCCCACCATGGACACTCATAGGAAACTATTAAATGAGTAAAAATCTGGAAATAATCTGTGGAAAATACACATACCCTTTATCTGTCTGTTTCCTAAATGGTTTATTACATAAACAAGCAGAAATATGTATAACATACCCCCCATGTCTATTTGGGGCCCGTCTATGCCATTTATTTCTCTCAACCAAAGAATAAATGCAAGGTCCTCATCTAACCCAAGGTTTAGAGATCATACATACAAGGAGATTTGCCGGTGGATTTACTCAAGAAAAGAAGAAATGAAACTGTTTAGCTCAGTCTTCCCATCAGGAAGGAGATTTTGTTACAGAGTTTTAAAATAATAATAATAAAAGTTTAAAACTCTGTGGACTGTGGGCCTTACATTTGAATTCTGGTTCTGCAATATCTCATTCTGGTGGATCTCCACCTAGAAAGAGCAGCAAACATTGTGCACTGGATGCTTATAAATGTGTACACCAGTCAAGTGGGGAGAAAAAATATTCACCAGGATATAGAATTGTCAGGAAGAAGAAATGGACACTAGTTCCTCATCAGTCAAACTGGCTTGGCCTCAGCTTGGGCTGGAATCCATCCCCTGGCCTTCTAGGTCAGCTCTTCCATGGGTCCCTAGGAGCTAGGATTGCAAATTGGTATCCTCTGTTCATCCCAAGGCCAGAGAGAGTATCTATATGACATGAAAGTGGGCTACCCAAAGGTGCACTGCTCTACTGAATTCTGGCATTCACCCTCCACCACATTGCCTGACCCAGTGGGCTTCATCAGTCTTTTCCTTCCTAGACTTTCATGATGCATTAGACACATTGACCATCACCTCGTTCTTAAAATCAACTTTCTCTCCTTGAGAGCAGGTCCTCCTATGTCTCTGGGTTCTCCTTTGCAGACACCTTTACGCGTCCCCTCCTCACCACCCCCACATGTTGGTGCTCCTCGGGGTTCTGCCCTCAACCTTCTTCTGTTGTTGCACATGACCCTAACGGATACCATTCCTTTTCTATGACTTCAACAACGACCTACACCTCCAATTTCTCTCTTCTGTATTTAAAAACCTTCAGTTCAACTGCTTGCTAAACATTTTTCTTAGATTTCTTACCTATGTCCACCTATGTCAAATGCTGGGAGCTCAAACCTGAACCTATCCTTTCTCCCCAAAAACCTCTCCCATCATCTCTTGTGTCCTCTTTTCCAATGAATGGCATCAACAACCAGCCAAATACCTAAGTCAGGACCCTGGGAGTCAGCCTAGGCCCTCCCTCTCCCACCCTCCTCCAGCCAACCGCAGGGTGATGCAGCTCTTGGACCAAGGTATTTCTCAAATCTTCCCTTTCTTCACATTTCCCTGCCACTATCCTGCTGGTTCAAGCCAATGTCTTCTCTCACCTGGAGAAGGACGAGCGCCTCCTCCCTGATCTCCCCACCCCCAGACCCTTTCCTCCCAGCTGTCCTGGCATCTTCTGTCAACAGAGCATGTAATGGAAGTCCGGCCATATTCATTTGGGCTGAGTTGATTCATCCTTCAAGATCAAATTCAATTATCACTTCCTCTGGGAGCCGCCCCTTGATTCCTAATCTAAATTAATTCCCCCTCCTCCATTTTCCCAAAGTCCTTTGCATAAGTTCGTCCCATCATAGCATTCCACACTTCTGTAGTTATTTGTTTACTTGTGGCCTCCCAGCAAAACTCTCAGCTCCTCTGACACAGAGTCTGGTCTTCTGTCTTTTTATTTATTTATTTATTTATTTAGAGACAGAGTCTCACTCTGTGGGCAAGGCTGGAGTGCAATGGCATGGTCTCAGCTCACTGCAACCTCCACCTCCTGAGTTCAAGCGATACTCCTGCCTCAGCCTCCCAAGTAACTGGGATTACAGGCAACCACCACCACCACGCCTGGCTAATGTTTGTATTTTTAGTAGAGATGGGGTTTCTCCATGTTGGCCAGGCTGGTCTCGAACTCCTGACGTCAGATGATCCGTCCACCTCAGCCTCCCAAAGGCTGGGCATGAGCCACCGCGCCCAGCCTCTTCTGTCTTTTTAATCCTTAGCATCTTATACAGTACCTGGCACGGGGTTGTGCTGAATGCATCAGTACAAGAGTAGCAGGGAGTGGAGGAGTCGGGGGATCTGGGCTGCTCTACCAGCCCCACCATGAACCTGCTGCATGACCCGGGACATGCCAGTTTAATTCTTTGAGTTTTAGTTTACTTATTTGCAAAATGAGCTGTTTCATTTATTGAAGACAAATTTGGTTTGAACACCCACTTTTGTGTCAAGCACAATGCTCCACTCAGGGCCTGTCATAAATGTAAACTGGTCCTTCCCTGTTCTGAGAGCTTCTGGTCGAATCACATTTTCGTGGCTCAGTTCTGCAGCAGGGACAGATGGCTCACTTCTAATGCATTTGCCATATCTCCTCTATTATTTATGTGCCCCCTGCCCACCTTTCCTGGGTCTCCTGAGCTCTGAGAAAAGTGCATTTCTAATCGCAGCTAGGTCTCTCTATCACACAGTATTGCAGGGGTAGAAAGGTGGAGAAAGACACACTTCACCAACACACAGGTTTTCCAGGGATACCCTGCCTTATGGAATACGTCGCATTGCCTTGAGTTCTGTGTGCACCAATCAGCCTTTTCGCAGGTAATTTTAGCTCCTAACTCCACATTTTCCACATTCACTGAGAAATAGTTTTATCCTCACTTGGCTGCGAGTGTCTGGGCTCCATTCTATCGCTTGAGCCCCTTTGCTCTTCCCTGCCCAAAGTTGTGACGTGAGGGCCATTGTCAGGAGGACTTCAATGTTTACATCAATAGAAATTTACTATAATGAGCACATTTTTAATTTTAAAAAAAAATCATGTTCCCAAACCCAGAGTCCAGAGTTGAACAGAGTGAAAGCCTTTGCTTTCCTTACTTTAGAGTTAGCAAGAAAAGTAGGTGATTTGAGCACGACTAGGGGCCTCCTCCTCCCACTTTCATCTCCAGCTTTCTGGACACTTTCCTGAGTCATTTAGTCGTAGTAGGTGAACTGGGAATTCTATCAGCAGGAAAGCACTACAGGCAACAGAAAGGTGATTGGTGTCCACTAGTTAAACAGACCTGGGCAGAGAAGGAGACAATCAGTAACCCCAATACCGACCTTCCTGACGAAGCCGGGTCTGAGAAGTATCAAGGATCAGGCACTGGCACTGGTGCCAGTGGTACTGAGACAGGGACAGATATAAAAGAAGCTAAATGTTCATCTTCCATGGTGCAAAGTGTACAGATTGTTCCTAAAGCTGTCACATCAAGAAACAATATGTTGCTGAAAGGGGAGGAGGAAAATAGCAAGATTCAACCAGGAGAGTTAAAAGTCACTGCCTCTGGGGAAAAGGAAACAAGGAGAAAGAGGCTGGGGGAAACTGCTATTTTTCACAAGAAGCCTTGGGGAAGTTTTAAATAGTATGCATGTATAACTTTAATAAAAGTTAAAAATGGAAGGAGGGAAGGGAGGGGAGGGGAGCGGGGAAAGCGGGGAGGGGAGGGGAGGGGAGGGAAGGGAAGGGGAGGGAAGGGAAGGGAAGGAAAAAGAAAAGAAGAAAAGAAGGAAAGAAGGGAGGGAAGGAAAAGAGAGAGAGAAAGAGAAGGAAAAAAGAGAAAGACAGAAAGAAGGGAAGGAAGGAGGGAAGGAAGGAAGGAAGGAAGGAAGGAAGGAAGGAAGGAAGGAAGGAAGGAAGGAAGGAAGGAAGGAAAGAAAGAGAAAGAATGAAAGAGAAAGAAAGAGAGAAAGAGAAAGAAAAGAAAAAAGAAAGAAAAGGAGGGAGGGAAGGAAGGGAGGGAGGGAGGAAGGAAGGAAGGTAGGAAGAGCGGGCAGAGGAAAGGAAGGAAGAGGGGCAGAGGAAAGGAAGGAAGATAGGCAGGGAGGGAGGGAGGGAGGGAGGAAGGAAGGGAGGGAGGAAGAAAGCCTCACGAGACTTTATTAATTGTCAGTGTGGCAATGTCAACACCCTGAGCCACCGGCCGTGGCAGCAGCTAGTGGAAATCCCTTCCAGTCCCACCCTCCAGTCCTGTAAGAATGATCCCTGCCCTCTCACTCTGCTCTTGTCCGCTCCCAGATGCAGCACCTAGATTGGGATTCACCTTGAGAAACCCAGGTGACTTTGAACTTCGGCAACACTGTATACTGCAGATGGTATCAAGCTTGGTCCCGTTCGGCCCCAGCCAGAATACAGAGCAAAGCCCCATGTTCTTGCAGGAGTCCTTGGTGACTTTCTCATGGGTACAACCCCCTCCTCATCGACTTACAGGAGTCTAAACAAGAAAGTGCCTCCCCTGTTGGAGGCAGCAAATCTTCCTTTATGGGTGAAATCAGCCATACCCAACAGCAGAGAACAATTTCTCTCATTACACCAGTTCCTGGAGCTCTTGCCGGTGGCAGCTGTTGCCCCATTAGGAAGGCATTTTCCACGGTGTAACCCACCCTGCCACCCGCCAGGCTGCCGACAGCTTCGGAGCTGCCGCCAGAAACAGCTGGAACGGGTCACTGAAACCCGTGGGCTGTGGCACTCAGGGAAATATTAGTCCTCCAGATAGGGTGTCTCCTGCCTCCCATGGGTATAGCAGGAAGAGCAAAGCAGCCTGGGCATGGCAGTGGCCGAGCTGCACCGATCGGAATCCCTCGGCAGTCCGTGTACTCACCCACTCTTCTGCTCTCTCACACACGCGTGCTCACATAAATACACCCGGCACCCGTGAAGAAGAGCTGGAGTGCTCAGTGGCACTGGGGCAGACCCCAGCCTCTGGTCTTGATATGTCCAACAAGATGCATTGCCCTTCGCCACAATATCCAGGGACCCAAGGGAAACACCGCTGAGCAGACCTTAGATTCCTCCAGCACTTTTACTCGCAAATGGAACAAGGAATTTTTTTTAATCTCATGTCTAGGGAAAGGACGGAAGTGTGCTTCTTTTGGCTTAAACGGTGAGATTTGGGAGACATCACAGTCTTCTTTTACAAACGCTCACCATCTCCCTCCCTCCTCCCCTGCCAGAGTCATTCCTGGGAACCCCACTGCTCCTAAGAGTATCACTTTAATTTTGGTCAAAGATGACAAATACTTGATTTGAACATCCCAGTCTTGAACAGACGGCTTGTTCTTGCCCGGCAGACTGCCCACCAGGCTCCGAGTGCTCGACTGCATTTTTAAAATCCCCCGGAAAGCTCCCTGCATTGTGAGCAGGTCCTGCTGACCAGGCTGAGTTTTACAGCCGAGCTCTCCAACAATGCCATTTACTGCACACGAAAGATCACAGCCAGCAGATGCGGGCGGCCTCGCTCTGGCCTCTTGAAATTGCATCTGTTTTGAAATGTGACTCGACTTCAATCCAGAGCTGACCATAACATCCATGGCATGGACGGGAGGTGTTTACTAGATAAGCTTTTGATATTTGATGTTTGCTAATCATATTAAAGGCTTGAAACAAAATCCCAGCTACAATAAATCCTCACAATTGTACACATGAGGCAGGAAATGCCTAAGAGCCCTGCCTGGGGGGAGTGATCCAAAACTCAGGACACAGAAAGGAGATTGAGGGTCTAGAAGCCAAGAAAACAGGGGCCTGGTGACTGGGGTGAATTATTTCTGTGACTCACAATGGGGAAGTCACTTCCCCTCTGGACCTCACTTTGCCTATCTGAAAAAGTATGGCCCAGACATGCTGTGGTCCTTTTCCTACTTACAGTCCAGGCACAGGGAGGTCAGGAGTCTTCACATAGCAGCATTGAATGTGAATGTATGAATAGTCACGTGGGCTTGAATCCGATTTTGTGGCAGCTCCCAATTCACTTTCCTCAGTTGATCCTGACTCCATGACAACCCCAATGCTTGGGTATCAACCAGAGATCAACAAATCAGAAGGAACTTCTCTGCTGCATTAAGAATGGAAGGCAAATATTTGGGCTTGAAAGTGACTCTGGAGGGTCATCTCAGCCACCTCTCAGGTCCTAGTTGAACAGCCAAGCCCTTGATGTCCCCTGCCCATGCATCATGCACCAATGTCACTCACTATCTCCCTGAAACCATCCCATACCCACCCAACCCCCCATGCAAGATGGTTCCCTAGATTCTCTCCTACCTTAATCATTATCATGCGTTAGGCTTAACTTCAAACTACACTTAAAAGCAGACGGAATCTAAATCCCAGGGGATCAGAGAGGGCTGGTCTGTGTCGTCTCCACTGCTGTTCTCCCGTCTGGTTTTACTTTTGCCTGGCCCTGCTTCTCAGAACCTAGCCAGCACTCTATCCTTACTAATTCCTATTAACCTGACCTAATGACAGCTACCAGTAACGGTATAGGATGTGACCTTCCCAAGATGGTCTACCTTTGACAAAAAGACCTGAGACCTAAGTGCCTTCAAGTTTCTGCAGAGTTGGGGCTATCCTGGTGGAATAGCAGGCATCAATGGGCCTTTCTAAGCAAGGTAGTCTCCCCTGTCACCCCAAAAATCCTAGCCATCTAAGCCCCTAGCTTATTCGGTCATCTTGGGGCTCTCAGGGTTTCCCTGAACCATCTGGTCAGAAAATACGTATCAACCTTTGTGAAGTCTCCATTTAGCAACAATGGGAAGATTTTCTCATAGCCATGGAACCTAAAAGTGTTCACTGAACTGGTGCCAAGCAGGTGGAAGACACGTCAGAAGGGCACAGAAGCTCACCTCCCCAGGAGCCGAGCCAGCCCCGTAAAAGCCAGCTTCGCCTCCAGGTCTCAGACCTGTAAAACCCCTCGGCGGTGTGCAGCAATTGGCCACCAGCTTTATCCTGGGGAGAGAAGATTCTCATTGGTACCAGCACAGGACATCAGCGAAGCAATTTCCTTTGTGGGACTAATTTAGTGCTCACTCACACAATGAGGACTGCCTGCTAGGCCATGTCATTAACCAAACTGGCCAATTTAAAACTGGATGGTCACAGCCACTGCTCACAACCAGGAAAACGTCTCCCACCAACAAAGAAAGCAGCAGCGAAGTCGGGTTACCAGTTAGCTAAGAAGAATCCTGCAAACATGAGCTACCGGGTGCTGAGCCCTCCTCTGTTTCAGGTACTTTGCAGACAAGACCTCCTTTAAATTCCTGTGCCTACCTCTTTGGAGTCTGGGTTATATAATTCCCTCTTTGACAGACGAAACCCAAGAATTTAAAAGGAATAGGAAGCAAGAATAAAGAGAAGCAGGATTTGGGCCTGATTCTCTGACCTTACAGTCTAAACTAGACCGTCAAACCACTTGGCCTCCCACTGTGTCCTAAGAAGTTCGAAGATAGAAATTAGGCCATTTTAACATTTTGCAAAACCCTAGATAGACTCACAACTTTCTCCATGTCAGCGCAGGCACTGCAGGTGCTGACACACCCCTAGATTCAGTGCGACCTGATGGCTCCAGTCAGAGCCTCAGGGAAGTTGAACTCACTAAGAAACCTGTCCTTGGGTCTGAGGTCCACCATCACCCCCACCTCCAAAGTTTCCTTACATGGCTGTCTGTTTCCAAGGTCTCTTCTATGGCCTCAGGCCATCTCCTGCCAAGGCGTGGACCAGCTATAGTTCCACAGCTGCTAGAGGGGAGTGAGACTTATCCAGCCCCTGTCTTAGAATTTTTGTCATGTTTTCGTTGCTCCTATTTTGTGTTTTAACTTTCTTTTTTAACATATTAATAAAGTTTATCTTTTCTTTGAGTGCAGTGGCGCAATCATGGCTCACTGTACCCTCCGCCTCCTGGGCTCAAGTGATCCCCACACCTTACCCTCTGGAGTAGCTGGGACTACAAGTGCACATACCACACTGTTTTTGTATTTTTTGTAGAGACAGAGTTTCACCATGTCGCCCAGGCTGGTCTTGAACTCTTCGATCCACTCTCCTCAGCCTCCCAAACTGCTGGGATTATGAGTGTGAGCCAGCCCAGCAAGCCAAGTTTGTCCTTTTTATTAGCAAAGTAAAATTGTTTTTACATTCCCTGTAGTTTCATCAACCCAAGACAGCCACCATTAATACTTCTTTCTAGCTTTTCCCTATGCGTAGTTGTATGTCTGTTGCTCTATGAGACTGTATGTGTTCACCATTTTGACTAAATGCATAATTTGACCTCTTGGTGTCTCTCCCCCATAGTATTATGACATAACCATTTCCATTTGTTTTTATAAAGTCTTCACAAACATCCTTTCAACTACTGTCTGAAAACCTGTTGTCAGGATGTAATAGAGTTTACACAGTGAATCCCCTCGTGTTGGATCTTTAGGTTATTCCCAACTTTTCCCTGTTATAAACAGTGCTGTAACAAACATCCTTGTTTATACGTCTATTTTCTCCAGAAAGATTTCCTGAAGTTGAATTACTAAGTCAAAGGGTATGAATAGTTTAACATCCTTGATCAATGTGTCCAAACAGTATTCTAACTATTTAAGTATATTTTAAATATTGACTTACAGAGTGTCAAATAGGAAGGAACTTTGCAGTCAGCTCCACCCCTTCCAGATGAGGACTCACAGTGGTGCCACATGATCCGGGCCAGTAGTCACCACTCACTCAACAAAATGCTCCCCTCCACCCCACTTCCCCCGCAACCCTCCTCCCCCACTCCACCCCTGCCAGTTTGACTCACTTCCAGCATTTGGCCTTTGCTCAATTCTTTGCTCTTCTCTTTCCTCTGCCTGGAACATCCTCATGCCGTCTCCTGGCCCATCTCTCCTTGTGGAGAAAGCCACAGACTTTAAGGCCAGCTGGCCCTCCTCTGTAGAGCGCTGCCTCCCTGTCTGTGTTGGGACAGGGATGGGGCCCCCAGGGATGGAAGCGCCCCTGGTGAGACACACCCACCCCCTCTGGCCAGGAGCTCAACCACACTGCAAATGCTCCCCCTACCTGGCCCCGGCCCCCTGAGAAACACATTCCTCATTCCTTCCCCGGCCGTCCACGTGGGGCACGGTGCCAGCTAAGTCAAACATCCCATGGTGAGGCTGTCATGGAGAAAGGGGGAAGCTTTCCAGCCTGAGACACCCAGGTTCCAATCCCAGCTTCAACTCCTACAGGGAGAGGAGAGACCCCAAGCGAGTGGCATGGCCTCCCTGAGCACCAGCTCTCCCCTCTGTGTGAGCGGCCTGGTAACTTCCCTGCAAGGGACTGTGAAGAGCCGACGGCTATAGGCACTGCTCCCTGGTCCTGTTACCTGGGCACCTGACTCAGTTTACCCACCCCAAAGGGTCATCAGTGAGGGGCAGACAATGGGGTAGGCGAGCAGGAGAGAATCAGAAATGGCTGCCCCCGCCTACAACAAATGGCTACAGGGTAACTGGACGTCTTTGCCAGGAAGCAATGCGTACCAAGACGCTAAGCCTAACTGTGTAATTATGCTGGGATTCCTTCTAGTAATTAACTTTTCCTTATGAGAAAGGAAAATAATTATCTTTCTGCCTCAGATCCACACAGCGCATTTGGCGGCATCTGTTCACATATCCGGGGAGTGGGGTCGGGGAGAAGACGCCGCCCGACTGAATGTAGGACTGTCCAGAGGCAGTGAGTGTTCTAGAAGGCTACTGGCAGCCTTCTAGACGCGGTGGCTCACTCCTGTAATTCCAGCATTTTGGGAAGCCGAGGTGGGTGGATCACCTGAGGTCAGGCGTTCGAGACCAGCCTGGCCAACGTGGTGAAACCCTGTCTCTACTAAAAATACAAAAATTAGCTGGATGTGGTGGCACATGCCTGTAATCCCAGCTACTCAGGAGGCTGAAGCAGGAGAATTGGGGGTTGCAGTGAGCTGAGATGGTGCCATTACCCTCCAGCCTGGGCCACAGAGTAAAACTCCGTCTCCAAAAAATAAAAAAAGAAAGCAAGCTACTTGCACAGACCAGGCAAACCATTCTGGAGGACGGTGGAGCTTCTCCATGCTGCTAGGGAGTTTATGAGGGACAAAGGTAGGTCCTGCTGCAGAGTGGTATGTGCAAATCTGGTGTCCAGAGCTGCAGTCTGTCAGGAGGTCATGGTCAGACTGGGGCCCATGCCCAGGACACAGTGGGATGTTCCAGCAGAGGCCATGCTGATGGGGCTGGGCATGGAGGCTCACGCCTGTAACTCCAGCACTTTGGGAGACTGAGGCGGGTGAATCACCTGAGGTCAGGAGTTCAAGACCAGCGTGACCAACATTGTGAAACCCAGTCTCTATTAAAAATGCAAAAAATTAACTGGGTGTGGAGATGCGCACCTGGAGTCGCAGCTACCTGAGAGGCTGAGGCAGGAGGATTGCAAGAACCCAGGAGGCGGAGGTTGCAGTGCGCCGAGATCGGGCCACTGCATTCCAACCTGGGTGACACAGCGAGACTTTGTCTCCAAAAAAAATAAGAAACCACACTGATGGGATGCACAATCCCCACCCTGAAGGGGCGCTGCCGAAACAAGGGCCAGGGCCTACTCGGGGTCCAGCCTGGATTCCTATGCCAACCTCCTCCCTGTTTCCAAGGTCTGCCTGATTAATCCACCTGCCTTCTGACCTTAAACACAACTCTCCAGCCCTCCCCTTTTCCTCACCTGGTAGTTCTTTAACTTTTGAGACACATTCAAGGAGCCAGGCATGGTGGCGTGCGCCTGTAATCCCAGCACTTTGGGAGGGCAAGGCGGGAGGATCACTGGAGCCCAGTTCAAGACCAGCCTGGGCAACATAGCAAGAGCCCATCTCTTAAAACATTTTTCAAAAAATACAAAGGGAAACTTTTGGTGTAATCTTGTCCAGCAAAGCTTTTGCTTTCTTGACTACCCCCAAATAGGGTTAAGGCCCCTCCCAGAGGTTTCCTAATATGTTTTTTCTCCCTCATGATAGCACTTCCCAGGCGGCCTCATCAGAGACCCTCACGAAAATATCTTTTTTTTCAGAGCAGAGCCCACCCTGTATTCATTTTTATAACTCCTAAACCTAGCATGGTGCCAAGCACTTAGCAAAGCACTTGTGTAATGAAGAAATGAAAATAACTCGTTAACTGAGAAAGAATTAATTATAGATTGGAAATGAATGAATGAAGGAGAATGTACTAATGAGACAACATAAGTTTACCTTTTGGACAGTGTTAAATCTGCACTGAAAAGGTGCAGCTAATCGACCCATAGTAGACTCCACCCTGCTGGAGAGAGGACTCTAGGTAGACTCCTGAAGGGCGGCACAGAGCACAGGCAGAGTGCTGGCTGGCTGCTGGTGGGCGAGCCCGAATTTCCTGAAGAGGCATAGAGACAAATGTCAATAAAGTGCATCCGGCTGTCGAGAGGCAGACAGAAAAGGCTGTATTTCATTTGCTGTTTGATGCTTCAGTGTAGTTTCCTCAAAGCCATTAATTGGAATTTGAATTGAGATTATTCACTTTGGAGGAAATAGATTAATTCTCCCAGGCTATACAATATTGCCTAATAAATTTGGTGTGGTGGACATTTTATATCTGTCTCAGTAAGTTTAACCTTTTCTTTAAGGTCCAGCTCCTTCTCCCTCTGTGTACGATTAAACATGCACGAGGGCTGACTTGTCAGGACACCTCCTGGTGGGTCGTGAGTTCTCCCCTGTGTACCTGTCACCACCACCAGACTACGAACCCTACGAACTCAGCACGGGCAGGACTAGAGTCTTTTACCGTCTGCTTTCCCAGTGCTAAGAGCAATTCAACAGTCATCCAGAGAAGGGGTTCCATTCCTGTTTGTACAAATAAGTGAGCAAATAAATCAATCCTTTCACGTTTTAAAAACTCTCCAAGCCCTTTCCAGTACCTCCACCACCTCTCAACATCTTAGACGCCAATCGGAAGAATTCGGTTCATAAACCTTATTCATTCCTGTCTACTCTATAAAGCTCCTTCTAAAAACATCCGAAGTCACCCTGCTCCTGGCTGGAAGTGACTGAACACTACCCTTCATTGTTCCAGGCTGTGCGGTGGGGAGGGAGACTCCAACAATACAGAAAGCAAGGCGCCTGTCCCCAGGAGCTGGCGGTCACCTTGGACCCCAAGGTAAGGGGAAGCAGCTGGGCTGTCGGCAGCTGGCCACCGAAGTGTTGTCATAGACCCGCAAGCCCCGTGCTACAGGGATAGGAAAGAGTGACATTAATGTGGAGTTTGGGGAGAACTTGCGGAAGACGGAGTGAGGGGGTGGGCAGGGCTGAACATCCCAGGGACAACAAGACTGTACTGCAAGCAAACAGAAAGTCCTAAGAAATGCTCTGGGGCCAAGCGTGGGAGATAGACAGGCCAGGCTCACTGGGCGGCTGTGGAGGGCTGGAGGCCTTAAAGAGAGCTTCTCCTGGCTCTTCCTTGAGGGAAGAAGGCCCCAGGGCCGTGAGCCTTTGATTTCCAGGAAGAGAGGGGTTCTGATGGAGAGAAAGACTGAAATGCCTCCCAATGGAGCCCACCCCACCCTGTTCTCCAATCCCCCACACACCGCCCCCGCTTAGGTAACCCCTCCCCATGCCCGGGGCCCAATCCTGCGCATAGGCTCACCCTCTGGGTGGCAGGTCCGCAGGGCAGCTGGGAAGCTGGGCTGGAGGTAGGCAAGATCAAAAGGCCTGAATAACCTCTGGGGTCACAGTGACAAAATGCTTATGGGCTGGAAGAGGATGGAGCCATTAGAGTAAGGAAATGAACGCAGGCTTTTTCCCCCTGAGTAGGCACAATGGGAGCCAATGGGGAGGGAACAAAGCTGGCCCACTTGGGCGGGAGGCAGGGCTGTGGGGAGCAGGCCCTGTTCTTTGGCCCGGGAGTTAATGTCGACCGGTCACACAATGGGAGCGCTGACCCAGCTGCGGCTTCGGAGTGAGAACACTGCGAGGTCAGCGCGGCCTGACCCCCAGCGAGGTTAACCAGATCAAAGCCTCGGCTGATTGCCCAGCCCACGGGTGCCCCTAATTGCCGTAAAATTGAAGTTTTCCCCAGCATTTGCCCAGCTACCTTTTCAGGTAGCCCTGGAGCAGGGGTGGGAACCACCGAGGTGGGGACCCCCCAGTCCTTCATTACACCAACTCTGTGACCTCATTCCTCTGCCTGGATGGCTCTGTTGGGACCTTCACCCACCCGCCCTTCCCAGCGCACCCATCACCCTTCGTGGCTTTCGCGTTGGGTTTGAGGTCGCAAAAATAACATTCTACTTTTAACTCGTGAAAACATTGAGTCAGGATCTAAAGAAGCGCAATGGCCACCCTTTCCATGACTTTTGCTCTGCCTATTATAAAAGTCAGGCATACCCGTTTTAGAAAGCAGAGAAAAGCAAAAGGAAGAAAATAACAAGCATCTCACAGACAAGCACTTACTGACATTTGTGGTGTATTTCTTGCCAGGCTTTTTATATGCATTTGTTTTTATATAGTTGGGGTCATTTTGTGTTTATAATTTCACACCCTGAATGTTTTGAGTTAACAGTATGTCCTAAGAATATCTCATATGATCAAAAACTCTCTGTAGGGCCAGGCATGGTGCCTCATGCCTATAATCCCAGCACTTTAGGAGGCCAAGGCGGGAGGATTGCTTGAACCCAGCAGTTTGAGACCAGCCTGGGCAACATGACAAAACCTCATCTTTACAAAAAAAATACAAAAAAAAAAAAAGAAAAATTAGCGGGGCATGATGGTGCATTCCTGTAGTCCTAGCAACCTGGGAGGCCGAGATGACAGGATCATTTGAGCCCGGGAGGCGGAGGTTAAAGTGACCCATGATTGTGCCACTGCACTCAAGCCTGGACAACACAGCAAGACTCTGTCTTAAACAAACAACAACGACAACAACAACAAAAAACTCTCTGTAAACATGCTATTTAATATCTACATCAGGTTCACGTTCCACTGCAATCATACCTAGAATAGCACAGGATGGACCATAGTGGAATTAAGCATTCGCCTGTAGGTTTTTTTTTTTAATACAAACACTTCTGTAATGAACATTTTTGGTATAAATGTTTGTCTGGGTCCTGATTATTTCTTTGAAATAGATTTTCTGGAACATATAATGGGATTATCAATTATGATGTCTTAAAGGAATTTTTATTTCTATTTTTTAAAATTATTAAGAACCAACCCATATGGTGATTATTGAGGACACAATGACCAATAGATATGGCACCTACCTTGGGGAGATCCCATGACATACACACACACCACTCTAAACCTCATGCAAAATGGATTATCATTATCATTCTGTATGGGAACAGTTCAATTAGAAACTACAGTATAATGTTGCAGACCATTTGGGGCAAATCTTCCCATAACCTGTGACTTTCCCCACAGGGCAGAACTTGAGTGTTCTTTTGACGTTTAAGCATCGTTTACATAGCACACGTGATCCGTGAGCCTCCCCCTTCTTGGGGTCAAACTTATGGAAAATGAGAGGGCTGAGGCAAGGTGCGTTTCTGCCACCTCCTCTGCCAGGCTAGTTCCTGCCTCTGAGCCTTTGCTCGTGCCATCCTCTACCTGGAATGCCTCCTCTCTGGCAAGCTCTTAATCAGGCTTCAAAGGCCATGTCCAATCCCATCCCAGAGGTCTCCCCAGGCTTTGCCAGCCCACAGTGAATTCCTTTCCTACTCAATATCCTAAGCACCAATGTGCACACTTGCTGAAACATGAGCTCCATAGAGACTAGAAATTGGCATATGATTGGAAGCCAACAAATAGCCAATGAATCGATCAAAAGGCATACACCATTCCATGCTGCTTACTAAATCCTTGTGTGTGTGTGTGTTAATTTATCTCCTCAAATCAATTATATGGTGTAGTGGTGAAGATCAGATCCCAACACCACCTTTAAGGGCCTTCTGGCCTTGGGCAGTACTCCATTTCATCATCAAAACGCAGATAATAATAGTATCTATCTCTTTGGGATTGTTGTAAGAATGAAGTAATATACCAGGAAACAAGGAAACTGTGTCAAAAGACATAGGAGCCATTTTGAAGAATTGCCCCTGACCAAAAGGCGGGTGGATCATGAGGTCAGGAGTTCAAGACCAGCCTGGCCAAAATGGTGAAACCTCGTCTCTACTAAAAATACAACAAATTAGCCAGGCGCAGTGGCAGGTGCCTGTAATCCCAGCTACTCGGGAGGCTGAGGCAGGAGAATCGCTTGAACTCAGAGGGCGGAGGTTGCAGTGAGCTGAGATCACGCCACTGCACTCCAGCCTAGGCAACAGAGTGAGACTCCGTCTCAAAACAGAAAAAAAACCAAAAGATTAAAATGTGAAATATAGGCTGGGTGCGGTGGCTCACGCCTGTAACCCCAGCACTTTGGGAGATGAGCAGATCACCTGAGGTCAGGAGTTCGAGATCAGCCTGGCCAACATGGTGAAAGCCCGTCTCTACTAAAAATACAAAAAGTAGCCTGGCATGGTGGTGAGCACCTGTAGTCCCAGCTACTTGGGAGGCTGAGGCAGCAGAATCGCTTGGACCTGAGAGGCGAAGGTTACAGTGAGCTGAAATCACACACTGCACTCTAGCCTAGGCAACAGAGCAAGACATCGTCTCAAAAAAAAAAAAAAAAAAAAAAAATGTGAAATATAAAAATCTTTGAGTTCATAATAAATTTTTAAACATCATTGTTTATCTTAGATGTTGCTTGAGCACAAAGCTATTCTAAAAATTGATGAAAAGGGAAGTATCTAGCATTTTAAAAGAGAATTAAATGATACGCCACATTTCTCTTACACTCATTTCTTAGAACGTAATAAGGGTTCGATAATGTTATGCTTTACTGAGCAATTAGAATATGAGTTTCTTAAGAGCAGGAAATGAATCATCTCTTTATGATTATTGTTATTCCTTTCTTCTTTCTTTTCACTAATCCTCTGTAGTTCCCCAAAGAGGGGCTTATGCTTAGGCTCTGAGTAGGTGATCAAGTATTGATCAAGTCCCACCCCAGAATCCACAAAGGTCTTCAATTGTCACAATCCTCTTCCTTTTAGTTTTTAAGAGGCAGGATGAGAGAGTCCCACAGGCTGAAGGCGAGGGCTCTGGGAGGCAACACTTTGATCCGAGCAGGCAAGCCCTCCTCATCTCTCTCTGCCTCACTTCTTTGATAGGAGCAGAGGAAGGAATTGACTTTAAGAAGCCAGATCATTAGTGCTAGAAGAGAGTGGAGCCAACACCCCATCTGACCTCCTCATTTTGCACATGAAGGCACCGTGGCTCCTGGAGGTTAAGTGACTTGCCCAAGATCACAAAGCCAGTCAGCTGGGCTCCCAGCCCAGGGCACTTTCAACCGTGCTACTTCCAGGAAGTTGCTGGAAAAGAAATTCAAAGCTCAGCTTTCAGATGACTGAGATGAGTTTGCCGAGGCAACCAGCTCAACTCTGCTTCCAGGCAACGAGAGAGAGAGAAAAAAAGAATGCTTTAAATCACTGTGGACTATACCTATTCCCAGGTGCTATTCTGCACAGCATGGTCCTGTCATTTGCAGAAATTTCACAGCTGTTTCAAGGTGAGATCACAACTTCTCCCAAATGCTCCTGAGCCGGATCCTGAAGAGGCCTGGCATTCCCAGGAAAAACAGGAGCTTTCAGTCTCTCCGCCTCATCCCCAGCCTGGCCATGGCTACCAACCCAAGACCTCCAGAAACCTCCAACCAGTGGGAAGGGGGCCTGAAGAATGTTGGGGAACAACAGCTGAGCCTGAGCCTCAGGGAGGTGGCTCTCAACCGGCACACGGCTTAAACGTCCTCTAAACATGATGCCACCTGCATTGAGATCTCAGTCTGACCTCTCCCCGGGCCCCAGACATTTCTACCTGAGTGTCACATGGCACCTTAACCTGTCTGCTGCAGAGGTGTTGGTTTCCTGTCTCATCACTCTTGCTCTTGTTCTCACCCTCTCGATAGCCACTCTTCCCTCAGTCCTCTAAAAATGGCACCATCCATTCACTTGTCCAGGCTGAACATCTGAGAGTCATTTTGACTCTGCGCCTTCCTGAACCCACTAGGTCCCCGTTCATCAGCAAGTCCTGTGGTGATAAGCTTTGGCTCTGTGTCCCCACCCAGACCTCAACTTGTAGCTCCCATAATTCCCACATGTTGTGGGAGGGACCTGGTGGGAGATGATTGAATCATGGGGGCGGATCTTTCCCATGCTGTTTTCATGATAGTGAACGGGGCTCATGAGATCCGATGGTTTAAAAAAACACGAGTTTCTCTGCACAAGCTCTTATTTTTTTTTTTTTTTTTGCCTGCTGCCATCCACGTAAGATGTGACTTGCTCCTCCTTGCCATTAGCCATAATTGTGAGGCCTCCCCAGCCAGGTGGAACTGTAAGTCCAGTTAAACCTCCTTATTTGTACATTAGCTAGTCTTGGGTATCTCTTTATCAGCAGCATGAAAATGGACAAATACATATGGGCTCTTCATCAGTGGGGTTTCTGCAATCCAACTGATGCCATCCTTCCTTACTGCTGCCACCCTTGTCCAAACGGATCACCTCTAACTTGAGCTGCACGTGCAGCCTCCTGACCGTCCCCCCTGCACTCACTACTCACCCTTAACGCCCCAGCCCCTACCCATGTGACAGGGCCATTTTTAAAAATGTAAAGCAGATCACTTATCTGCATTGAAGCCTCAGGTGGCTTCCTATTGCAGGTCAAACAAAACCCAAATAAAATCCTCAGCATCTCCAAAAAGTCCCGCCAAGACCAGAGTTTGCCTCTCCATGCCCCGTGCTCCTGTCCAGGTCCTTCCTCAGGACCCACTGTGCACCCGCCCCACAGCCTCTGCCCCTCTAATTAACGAAGCCGTTGCTGCTGCCTCTGGTGCTCTTCCCATTAGGGCACCATCTCCTCACTCGGGGCTCGGCTCCAACATTGACTTCGCAGAAAAGCTCTCCTGAGCCTACCCCACACTCTACACCACCACTGTTTTCTCCACTTTGTAGCATGCACTGCTGTGCTTCTTAGCATTATATTTTTTCTTTCCCACATGTGTCTGCCTCCACTTTCTCATGAAAGTTCCATGACACGGGCCTTTGCTTTCCTTGCTCAGTAATGCACCCTTTGTACCCCACACATCACAAGTGCCAATAATGATTGTGGAAGGTACAATTTCAGTTTCCGAGGAGGTTGAGCTGTGAGGACAACTTCTATGAGCCAATAAAAAGAAAACCTCCTGGCTGGGGGCAGTGGCTCATGCCTGTAATCCCAGCAGTTTGGGAAGCCAAGGCAGGCAGATCACTTGAGGTCAGGAGTTCGAGACCAGCCTGGCCAGCACGGTGAAACCCTTCTACCAAAATTAGCCAGGCATGGTGGCTTATGCCTGTAATCTCAGCTACTCGGGAGGCCAAAGCAGGAGAATCGCTCAAGCGATGGAGGTTGCAGGAAGTGCAGATCACGCCACTGTACTTCAGCCTGGGCGACACAGCGAGACTCCACCTCAAAAAAAAAAAAAAGAAGAAGACCTCCGCCAAGAAAGCTTCTGGGCCCCTGCTGTTCTATATACTACTGGTTCTCCAACCTGGCTAAACATTGAAATCATGGAACAGTTTTTTTTCCCTAGTCAACATGATTTACTTCATCTAAGGTGAGCCTAGGAATCAGGAGTATTTAAAGATCCCAACTGGTTCTAACATGCAACAAAATTTGTGAACCACTGGTCTACGACTCATATGCAACAATAGGCAGAAAATGCTCCCGATATACTATTCTAAAAGGAAGAACAAGAGCAAAGAAAGGAAGAAACAATATTAATTGAATGTCTATGCAAAGTTTTATGCTAGGAAATTTATACCCTATTCCATTTAATTTTATTTCATTTTATTTTTTTAGTTTTTATTTTTTTTTGAGACGGAGTCTCGCTCTGTCGCCCAGGCTGGAGGGCAGTGGCCAGATCTCAGCTCACTGCAAGCTCTGCCTCCCGGGTTCCCGCCATTCTCCTGCCTCAGCCTCCCGAGTAGCTGGGACCACAGGCGCCGCCACCTCGCCCGGCTAATTTTTTGTGTTTTTAGTAGAGACGGGGTTTCGCCGTGTTAGCCAGGATGGTCTCGATCTCCTGACCCCGTGATCCGCCCGTCTCGGCCTCCCAAAGTGCTGGGATTACAGGCTTGAGCCACCGCGCCCGGCCTCCATTTAATTTTAAAAGCAATACTGTGAGATAGGCATTTCATTGATTTAACAAACCCTTAGAATTTATCATTTTTCAGGGACTCGTCTAAGCTCTTTATACTATTAACTAATTTAATCTTCATAGCAAATTCATGAGGCAGGAACTATCCCTCATTTTCCAGACAGGGAATTGAGGCACAGAGAGGTTAAGTAACATGTCTAAGATCACACAGCTGAGAAGTGTCAGAACTCAGTCTGTTTCCAGAGTCCAAGTATATAACCTCTTTGTGATCCTGCCTCTGTCACTATCTCTACTTGATACATTGCAGCTCAAAGATATAAAATAACTTGCTCAAAGTCACAGGACACATGCAATCACATCTGATTTTAAATCCTATTCCCTGTACTTTTCATGCTGATGCATCTAGTATTTTCAGCTAGACTCTAAGAGCTTTGAAAGTAGAGGCCGCAGCCATATCATTTATTGCTCCTTATTCAACCAAAAAGTTGGCTATGGTGCTATGGGCACAGTAGATGCTTAATAAACAGTTGTATAAAGTGAAAATTGTAGGAGTGTTCAAAATAAATGCATTAGGATTAATTTCAAGTACATATGGTATTTACAATTGGGCTCACTGCCTGGCAGAAGCTGTTCTTTAATAATAAGATTAGAATGACTTGCAATTAACACATCAAAGCAGCAGCTGACAGTATCCAGCTCTCTGCTCATTAATGGTCTTTCTTTCTTTATATATAAATGAGGGTCTTGCAGTTTGGAAAGCACATTTATAAATCAATAAACAATAGTAATAATTATTTTTAATAATTGCCTTAATATGATCATCATTATAGTGATAACAAGAACAATATGATGGAGAATGAGCTGTTCCCTGACCAGTGAGAAAAATGTGACTTTCAGATTCCACAGTGAGTGATCAGTCTCAGAAACCGATTTTCTTTGTTCTTTCATTCCAAATTTGTTTCCTCTAAAATGTTTACTGATGTAAAGACAACTTCAGAAAAATCAAATGTTATGCAGAATCCACATTACTTTAATCTCCAAGGCTATATTGTGACTATATTGTGTAGCATTTGGAGCTTAGACTCTCTCTTTAGAAAATCCTCTTTTTACCACTCCCCCCTCTCTCCATATACCAGTCACTAGAGTTTTTCCGTCCCTTGAATACACACAGCCTCACCTGGGATGCTCATCTCCACATGCCCAGGGTGGTTATATCATTCTATCTCATTACTCTGTTGAGTTTTCTTAAAGGCACTGGTCACTACCTGAAATTATCCTCATTTTACAGGTGAAGAGACTGACTCACAGAATGATTAAGCAAATTGCCCAAGTTCACATGGCTTCCAACAGCAGAGCAAGGATAAGAACCCAGGCAGAACAAAAGAGCCTCAAAGGCCATGCTCATACCTGGGCGTCCCCTTGCCTCTCTTGCTGCTATTCTGTGGTCTCTGTTGGATAGAGAGCAATTCTAGGCTCTACTGAATTCTCTCTGAGTCTCAGTTTTTTTTTCTGGTGTAAATTGGGGATAAAAATAACTCCCTGGGGGGGTTGTTGTGCAAACTAACTGAATTAATCACTGTAGAAAACCGAAAGTGCCTGCCACGTAGGAGGTCCTCAGATGTATGTCCCAGCTCTACTATCCACTAGCTGTGGGACCCGAGGCAAGTTATTTAAACTTCTTGCACCTCAGTTTCCTCATCTGTAAAATGCACATAGTGTTATTACACTTCTCATGAGGATTTTGTGGCAACTAAGTGAAATAATATAGTTGAAGAGCTTAAAAAACCACTAGACACATATAAGTTCAAGAGATATTAGTTGGGGGGTGGTACTATTATTATTACTCTGTTCTACCCTTGTCCAGATGCAAACATTTTATGATTTAATCAGAGTGTCGAGACTCTCTCAGTGTCCACTGTTTTTATTGATCCTGTGTCTCAGTCATTTTTCCATGGTTCTCTGTAGTTTTCTTCATTATCATTTTAGTGGCAGTAGAATAAGTCATCAAGGTGCTGACCAATTGCCTGATGGGTTTTCAATTTAGCAAACATTTCCTGAACACTTATTTTGCACCAGCTCTGTGCTAGGGTCTTCCAAAGATAAAAAGAAATATTCATGAGATATATTCCCTACCTCCAAGGAAACTGAAACACAGTACAATACCTGATGTAATCGAGCCTAAAAAAAAAAAAAAAAAACAATGTGTACCAGCTCAGGTGAGCAAGGAGTCAGTTCAATCAAAGGCGAGATTTGGATGTGCAAACTAAGCATGCTCTTTCTACAACTGTCTTCTGGTGAACATGAACTAGAATGCTGAAAGACTGGAATGGGAAAGAGCCCTCGAGATTTTCAGGTCCCTCATGTTTACTTTACAGACCAGGAAACAGCAACCCGGAGAAAGCAGAATTGTCCAAGTTTCCACAGCACAATGGTGACCTTGGGGGCAAGAAAGACACAAGGTACACTGACTGCTCTCTGGCCAGTGAGAAGAAGGAAACTAAAGCACGGAGTCTGGAGTTCAAGAGAACAATTCCTCAGGCCAGACGCCAGGCCTGTGAAGACTTGGATGGTTACTAAACCTCTCTGAGTCTCAGCTCCCTCTTCCCACGTACTGCACAGGTATTTTAAACACAATGACATACTATTAACTCAGGATGAGTTCATTTAGAATTGGGGTTGTTTTTTTTTTCCTTTAAAGCTCAGTTTGCTAGCTTCTAAAAATTAACCTAAATAAACAGAAGTATGAATAAGCTTATATTTTGCGAAGTGTTTTCTTAGTTTTTATCTCATTCAAGTAAATGCCTTAAAAAGCTAATAGTGATGAGGAAACAGGTTCAAAGAGATCAAGCACTTATCTGAAGTCCTCCTACTAGGAAGACAACATGGGTTCAAACTGACATCTGCCAAGGCCATACCTTTTCCTACTGTTCTTTGCTGAAGTGACTTTGCTGTTGTTGTTGTCTTTGTTTTATTATTGTTTTCTTGAGATGGAGTCTCACTCCGTCTCCCAGGCTGGAGTGCAGTGGTGCGATCTCAGCTCACTGCAACCTCCACCTCCTAGGTCAAAGAGATTCTCCTGCCTCAGCCTCCTGAGTAGCTGGGTTTAGAGGCACCTGCCACCACGCCCAGCTAATATTGTTGTATTTTTAGCAGAGGTGGGGTTTCGCCATGTTGGCCAGGCTGGTCTCGAACTCCTGACCTCAGGTGATCCACCTGCCTTGGCCTCCCAAAGTACTAGGATTACAGGCATGAGCCACTGCACCTGGCCTGCTTTTGCTATTAGTACTTTAACAAACACACAATACCTCCAGGGTTCACATTCGTGCAAGAAAACTTGGAATATCAGTTAGTTTACTGAGATTCTTTCATATGTTTAAGGGTATACATAGGTCACTAGTTTATTCTATTTATTAAAAGTGAAATTAGTAACTGTGTGGACACCAAAAAATCCTTTGGCCGTCAGTGTATTTGAGAATTTCTATATATTTTATAGTTTTAGCTAACAAACATTCACTGCAAACCTACTATGTGCCAGTTATTGTCCTGGGTAGTGTCTCTGCATTGGAGGATATGCCAGCCAGGTTTGTAGATTTCCAAATTGTTAGGGGCAAAGGTGTCAGGGACCTAACAAGCAAGTTTTCCAAATTCCTCACAATGGCGAGAGTCCCTAGTTAGAGAGGATGCTTGGACCTCTGGGATTGCTTTGAAAAGCTTTTGGGAAGGAGGCCCTGTGGGAAATGCCTGGAACTCCCTCAAATTGGCTCCATTTCAGACCCCGAAGACCAAGAAAGCATTGAAAGGGGAGTCCTGAAGGAACCATTTATATGGAGATCTTTTTCGTGGAGCTGTTCAGGAGCTTGGACGCAGTCCACAGCTAACAGGGCTATTTCTGTTCCAACCAGAAGACGCTAACTATCTCTGGCTTCTAACCAGTTATAATGGCTAAATACACAAGAAAAGAAAAAACAAAAGAAAGAAGAAAGAAAGAAAAAGAAAGAAGAAAAGAGAGAAAATTTAGTAAAGAAAGAAAAAAAAAGGGAATGTTTTTCCTCTAGTGTCATGGTACTGTGGAGCATTACAGCTGGAAGGGACTTCTCATTTTAGCCCATCCAGGTGTTTGGGGTTGTAGAATCCTGATTCACCCCCTAAAGAAATTCGTGGACTTGGGAAAGATGGACAACGGCCTCAGCAACCCATATTAGAAATCCTCATGTGCACTCCCTCCAAAGCTGGACTTCCAGGTCCTGTCAGTCTGGGAACCTGGTGATACCTCACAGGGGATCCCCATCACAGTCAGGGCCTCCCTCCCTCTCCTCCCTTTCCCTTGACCCCCACCCTCCACTCCTCAGCCTGCTCCGCGCTCCATGAACCTGCACTGGGTGGAAGGAGCTAGAGAACGCTGTGTATAAATCTTAGTTCTACTGAGTCTCAGTTTTCTTTGTGTATAAAACAGAGAAAATAACACCTACCTGGGAAGGTCCTTGTGAGGATGACATGAACAATGGCTGTGAAACACCTAGAAAGTGCTATCCACAAAGGAGGTGCTCTGCCAGGAATGCCAGACATCTTGCCCCACTACACAAAGACTTCCCATGAGGAAAGACGTCGCTGAAAGTTTTAAGGGCATAATTTCCCTTTCCAGGTCTTCAGCTTCCATATGTACTCTTACTCAAAACTGATAGGCCTGAGGATCCCCCTGAGATCGGTGTCACACCGTGGAGGTGGCAATTGAACTAAGTCTTAAGGGATAAGAAGTCCGTTATTAAGCATTTAGTTGAGAAAAGAAAGAGAAAGGTTTCTAAGCAGAAGGAACCTGGCACTGAAAGGTAAGACAAGCTGAAAATGCATGGGCAAACAATGAGATCCACCTCTGAGTCATCTTGTAACAGGAAAAATGTCATGGTGCCTCTAAGGGTAGTTAGTCCAGCCATCAATAAGTGCAGGTTGACCTAATGATTAACCAGTTGATAACAAAGCCTTCCTAAATGCTATCTCCTCATTAGAAGCCTTTGTAATGTTGATTGAGCTAAGTAGGATCTTCCAAAGAATTTAGGCTCCTCTGAAACAGCTGTTCCTCTGAGACAGCTGTTTGCCTGGATTTTCTTGCAGAGCACCTAAAAGGCTTGTCTGAGGAATGATGCGACGTGATCTGATGTAACCACCGGGGCTGAACCATCGGTGGTTGAAGGAGGCTCTGGGGAAGCTGTACCCCAGAAAACGATCCGTGTGTGAACCCCTGTATTTTGTGAAAGCCTAACATTTTAAACATTTTTTTTTTTTAGTAGAGGGTCCCCTCACTCTTTTTTCCCCTTCTCTTTTATTGTTTATAATTAGTTCTGCCATGGTACCAAAGCCCCGAAGGAGGGTGCCCACAGCTCATCGCTTTGCTCCTCTTGGGCCACAGCACTTCTTGGTTGTCATTGGCTTTATTTTCTACTGAGCACATTGTAATCAATGCCTCTTCTTCCTCTTTTAACACCAAGGCCTGGAGACCAGTGCTTCTCAAACCTGTGCCTATGACTCAGTGTTTTGTGAAAAGACAGATTCAGATCTGTTAACTGTGACCTGAGGACCCGGGTCCCGCATCTCTAACACGCTCTCAGGTGACGCAGACGCCACTGGTCTGTGGACCACACGTTGAGTGGGAGAGTTGAAGACTGGGTTGGCAATTGCTCCCCACCAGCCCAAAACAACACCTCCTTGCAGGAGTCACACAAAACTGAGAGAGCTCATTCATTGATAGGATTGTCTCTGTGCCTCCTTTTTGGGGAGCTGATAACAATCTTTTGCACAGGTATGGCAGTTTACTATTTACAGAGTCCTCTCCTGCCTGTCTTCTCATTTCTCTTCCCCCCACGCTGGGAGGAAGTTCAAGAAGGCAGAATGTAGGCCTGGCATGGTGGCTCACACCTGTAATCCTAGCACCTTGGGAGGCTGAGGCAGGTGGATCATTTGAGGTCAGGAGTTCAAGACCAGCCTGGCCAACAGGATGAAACCTCATCTCTACTGAAAATGTAGAAATTAGCTGGGCGTGGTGGTGTGCACCTGTAGTCCCAGCTCCTCAGGGTGCTGAGGCAGGAGAATCGCTTGAACCTGGGAGGTGGAGGTTGCAGTGAGCCAAGATTGTGCCAATTCACTCCAGCCTGGGAGACAGAGCAAGATGCCATCGAAAGAAAGAAAGAAAGAAAGAAAGAAAGAAAGAAAGAAAGAAAGAAAGAAAGAAAGAAAGAAAGAAAGAAAGAAAGAAAGAAAGAAAGAAAGAAAGAAAGAAAGAGAGAGAGAGAAAGAAAGAGAGAAAGAAAGGAAGGGAAAGAAAGAGAGAGAGAAAGGAAAGGAAGGAAGGAAGGAGAAAGAAAGAAAGAAAGAAAGAAAAAAAGAAAGAAAGAAAGAAAGAAAGAAAGAAAGAAAGAAAGAAAGAAAGAAAGAGAGAAGAAAGAAAGAAAGAAAGAAAGAAAGAAAGAAAGAAAGAAAGAAAGAAAGAAGAGAGAGAGAAAGAGAGAGAGAGGGAGGGAGGGAGGAAGGGAAGAAGGAAGGAAGAGAAAGAGAGAGAAAGAAAGAGAGAAAGAAAGAGGAAGGAAGGAAGGAAGGAAGGAAGGGAGGGAGGGAGGGAGGGAGGGAGGGAGGTAGGGAGGGAGGGAGGAAGGAAAGGCAGAATCTCCCATTCGTGAAAGGAGGAAAGCAAGGCTCAGGGAGGCCCCAGTTTTCCAAGACGCTCTAGTCTTCATGGCACTGAAAAGTTGACTTGCCTCTCTCATGCCTATTGTTCCCCCCAGCTGACAGCCCACAGCTGTGGTGGCCTCTGGCCTGGAACAGAGAGAAGAAGCCAAGGAAAGCATCACAGTAAGAGAACATCTTGCTATGCCCGTTGATGACAATGTCATGGCTACACTTGTCCATACGTTAAAATCGCCTGCAACTAGCTTGTGCCCCCAGTGCCAGGCATCCTGCCTGTCTATCTCTGCTCTCTTCTTCACAACAACCCTGCAATTTCTTCTCACAGTTGAGGAAGAAGTTAAGTAACTTGCTCAAGGTCCCTGAGTCAGTTGCAGGGCGGGGTTCAGCGTCAGGGCACTGGACATCCCAGGCTGTAATGTGGTAGTAATCTGTTAGAGCTCTTACATGTATTGTTCATTCTAGTCATTTGGTTGCCCACATCATAGTGCCTTACTCTGCCAGAAATGTCTGTTACCTTCCAGAAATATCTGCTGAATAGAATTAAATGGAATTTATCTGAGTAATGTCTTATAATACATTATATTTCAATAACTATTGCCCCTTGAAGTGACTAGGAAGTGGGAACACAGCCATTTCATACTCTAAATATAAAGTCAGTGCCATTTTATGTTTGTGAACTTGCCATAAAGAAAACGTTACAAATGAAGTACAATTAGGAACAGGGCAGCTAAGGTGCGATAATTATTTGTTTCTGTTGCATACTTTCTGTGGGTGAAAGATCCAACCATCCATAGGTTTCTTTCTTCATTTTTACTTCCTTCTTAGCAATAATAAATATAAATAATAATAATAATACCTTTTTCGCACCATATTATTTGCCAGTTACGCCACTGGGTATACATTATTTCACTTAATCCTTACAAAAAGCCTAGAAAGGAGGTGTTATTATCTTTAAAGCTAACAAAAATGTGTTCAGCAAGCCTGAGTGCCTGGCCCCAAATCATATCCCTGGTAACAGGGTTTCCATAGTTCCTCTGACATTGTCTCTTCTCTTTGTTTTTACCACATTGTCTTTCCAATACTGATGCAAATTTAGTTTGAAATGAGATGAAACTGACTAACGTGAACACTTTGAAATCACCTACAATATATTGTGGGGTTTTTTTGGTGGAGGGGTGGGGGGAGGGCACAGGGTCTCACTTTGTTGCCCGGGCTGGAGTGCAGTGGTGTGATCATAGCTCACTGCAGCCACCACCTCCCAGGATCAAGCGATACTCTTGCCTCAGTCTCCCAAGTAGCTGGGACTACAAGCATGCACCAATGCACCCAGCTAATTTTTTTTTATGTTTTGTGAGATGGAGTCTCACTGTGTTGCCCAGGCTGGTCTTAAACTGCTGGCCTCAAGTGCTACTCCCACCTCGGTTTCCCGAAGTGCTGGTGAACTCTTCTACAATATTTACATTGTTTTCTCATATTTATGATCATTTATTCTCCCCCTCCCCTCTGCCACCCCTCCCTGATGTCCAGTCCTTGAAAATGCTCTGCCTATTGCTAAGTTACGGAGGAATAAGCAGAAGCCTGAAGAAGGGTCATCATCAACTAAAAGCCAGGCAAGAAACCATTTTACTTAGCTATTCTGCTCCCTGCAACCTTTTTAAATTATAGTACACCTTTCCATTTCTGGTTAGAACAGACTGTATTGCTTTTGGCCAAAACCCATGCAAGACCTGCAGTGAATGAGAAGAGCATGTACAAAGTTATTCTGAGAAAGTGACCAAGTAGGGGTACGTTCCTGAGTATGAAAATATTCACATTTCAGAGCTAATGCATAGAAAATCATCACACAAATACCTCACTCACAGTCTCATTCATCCGAGTCAAGTATTTGTTGAAAGAATGAAATACAGCATCTAAAGTGAGTTTTGCTCTGACTTTTCAAGTGGTGAAAGGAAAAAGAGATCATAAAACTATGTCTGGGTCAAATCATCAGTGACTTCCCTTTTCTCTTTCACGATTGACTCTCCGTGATTGATCCTCTGGGAATAACTTCCCCTGAGCTCTTGGCCAAGTTTCAGACGATAAACGTGTGATAAAAATATTGACGAAAATCCTTCGGTTCAGGGTTCACTAGTCTTGAGTTCATTGGTTTCTGCCTCTGATGTAAAAACAGTCAATGTCTGGATCCAGACAGTGGAAATTACCATCCTGTCTCACCTGGAAGGGGGGGATGGGGTACCACGGCAGGGGGCCTCATACCATCCTCTCTCACCTGGGAAGGGGTGTGGTGTACCACGGCAGGGGGCCCCACTGTTACCCCCTCTGCTTGCCTTACAATACTAGGGGAGAGGGTGGAAGGAAGATAAAAGTGTTCCTCTCTCCATCCCTTTCTCTTTAGCACCTGAGATCGACTTGGTACCAAAAAAGTACTTGCCCGCTGAATGGAAGAAAAAAGGAAGGGTGGGCGGGAAGAAGGAGGGAGACTCATCTTGCTCATCAAGTGAGGTAAGGGCAAGCCAAGAAGTGACGCCATTTTAGCAAAGAGGCAAGGGTGTGAAACAACCCAGACTAGGAAGGAATCTAGAAGCAGTTCATTCAGTAGGTGCAAGGTGCAGGGCCAGCCAGGGAGAGCAACTGGACCAATGAGGGTTTCCATGCCAACCTGAAGAGCTTGGTCTTTATTCTCTAGTTGACAGTCATCGATCATTGGACTGTTCTTTTTTTTTTTTTTTTTTTTTTTGAGACGGAGTCTCGCTGTGTCGCCCAGGCTGGAGTGCAGTGGCCGGATCTCAGCTCACTGCAAGCTCTGCCTCCCGGGTTTTTACGCCATTCTCCTGCCTCAGCCTCCCGAGTAGCCGGGACTACAGGCGCCCGCCACCTCGCCCGGCTAGTTTTTTGTATTTTTTAGTAGAGACGGGGTTTCACCGTGTTAGCCAGGATGGTCTCGAACTCCTGACCTCGTGATCCGCCCGTCTCGGCCTCCCAAAGTGCTGGGATTACAGGCTTGAGCCACCGCGCCCGGCCGATCATTGGACTGTTCTAAGGAAGAGAGAGATATAACTAAAATGGTGTTTTAGAAACAGCTTTCAGGCTGCAGGGAGAGAAGATAGGTTAGGGGGTGAGGAGCTAAGGGTAAAGAAAAGGAGCACTAGAGGCGCCCCCACAGGCCATGGGGCAGCCTGCAGAAAGTGCAGATGGACAGCAGCAAGTTAAAGGCAAGAGAGCCCGATGCCCCGGTGCTTGCCTGGCTGCTGAGGGAGAGTGGAAAATCTAGGCGGACGTCCAGATTTCTCATACAGAGGTGACACAGGATGGGAAGCAGGTTGGAACGTTCCGTTAGGAACATGATAAATAGCTAATCTCTGTTGCTATTCTATTTCCCTTTCATTTAGTTTGGACAAGGGAGGCAACACTCTCTCAATAACGCCTTTCTTGTTTTTAGCTTTGTTGGTCATTCACTGATGTCGGTAGGGTGGGGGAGCTGGTGGGAGGACTGAGGGCGAGGGGTATTAGTAAACATGAAGCGAAGGCCTCGGGATGGTTGTTAAACAGAGAGTCAGGCTGAATCAGGCGAGGCCGGAACACCTGCCATGTGTCCGATGCCCAGAGCGCCCGGGCGTGTCCCTGAGGCAGGGCCACTCCCCCTGCGAGCCGTTTCCAAACCAAATGAGATGAAGACACACAAAGAACAAATGCCTTCGGCACCCACTGACAGCGGAGGCGCTCCCGGGCGCAACTCAGGGACAGCTCTTCCAGCTTAACCTTCGGAGCTTGTGGGTTTGCTTACAGGGGTTTTTTAAATTTTCTGCGTGTGCAGGTGTTTTTTTTTTTTTTGTTAGTTTCAAAGCAGCTGCAACTTGCCTCTGACATTTCAAAGTGATGGAGGTGCTTTTTCCTCCTGCCACCCTCTCTGGTGCTTCCTGCGCCTCGCCTCGCTCATCTTGGACTCTGAAGACTCTTGCTCCGGATGACCAGGAGGAGAGTGCATGCCACACGTCCGAAGCTGCGTCTCCACAGAGATCCCCTCCTTCCTACTGCCTCGCTCACATTCTTGAAGCCCCCTGGCTCCTTGCCCAACACTCCCCAGTCTCACAAAGAAAAGAATTTGCTTTTTTTCCCCCCTTCCTCCAAGCTCTCCTTCTCTTTCTCTGTCTCTCTCACTGTTTGTCTCTGTCTCACAGTCTCTCTCAGTCTCTGTCTGAATCTTTCTGTCTCAATCTCTCTGTCTCTGTCTCCTTGTCTCTGTCTCTCTGTGTCTCTGCCTGTCTGTCTCTCTCTGTGTCTCTGTTTGTCTCTCTCTGGTTTTCAGTCTCTCTCTCTCTCTTTCTCTCTCTCTCTCTTTTTCAAATTTCAAAGCGTTGCTTTGAATGACGGACTATTCAGGACAGGCAGAATGAGGCCTCTCTGGGGCTCGGCTGCAGTCAAAGCCTCCCGCACTTCTAAAGGGGCTGCGGCCCGTCTACCCGGGGCGCGGGCGGCGTTGTCGCGGCGGCGGCGGCCCTGCTCCCCGACTGGCCATCTGTATGCAAATCTCAGCAGACCCAGCAAACTTGCATCAGCCTGGTCGGCCTGGCGGGCTGTGCACTCAGCAATTATCAGTGCACATCGGGCCTTTGTGCCCACGGCCGGGCTTTGTGGGTGCCCAGCACCTGCACCTCGGAGGTGGCAGATGGCAGGACTTGGCAGCAATATGGAAGTTTGCCTGAATGTGGCCAAGCCACAAATGGACATCTTTTATTTCTTCCTGGGGGTGGGGAGCTGAAGAGAGGGGATTAGTGCTGGATTACCACCCATTCGCGCACTCGGCAAATATTTATTGAGTGCCTACTATGTGCCCCCAGCCAGTGGTCTCAGGAAGAGTCCAACAAAGGAAGGAAATGATGTGGGTGTTTTGCTGAGAAGAAAGAAAAAAATCCTGGGAAGTGGCTATTTGCATTCAAAATTGCTACATACGCAACTGGCGGGACAGGTTTTCATTCCTGGAGACTGCGGCCATGGCAAGCCCAGGGGCCCCTCCCTTCCCGGCTCCTCGCAGACCCCAGCTCCTGCCTGGCCCCTGTGCCACACGCTCGTGCAAGCTGCCGTAGTGCCACCATCAGAGTGTGCTCTACCCAAGAGTCTGGCTTGTCCTGAACCTCCGTGAGGTGGCCTCTGCCAAGGACTCCAGATGAAGACAGAAAAGTGCTGTTGCTTCCTCAGTCTGCCCACAGAGTGGAAAATGGTCTGGGTTTGCTGGGGAGACAGGCTGTGTCACAGGTCTGCTGGGAACGAGCTTCCTCTCCCAAGATGCCTTTGTTGTTGTTGTTGTTGTTTGTTTGCTTGTTTTTTACGACAGGGTCTCTCTGTCTCCCAGGCTGGAGTGCGGTAGTGCCATCAGAGCTCACTGCAGCCTTGAGCTCCTGGGCTCTGGCAATCCCCCAAATTCAGCCTCCTGAGTATCCAGGACTACAGGGGCACACCACCAAACCCAGCTAATTTTTTTAGTTTTTATTTTATTATTATTTTATTTATTTATTCATTCATTATTTTGTAAAGATAGAGTCTTGTGATGTTGCCTAGGCGGGTCACAAACTCATGGCCTGAAGCAATCCTCCCACCTTTACCTCCCAAAGCACTGGGATTACAGGCATGAGCAACCTCACCTGGCCATGATGCCTTTGTTAAACCATCATTCTGAGAGCTTTGCACATGGAGGGGGCTTTGCACATTTTCAAACTGCTTATAGCAGCCCAAATAGACTAAGACAAATGGAAAAGTAAGGCACTCTACCAGCTTCCCAGGTGGGTTTGCATCTGTTTTCACATAATTCATTCCATAAATTAGAGTGGGAGTTTTGCAGATATGGCATCAAAGCACCTGGTTTCTATAGGAGGTAGTTCAAGGCCAGTACAACAAAGCAAGGAGCTCAAAGCATTAGGGTATGTGCCCTTTCGGTCACTCTGCAAGTTGGTATTCAATTTACAGAGGAGAAAGCCAATCAGAGAAATGTTGTGAAAAGAGATCTTATGGCAAGTTTGAGAGAAAGCCCAGATGAAAGCCTTGGTCCCTGACCCCAGCGTTGAGCTGGTGTGAATGGCAGAGCAGATCGCTCCTCCAAAGTTAATTGGTCTTTGTTTAACAAGACCATTTTAATGCCAGGCTATTTTGAGAAAACATTTTGACAGGGCCTAAAAATTCTTTTTTATTTCCAAATAAGTATGCACCTGGCATTGTGGCCCCAAACCACACTGGAGCCTCAATCTGTCCCCACCTTCTGTGAATCTCTACTTCCCACCCTGTCCCTAGTGCTCCTGCATCTCTCACCCTTGCATCACTTTTGAGTGCCTTGCTTTGTTGTACTGGCCTTGAACTACCTTCCATAGAAAGCAGGTGCTTTCATGCCGTGTCTGCAAAACTCCCACTCTAATTTATGGAATGAATTATGTGAAAACAGATGCAAACCCACCTGGGAAGCTGGTAGAGTGCCTTACTTTTCCATTTGTCTTAGTCCATTTGGACTGCTATAACAAATTGCCATAGACTGGTGGCTTCAACAACAAACATTTATTTCTTACACTTCTGGAGGCTGGAAGTCCAAGATCAACATTCCGACAAATCTGGTACCTGATGAGGGCTCTCTTCCTGGTATGCAGATGGCCGTCTTCTTGCTATGTCCTCACATGGTGGAGAGCAGAGAGAAAGAAGCAGTAAGCTCTTATGTCTCTTCTTATAAGGGCACTAATCCCATCATGATGGCTTCATCCTCAGTCTAATTACCTCCCAAAAGCCCAATTTCCAAATACCATCACATTGAGGATCAGGGTTTCAACATACACATTTTGGGGAGACATAAATATTCAGTTCCTAATTCTATTTTATAAGAACAAGTAACACTCCCTGCTGGTTAACAAAGCAGAACTACCAGGCAAATCTGACATCCACATCAACATCTCTAAGGAATGAAGTTGAGCCTGTGACCAAATCAAAGTCAAGGCTGGGTGAACCTCAGGGTGGGGTTTGAATCAGCAACTAACGGAGGAAAGGATCAGGGCAGAAGGAGATGCCTGTGGCATATACTTCCTGTTGATAGCAAATACTCTTTATGCAGTTTGAGGGCACACAGTCAAAATATCCAATATGGTGGCTGGTACTGGGAACCATTCGCCATGACTAAGGCATTGCAGACTCCTGGGAACTAAACCTGAGAACAGGGTGTTTGCCTGCCCAGTATCATCAACTAGAAATAGCTCCCTGCCCCACACACTGGAGTTGGGGGCTGCAATTATTGTCCTGGGTTCCAGGAGGCACCATAAGATCTGGAAAGTGCCCTTCTGTGTACATCCTGAAGGAAGGAGGATTTAGGGCACATTTGGAATTGAATTCAATTTAACACATTTGTACTGTGCAGGGAGGCCAATTTAGACAGGGTGGGTAATTTTAAATAGAGTGAGCAAAGGCTCTGAAATGGGAAAAATGCAGAGGTACTCAAGGAACAGTGGGTTGCCTAATTTAACTAAAATAAAAGTTTGTGAGAAAAACGTATAATGAGACAAAGTCTGTTAAAGCAGGTTATGCAGGGTCTCCACCAGCGAATTCCATGGATAAGACTTGGCCCCTGGTCAAAAGTAAGCCCTGTGAGGTTATTGGCAAGAACTGTGCCTTGTTCAGGTCTGTATCTTAGATAACTCAGGCAGTTGAGACATGAATGGATTAGAGTGGAGAAGTGAATAGAGGCAGGGAGGTTGGTGAAGCAGAGGGAGGTGAGTTTTGAAGATAAGATGTTTCCTCATTGATGCAGGATAAGATAGACTGTAAAGGGGTAAAAGGAGAAGAATTTTGTTGCCTAGAGCCAGCATCCTTATCTGTAAAGTTGGGATACTATTACCTAACTGATAGAATTCCCATAATTAAACAAGAATTGTATGTAAAAGTGCCCAGCACCGTCCCTGGCACACAGTAGAAACTTAATATCTATTTAATAAGTGAATGGATTGATTAAAAAAAATGAACAGATAGAGAGGCAGGTGAATGCATGGTGGATAAATGGAGGGACAGGTGAATGCATGGTGGATGGATGGAGGGACAGGTGAATGCATGGTGGATAAATGGATGGAGGTACAGGTGAATGCATGGTGGATGGATGGATGGAGGGACAGATGAATGCATGGTGGATGGATGGATGGAGGGCCAGGTGAATGCATGGTGGATGGATGGATGGAGGGCCAGGTGAATGCATGGTGGATGGATGGAGGGCCAGGTGAATGCATGGTGGATGGATGGAGGGCCAGGTGAATGCATGGTGGATGGATGGAGGGCCAGGTGAATGCATGGTGGATGGATGGAGGGAGGGACTGGTGAATGCATGGTGGGTGGATGGACAGGTAAATGTGTGGTGGATAGATGGAGGGACAGGTGAATGCATAATGGATGGATGGATGAAGGGGCAGGTGAATGCATGGTGGGTGGATGGATGGAGGGACAGGTGAATGCATGGTGGATGGATGGATGGATGGACAGGTGAATACATGGTGGATGGATGGACAGGTGAATACATGGTGGGTGGATGGATGGAGAGACAGGTGAATGCATGGTGGCTGGATGGATGGAGGAACAGGTGAATGCATGGTGGGTGGATGGATGGAGGGACAGGTGAATGCAGGGTAAATGAGTAAATGAATAAATAGATTGACAAATGAGGGAATGGAGGGAGGTACAAGTGGTCAATTGTTGAGTACATTCTTCCAGATACTGTTCAAATGCGACCTCCTTCAGGAAGCCTCCCAGGACTTCCACTTACCCTTCTCCCCACCCCCATGGGACCGCTTTTACATTCATTCCCCTGATAATAAAGTGATTCCTTCCTCTCTTAAACTTCCTTGAAAAACAGGCCCCTCCACATTACTGTGGTCACTGACTCCACTCTGCCCTCGCTTTATCTTAACTCTAACAATGGTCTCGTTCAGGAACACCACCTCCCTTCCCCAACATAGGCTCTGGACACACATTTGCAGTTTGGGTTTTCAGAAGGGCGACTTGCTACTGATGATTCAACCTGTAACCTTGAACAAATACACTTAACTTCACAGGGACTCCCCTCCCTCACCTATCAAACAGACAACTACATCGCAGCGGAAGGTAAGAGGGGCCTAGGCCCCCAGAGTTCCTCTGGAAGGAGCAATCAGGAGAATCGCAAAAGAGAGGCCCCGAGGGAGAATGGTCCCCACCTCATGGCCAAGTGTCCTTGAAAGCCGTAGCCATCCCTGCATCCTCCCTGACAGGAAATGCAGTGTCCCAAGGGAACTGGGCTTTTTACCCAACTAGAGCTCACCCGGCTCCGTGTCCGTAACTCACAGGACTGCAGTGCCCTAGAATAGAGTGGATTCTTTGGAGGCACAAGAGGGCTCTGATACCCTCATGGAAGAGAAAGCAGCCATCTCTGACAGATGCCACCAGCAATGAGTCAATGAGACTGAGAGTCCTTCTATCTCCCTAAGTGCCGTCTGGGAATGAGAATTTTAAGATGGGATGCAACAAAGCGTGGAAATAAGCATAAAAGAGTTTCCCTCAACATTTTAGAAGAGGTCCTGAGTTTCTTTTGTAGATATTGTTTTTTTGTTGTTTTGTTTTTTTTGTTTTTTGGAGTTTTGGTGGGGGGGGGTTGGGTTTGGTTTTAAATAACTATCAGAAAAGATCCCGATTCAATGTTGGAAGTAGATATTTAGACACAGAAGGCCGGGCGCAGTGGCTCACGCCTGTCTTTCCCACACTTTGGAAGGCCAAGGCGGGCGGATCACCTGAGATTGGGAGCTCGAGACCAGCCTGACCAACACAGAGAAACCCCATCTCTACTAAAAATACAAAATTAACCGGCGTGGTAACACATGACTGAAATCCCAGCTACTTGGGAGGCTAAGGCAGGAGAATCGCTTGAACCTGGGAGGCAGAGGTTGCCGTGAGCCAAGATTGTGCCATTGCATTCTAGCCTGGGCAACAAGCACAAACTCTGTCTCAAAAAAGAAAAAAAGAAAAAAGAAAGAAAGAAAACGAAAGAAAAGAAAGAAATTTAGACATAGAAGCGACCATGAGGTCCAATCTCTCTCTCAGTGCAAGAATAACCTGCCACCCACGCCGACCCCCCGCCCCCAACGCACACGCACTTTTACCACCTTCTCATCTTCTGAATCCTGTCAGGGAAGGAGATGCCTGCATTATAGGCCCTGTGGGACTCTGCTAGACAGTTCTGAATATTAAGAAGTTCTTCCTGTGATTAGGACCCTGCCACACAGATCAGACCTCTGAGCACTGGAACTCTTCTGACCACAGGAATCTCTCCCTCCTCCTGACAGTAAAACCCATTTGGACCCTAACATGGTACCCTCGCACTGTTAACTTGCTTTCCGCTTGCAAATGTGGCTTCTCCTTTGTCCTAAATTCTGGGCTCCTTGAGGGAAGGGCCTGCTCGCTCATCCATCTCTATTCCCTATTGTTCTTGCCCAGTGCCTGGCACAGAGGAGGTGCTCATTCATTCTTTAAGCCACCTTTTCTGAATTCCTAACTATGTGTCAGGCCCCAGGGTCACAGTGATGAATATCTCATTTCCTTCAAGGAGCTCAATCTAGCCCCAAAACATTTGTTGATTGAGCAATTTTAACTTGAGGCTCAGTTAAGCTAAAATATAAAAAGTCCGGCCGGGCGCGGTGGCTCAAGCCTGTAATCCCAGCACTTTGGGAGGCCGAGGCCGGTGGATCACAAGGTCAGGAGATCAAGACCATCCTGGCTAACATGGCGAAACCCCATCTCTATTAAAAATACAAAAAACTAGCCGGGCGTGGTGGCGGATGCCTGTAGTCCCAGCTACTCGGAGGCTGAGGCAGGAGAATGGCGTGAACCCGGGAGGCGGAGCTTGCAGTGAGCCGAGATCGCGCCACTGCACTCCAGCCTGGGCGACACAGTGAGACTCTGTCTCAAAAAAAAAAAAAAAAAAAGTCCATGAGGTGACATTCCATGGGGACACTTCCAGACTCCGTAGGAGGACAGTGCACCATCAGGCTCCTGGTGGGAAAGTGAGGCTGGAGTGGACACCAGGAGGATGCAGGTCCTACTCGTCTTTCACGGTAAAGCCCATTTGACTTTTCTAGAGGCATGGTTCTGAGCAGGAGGACAGAATCCAGGGTTGTTTTAATGGCGATATAAGAAGCTCAGTTTACAATCCGTGAGCAAATCACCTCACTCCTCTAAGCCTCAGTTTCCTGACTTTAAAAGGGAGCTGAAATCTCACCTCTGAAGGATTACCGTAAGGCTTAAATTAGATAATAGGTGCCTCATACGGAACTCATCAAATGTGCTCAGAAACAGTAGTTATCTTGAGCCTTATTGGTTGAACCTACGATCACGGAAGCAGAGTTGAAAAGGCAGCTCCTGTTTCCCTGGACCATGCAGTTGGCTACAGTGGGTGTGGCCTCGGGGCATACTGAGGCCCAGGCAGGAGGCAAGAAGATTGTGCTGGGCCCTATACAATTCTGAAGGGCCACAGCTTAACTTTCTGGCCAGGAAACATGAGCACAGCCATCTCACATCAAACACTAATGAGCCAGCACAGACTCATCTGCTTCCAAAGCAAAAGAGGACTCCTTGTTCTACCAGGAAAATGACCTTTGGTTATAAACAGTCTCTATGTTTAGAGCTCTGGCGCATTCTATAGAGACAAGAAGAGATCTTACATAGGGACAGCAAGGCCAGGGCTGCTCTGACCCCCAGCACATCTCTGCTTCCCACAGTGGGCAGGCCGTATACGCCGGACTGTCTGGCCGATTAGCTGATCATTACTCCTTTCTTCAGAGTAAGTCCACAGGGCAACGTGGCCATGCAGGCACTTCACAGGCAAGGGCAATGACTCGACACAGGAAGAGGAAAAGAAAGGACTGCCATCGTGCAGTGTGATTCCTGGGCAGATGTCAGTTTTTGAAAAATAGAAAGCAGCGTGGAACGTGTGCCCCTGTCGTGTGTGTGTGTGTGTGTGTGTGTGTGTGTGTCTAGAAGGAGAGAATGAGACTGGAGTTCTAGGTTCAGATCCACCAAGAATCAGCCATAATGCCTGGGAAAAGTCGGTCAATTTTTCTGGGCCACACCTGAAAATATAAGAGGTTGGACAAGACAGTTTATTTGCTTCTTTTGTTGTATTCAACCAGGATCGTACGGATATGTGGTGCTAACATAGCTAATCAGTGCAATATTTATGTACACATTCTTAATCATCTGTCTCATTTCGCAATCTCCATGCTTGCTGGCATGGTTGAGCTATGCACTTTTCTTTTTTTTTTTTTAGACAGAGTCTCACTCTGTCACCCAGGCTGGAGTGCAATGGTGTGATCTCGGCTCACTGCAACCTCTGTCTCCTGGGTTCAAGTGATTCTCCTGCCTAAGCCTCCCGAGAAGCTGGGATTACAGGCACCCACCACCATGCCCGGCTAATTTTTGTATTTTTAGTAGAGATGGGGTTTAGCCATGTTGGCCAGGCTGGTCTTGAACTCCTGACCTTAGGTGATCTGAATGGGAGGAGTGATTTTCAAAAAACTAAAACAGGAAAAAAAGAAGAGAAAGAGGGTGGCTGGGTGTGGTGGCTCACGCCTGTAATACCAGCACTTTGGGAAAACAAGGTGTGGGGGTTGTCACTTGAACCCAGGAGTTTGCAACCAGCCTGAGGAAAATGAAAAAACAGAGTGTGGAAATATGCAACAGAGCATGGAAAGCATCTCTACAAAAAATACAAACACGAGAAAAAAATAACCAGGCGTGGTGGCATGCACTGGTAGTACCAGCTACTCGGGAGGCTGAGGTGAGAGAATCACCTGAGCCATGATTGCACTGCCGAGTGATATCCTGTCTCAAAAGGAAGAAAAAAGGAAAAGAAAAAGAAGAAGAGGAAGAGGGAGAAGGGGAGGGGGAGGGGGAAGGGGAGGGGAGGGGAGGGGAGGGGAGGAGGAAGGGGAGCGGAGGGGAGGGGAGGGGAAGGGAGGGGAGGGGAGGGGAGAGGAGGGGAGGGAGGGGAGGGGAGGGGAGGGAGGGGAGGGGAGGGGAGGGAGGGGAGGGGAGGGGAGGAGGAAGGGGAGGGGAGGGGAGGAGGAAGGGGAGGGGAGGGGAGGGGAAGGAGGAGGAAGGGGAAGGAGAAGGAGGAGAAGGAGGAGGAGAAGGAGAAAGAGGAGAAGGAGAAGGAGAAAGAAGAGAAGGAGAAGGAGAAGGAGAAGGAGAAGCAGAAACAAGTAGGGGTCACCCTATGAGTGAGGCAGATCCTTCTGGCCAGAAACAGAAAGCTGATGGAGGAGCAGGTCTGGAGCACCAGGGAAGGAGAGATGGAATTCGCAATCAAACAAACATACGTGGGAGTCCCTAAGGCCAAAGGGTGCTCACTTCACAACTTTCTAGAGAGCCCGAGAGGGAAACTTAACTATTCAGAGGACCAGCATGCCACGGATTAATTGGATGCATTGAACACTAGTCCCTTCATTCCTTCCAGCCTCGGTTTCCCCATAAATTCAACACATATTTGTTGAGCCCACCCCATGTTAGAAGCATGGCACTGGACCACTGGCGATGAAATGGTTACAAAGGGTCTTGTCCTCAAGTGTCTCACAGTCCAGTGGGGAAGACGGTGATGGAAATGGACCTTTTCAGTTCATTCCCAGTGACATTCTAAAGAGCCGGGAGTCAGCTCCCTTCATTCATCATGGTAGTGATCTGCTCTCACTGTGCTCCTAGCCAGTCAGCTTCTCACCATCTGAATCCCAAGGGACAGGAGACAGATTACAGAGTGGAGGGAGGCAAGGCGGGGGCAGAGGGGATAGGGAGAATCCCCAATTCACAAGGCAGCCCGCAAGCCCGGAGTGTTCAGAACATGTTCTCTTTCTTCCAGATCAATTCATCCTGGCCAGGCTGGCTTCCAGGAACATGGGCCCTGGAATTGTCTTCTTCATGCCTGCTCTGTAGCCTTTGTTCCCACCTCACCTTCCCTGGATGCAGCGCCTCCCATCCTCACCACACACAGCGACAGCCACGGGAACAGACACTGTCCCACTGACTCCACCATAATCCTCTTGCTTTGACCCACTCCCCACATCTCATGCGGCTCTGGACTCCCCCAGTCCCTGATGTCATTACCTAGATAATGTCCCTCCAGGTCAGCCCAAATCCTCCTATTCCAAGACTCCTAGCTAGGTCTCCCCAGCCTCGTAGACAATCATAGTAAACAGTTATGTAGCATCTAGCTGTGCTAGGCACTGTTTGAGCCATTTTGCAAGTATTAACTCATTTCAACTTCACAATAATCCTAAAAGAGGGATACTATACTTACCCACATTTTATAAACAAGAAATGGAGGGTGGAGAAGTTAAGTCACTTGCCCAAGATGACACAAGTGGTTAGGGACAGAAGGAAGATTCAGCCACAGGCAATGTGGCATCATACTATTAACCATTACCGTCTGTGACTTCTCAAGACACAGTCACTTGCCACCACTGCACCACCCCGGTCCACCACTCACACGCACATTCACACACACAACATACTTACACCCCCATGCACACACCCACACAAAATACAACACACACACACACACACACACACATTCATGGTCTCTGCAGTCTGACCTTTCTACCCCTCCAAATGCTCCCCATTCTTGAAGGCCCAATTCATTTGCTCCCTCCTGTAAACCTTTCCCAATCACCCCTCCTGAAAGCTGTCTCTGAAACATCTTCGGCATCTTTTTCCACTCTTACCAGGGGGTACTGAAACCCTATGTATGCTGCATCCAGCTACATTATTAGCTCCCTCCTGGAGGCATCATTTCACCCATCTTAGAATCAAGTCAGTGCTGAGCTACTCTGCAAGCTACAGTACACTCCAGGTGCCGAGGGACTAAATAATGAACTGATGGTTTTTCTCTCAAGCACTTGCTCTCATTCTCACCCTGATGAGCTCCCAAAACAAAAAACAACAAAAGATTTCAGTTGGTGCCTTTTACTCGGTTCTTTGGAAGACTGTGTTCTGTAAATACGCTACCAATTTTCCGTATGTAGTCGATTCTCATTATTCAAGGCTTTGTTTTTGCAACTTCATCTACTCACTAAAATGTATTTGTAGCCAGGTGTGGTGGCTCAGGCCTGTAATCCCAGCACTTTGGGAGGCCGAGGCGGGTGGATCACCTGAGGTCAGGAGTTCGAGACCAGCCTGGCCAACATGATGAAACCCCGTATCTACTCAAAATACAAAAAATTAGCCGGGCATAATGGCAGGCACCTGTAATCCCAGCTAGTGAGGAGGCTGAGGCAGGATAATCACTTGAACCCGGGAGGCAGAGGTTGCAGTGAGCCGAGATCATGCCCTGCATTCCAGCCTGGGCAACAAGAGCAAAACTCCATCTCAAAAAAAATAATAAAATAAAATAAAAAGGCCGGGCTTAGTGGCTCACGCCTGTAATCCCAGCACTTTGGGAGGCCGAGGCACGTGGATCACAAGGTCAGGAGATTGAGGCCAGCCTGGCCAACATGGTGAAACCCTGTCTCTACTGAAAATACAAAAATTAGCTGGGCATGGTGGCATGTGCCTGTAATCCCAGCTACTTGGGAGGCTGAGGCAGAAGAATCGCTTGATCCTGGGAGGTGGAGGTTGCAGGGAGCCAAGATCGCACCACTGCACTCCAGCATGGGCCACAGAGTGAGTCTCCATCTCAAAAAAGAAAAATAAATAAAAAATAAACATAGTAAAGGTACAATAAAAATGTGGTACAAAAAATAAAAAATGGCTGGGTGCAGTGGCTCACACCTGTAATCCTAGCTCTTTGGAAGGCTGAGGCAGGAAGATTAGCTGAGGTCAGGAGTTTGAGACAAGTCTGGCCAACATGGTGAAACCCCGTCTCTACTAAAAATGCAAAATTTAGCCGAGAGTGGTGGTGCATGCCTGTAATCCCAGCTACTTGGGAGGCTGAGGCACAAGAATCGCTTTAACCCAGGATGCAGAGGTTGCAGTGAGCCAAGATCACATCACTGCACTCCAACCTGGGCAACAGAATGAGACTCTGTCTCTAAAATAAAATAAAATAAAGATACACCTGAATAGGCCAGTTCCATTACAATCTTATTGGACCACTGTCACATATGCAGGCCCCTGTTGACCAAAACATCGTGATGCAACATGTGGCTGTGGATAAACACACACAGATTTCTTTCCTATCAATAACGAGGATCCTTGAGCCTTTTTTAACCATTGAAAAGGCGAGTTTGTCTTTTTGTGTGAGTTATCAATAAGAAGATAGTGACTAAATCCAAAAAAACCTCATCTCCTAACTTTTGAGTTTTACAGTCTCATTTGAGGTTGAGCAGCATGGAGTCAGCTGTGAAGCAAATGAAGCCCAGGACTGCCCTCCTGCATTGGGAGCCCCTCCCTGGGAAACCTCAGGACTGCTCGTTCTTGGCAGAGTCCTCGCACGCTCTGCCCAGGCTGCCAGCTCCCAAGAAAAGGGCTTGGTTCCCCTCCTTACAGACTCATCAGGTACCCAATTGATCTAATTGCTAGGAAACATGCCTAATCAGGGAATGGCAGAAGAATTCCGTGGTGAAGCATGCCAAGCGCCACCCGATCCTTTTCCAGCAAGAATTCTCTCAAAACTGTTCTGAAAGCATGAGTTTGACGTTGGAAAAACTCTAGCCAAAGCAATGCTCTGACTTCCCTAAATAACCCTTTGCAGATGAAGCACCTCACGCTCACTCCTGGGGTGTTCTCACTGATGGTTTACCTCAGTCCTTGGTGCTACAATTTCATTCCTCCCTACTCAGTCTGTTCTCAGTCCACAAGGGCAAAGCCTGACTCCACTGAATGACACTGACTCTTGTCCTCCAGCACTGTGATTACATGACCCCTTGGGCTGACCTTCTTTAGCGTAAATGATCCCATTTGTTGAACTTTTCCTCCTCCAAACTATATTGTTGCCCTCATATCAATTTCCCAGCTCTATGTTGGACTCCCTAGGGGAAGAATGCAAAAAATGCTTCTCCTCCTTGAGAGTCTTATGACATCTATCTCTTCTAATTTTATCCAGGGAAGCCAGGCACGTGCCAGGCCCTCTTTTGTAGGAAAGGAGAGCTCGCTCAGCTCATTTCTTAATTTGGCTTCACCATGCGTAATGCACAATGTGTTCTGAGACCCAAGAGAAGCTCTGACGTTGCACTTAGGTACCTATGAACATTATATTAGGATAATATATTCAATTCTAGAGACCCCACGTAAAGAAAGTGGTAACCATTATCCGTATTCTTCCTATACTTAAGACTCAGGCATTCAGAAACTGTCACAATAAAGGGGAGCTAAGCCAGTTTCTGTTCCTAATTAATCTATTAAATGCTCTCCTTCCCTGACTCCATCTTTCTCCTCCACTTCCACCACACATATATGTGTATCGAGGACTCTTCGATTAATGCAGGGCACTTTGAGGCATCAGTCTAGGCTGTCTCTTCCAGGTGTAATTTACTGTAATCACCTCGGAAGATGAGAGCCATTTTCCTGAAGCCGGGGAGCAGACAGACACTCATTTGCATCCCACTTTTCAAGTCCTAAATGACTCCCTGGTTCCCCAGAGGTCAAATGAGAGCAATGGTTGTCACTTTGCTTCTGCTATGCACATGGCTCTTCAACACGCAATGGCTGTCCCAGCCAACGTAGCATTTGATCCTAGCTTTCTTCCCGGGCCCTGAGATGATGGAAAACAACCACAGTTTGGTCACAATCAGATAAATAAAGATTGATGATGTAAGTATTGAATATGTGATATCACTGAGATGAACAATGTGGCAAAATGACCAAAATCTGGCACAGAAAAATAGTTGAAGACCTGGGCCATTTTCCCTGGAGAAAAGAAGATCAGGGAGGTCGAGAAACCAGCCTTCAGAAGCCCAGGGGCTGTCATATAGAAGACAGGTTAGTCTCAGGCTGCATGGTCTCAAGGGAGAATAAGAAGCAGTGGGTGGAAGCCACAGAGAAAAAAATCTCTGTGCACAGGATAACCTAGACTTCCTAAAGTGGATGGCAAGCACACATGTAGCTGCCACTTGCTGAGATCTCACTATGTGCCAGGTGACTTCCTGGTCACTGGGCATAGCAGTTCCTCTTCATCCTCACAGCAACTCAGCAACATTTCTCATAGCTGCAAAAACAGGCTCAGAGGGGTCCAGGGCCCTGTTCACAGTGCAGGATCACAAAGTAGCAGGGAAGGTCAAGATTTGAATTCAGATCTACCTGACTCCACAGCTGTGTGTTAGAAGGAGCTACTTCCACAGGCCATGCAGCCCTACCATGGCAGGTATGCAAGGAATTCATGGGGCTGCTGAAGAGGGGATCCGGGAAGGCACGGGTGTGAGAACCGAGGACCTCTGGGGACACTGCCTCCCCTGGATTCCACCGCTCAGATGTTACCAAGTGCAAATCTCCAGGAAGAAAGTACACAGGTATTTTTTATATTGAAATCATACTAACAGCAATTATGTATGAGGTGTCTGCATGTCTGTGATGTGTTGGGCAATATGGTACACATTTAATATCACTTGTCTCTCAACCTCCACTCAACCCTGCCTGGTAGTACAAGTAAGACACTTGGCTCAAAGGGACCAGATCACTCGGCAAGGCCACACAGCCAGGCACTGGGAGAACAGCTCCGAATCCACCAGAATTCTGGATCGCCTCACCGCCTCCCTGAGCTGGTGTTTATACCATGAGAAGCAGAGAGTGCTCTGAGGAAGAGTGCAGACTCTGGAGCAGGATCGGTATTCTCACCCTTGCTCCACTCCTACGTGCTGTGTGATGTTTCAGAAGTGACTTAGTATCTCCGTGCTTTGGCTTCCTCAACTGTAAAACGGAGATGGTTGCAAGGAGGAACAGAGTTAAAGCATTTAGATCCTTGCCTGGCACATGGTACGTGCTATGAAAGCGTAGGTTGTGTTTAATTTTGATCTGGGTAGATTTCAGCTGCTCTGGGGTAACTCCGGAGAGTGTGTTGAATAGGTTACCTGCCTCTCCTTGCCCTGTCTCTGCTGGAGATGGAACCAGAAGACCACAGTCCCTCTGGCCGTGAGATGCTCTGCAGACTGGGGGAACTTTTCTCAGAAACTATGTTTCTGCTGGAACTTCCTTAGAGGTTGACTGCCCGTCCAACCTCACGTTTTCACAAGCAGTTGGCAGGCTCTACAGAGGCCACCTGGGAGCCAGAAGGGCCATCTCTGGGCCCTGCTGAACCTCTCACTGAGATGAAGAGATGACCCAGGACTTCTCAGCAAAGGGGCAATCACTGAAATAAAAGCATGCAAGGTCTCGCCCACTCTGTGCCAAGCGAGAGACACAGATCAGCTGCCCAGTTTGGGCAGCAGCAGAAAGAATATGATGAGTTAAAAATAGATGAAATTGTTCATTAAAAATACTAAGCAACTCTGAACATCTATCTATTTTTGCCCTGGCCTAGATATTCCTTGTAGTTGGGTGGGATAAAGGGAATGATTTGCAGAAAGGGTTCAAGCACACACTCATAGAGTCCCAGGACTGGAAGAAGGAAGCAAACGCCTGTGGAGCCCCACTTTGTGGGAGCGTTTCCAGGCATGATCTCATGCAGTCATCAAAATGGAGATGAGGATGCCACAGCTCAGACGGTGAAGGCACTCTCCTCTCTAGGCCACACGGATGAAACATGGAGAGAGCAGAATGTGAATCCTGATCTGTTTCCACTCTCATTCACTACAACAGGCTTGAGGTCACCCACTCCACTGTATTTGCCCAAGAATCTCTGTTTTAACGGAAGACCCATTTTGGCTGCTTTTCTACTCATAAGGAGCTTTTAGTCACATAAATGGCTACATGCTCTTTCACTGGTGCCGCTGCTGTGCCAGGAGAATAGAAGTGTCCAAGTCAGTGCCTTCAGAGATCCAGCTGACTTCGGGAGGGCTGAGGTCCACCCAGGGCCTCCAGCATCAGGAAGGAGACAGCTTTGCAGTGACTCCACCTGCTATGTGCTGGGAGGCACTGGCTGACTCCAAAGCACACAGCAATTTCAGCTTGGCCCACGGCAGCAAACAGCTGTGCGATGCCCATCCTAACCAGAATAAGGCAAGGCCTAGCCTGTAATCCACCACTCTGCAGAAACCAATCATTCCTCCTCATTACCGAGCGAAGAAATGCCTCTCAAGGCTCCTTCTCCTCCTTACAAACAAAATAAAACAAATCCTTCCTATGGATTTCATTTGCCATTTAATGCAACCTAATGATTTCCAATTGAAACCATATTTGTATTTGTATTGACTTATTAATAGCACATCCATTTTCCACACAATAAAGCCTGAACATACACTGAGGACTTTGACCGAAATGCATTAGGTAGCATTAAAGATTAAATAAACACTGTTTCTATGAATAATGTTTAATGTCACCTATTAGTCTATTGAAAATTGATCTCTGGGTACTTCAAGCTGGGGTTCCAAGCAGTACATTTTGAACATATTATGAGTAATGACTATGCATTAGGACATGAAATGGATTCCAGGCCCTCAGTAGAGCTTGTTACTTTACTATATTCTGGTTAATTTGCATAAACTGTTCCAATGTCAATGGCAAAAACCAAGCACCATGAGGACCAAACTGCAATACATGCCTGATTGCAAACAGCAACTTAGAAATGGCTTGAAAGAAAAATGAGAAACACGTTTTTTTTTTTTTCCTTCCTCTGAGAACAGTGGTAGTATTTACTTACTTTCATGGTTATTGATCTTTGGTGTTTCTCCTTACATTATGGTAGACTGTGTTCCACACTAGAATTCAGAAATGAGTTCCCTCTGGCTCTGCCACAAGATAAGGTATCAGCTCCTCTCAGCCCTCTCCACCTAAAAAAGGAAATAGTTGGTACACATCCTCTGAAAGCCCTGGCATTTCCTGACTCTGTTATTTCACCAGATATAAATCCCATAAGGAAAAAGATGGTGTCCTCTTTGACTTTGCGTCCCTATTGCCCAGCACAGTTTCTGACACCCAAAAAAGACCTGGGTGAGAGGAAGGCTAGACTTTCAGAAATGTGTTGAAAAGTCAGATGTTCCTGGTAGGCACGCCTTCATTAGGCCAAGAGTCATCATTATAATGATAATGATTACTGTTTATTGAGTACCTTCTATGAGCAGGTGAGATTCTGAGTATGTTGCACACATTACTGCTGATTGTCTCCGTATCTGCCAAAGAAGACGTTGCCTTTGAATGCACAGAGCGACTTTTTCCATTGTTTCGTAGTAGTTGACGTTATCCCCAAGATTAGAGGGTACAACGCTTTTTTCACATGACTCTCTTTTTTATATTTACTGTGAAGCTATTAGGTGAAGGTTTTTTTGTTGGTTTCTTTGTCTGTCTGTTTGTTTTGTGATGGTCTCACTCTGTCACCCAGACTGGAGTGCAGTGGCATGATCTCAGCTCACTGCAACCTCCACCTCCCAGGTTCAAGCGATTCTCCTGCCTCAGCCCACCAAGTAGCTGGGATTACGGGCGCAAGCCACCACACCCAGCTAATTTTTGTATTTTTAGTAGAGACAGTGTTTCACCATGTTGGCCAGGCTAGTCTTGAACTCCTGATCTCAGGTGATCCTCCAGCCTCAACCTCCTAAAGTCCTGGGATTACAGGCGTGAGCCACCATGCCCACCCTAGGTGAAGGTTTTAATACATATTTTATAAATGTAAGACTTACAGCACAAACAAGTGAAAGGATGGATGGCTTCCTCTCTAGTTCCTTCTTTGTTTTTTGCCTTTCTTCTCTCTCTGTCTCTGTCTCTCTCTCTGTCTCTGTCTCTCTCTCTCTCTCTCTCTCTCTCTCTCTCTCTCTCTCTCTCTCTCTCCTCCCTTGCTCTCAGGCTATCTTCATTCCTCCCTCCTACACTTTCCTAGTGACTCTCTCTACCTCACCCCCAGCTCTCTCACCTTATCTCATTGTTTTCCTCTTGTTTCTGTGACAGGAGGTATAACAGGGAAGATAGGCCAGGCCTGCACAACTTTCATTTCGAAACAGCAAGGGCCAGGCATGGTGGCTCATGCCTGTAATCTCAGCACTTTGGGAGGCTGAGGTGGGTGGACCACTTGAGGTAAGGAATTCAAGACCAACGTGGCCAACACGGTGAAACCTTGTCTCTGCTAAAAATACAAAAATTAGCCAGACATGGTGGCAAGTGATTGTAATCCCAGCTACTCGAGAGGCTGAGGCAGAAGAATCACTTGAACCTTGGAGGCGGAGGTTGCAGTGAGCCGAGATCGTGCCACTGCACTTCAGCCTGGGCAACAAAGCAAGACCTTATCAAAAAAGAAAAGAAAAGAAAAGGCCAGGTGCAGTGGCTCACACCTGTAATCCCAACACTTTGAGAGGCCAAGGTGGGTGGATCACCTGAGGTCAGGAGTTCGAGACCAGCCTGACCAACATGGAGAAACCATGTCTCTACCAAAAAAAAAATACAAAATTAGCCGGGCTTGGTGGTGCGTGCCTGTGACCCCAGCTACTTGGGGGTGCTGAGGCAGAAGAATTTCTTGAAACTGGGAGGCGGAGGTTGCAGTGAACTGAGATCGCGTCATTGCACTCCAGCCTGAGAAACAAGAGAGAACCTCTGTTTCAAAAAACAAAAAAAGAAAGAAAGGAAGAGAGAGAGAGAGGGAAGGAAGGAAGGAAGGAAGGAAGGAAGGAAGGAAGGAAGGAAGGGAGGGAGGGAGGGAGGGAGGGAGGGAGGGAGGGAGGGAGGGAGGGAGGAAGGGAAAAGAAAGAAAGAAAAAAAAAAAGAAAGGAAGGAAGGAAAGAAGGAAGGAAGGAAGGAAGGAAGGAAGGAAGGAAGGAAGGAAGGAGGAAGAAAGGAAGGAAGGAAGGGCAATAAGAGCCAGACAAAGGTCCACAGAAGAGGTGGGAACCATGAAGGAGTACCTGACCTGGAGAAGGAGAAGTCCTTGGGGGCTCCCAGCAGGAGTCATGAGTGAGCTGGGGAAGAGGGTGGGAAAGTTATGCTGTGGCCAACGGAGAGCCCCAAAGTGTTTGAGTTGGGGAGTGACACGGTCAGATGAACGTGGAACACGGGAAATTAGCAAGAGATCTTTTGGCCAAAGCCTTAAAAAGCCAACTGGTAGATATGGAAGTTGTCTTCAAATCTTACCATGGTGGATCTGGAAAGGCCTTTAGCCGTGAGCCAGCCTAACTCCTGAATTTTAGAGGTGAGGAAATTGAAGCACAGTAGAAAATTATCTCCTTGAATCTCCCTGCCAAGTAGTCCCCAATTTCTAATGGTCAACTGTTTTATTTTAAAATCTCCTATAGCCATTATTTCCATTTGCTTCTGTCCTTTCTCTAGCCTGAGCCCCAGGGCAAACAGGGTTTGTTCTGCCTCCCACAGTACTTCCACTGTGGTGTGGAACCACCTGTCACATGGTAGGGGGTGCCTTCAAAAACAAACAATTGGCAGATTGTCGGTTACAGTTGTGCACAGACAACTGTATTAGTGTTCTTGCGCCATATGGCTGGGGATACACGTGGCAGCACGCCTGTCCCCAGGAGAGCCCGGCGCTTCACCTGTTCCCTCCATTCCAGGACGGGCTCTGCACCCTACCCAGAGCTAGTGTGGGGATCCCCCTAGAAAAGCCTTGTGGAAAACCATCCTCACTATAGTCATTCAAGCTGCTGCTGAGAGGGTGTCTGCAAAGGGACCCACGCTTCCCGTATGAGGCTGAGGCTGGTGTTATTTTCCCCATGTTAGAGTTGAAACACTGAGACGCAGGCTGAACTGCCTAGGGTCACATAATGGGTGAGCATCAGCACTAAGATTCGAACACAGGTCCAGCTAAGTCCCTGGCTCAAGCTCTTCATGATGCGCTCTCTCTCTCTCTCTCTCTCTCCCCAAGATATCACCAAATCGTGGGCCTAGTTTCATTGCAAACCACCATTCATTCTCAGGTTCAATAAACCTTCACCATGTGCTAACTCTATCCCAAATATTACAAAGGATAAAAAAAGTAAGACTGGCCGGGCATGGTGGCTCACTCCTATAATCTCAGCACTTTAGGAGGCTGAGGCAGGTGGATCACTTCAGCCCAGGAGTTCAAGACAAGCCTGGGCCACATAGTGAAACCCCATCTCTGAAAAAACAAACAACAAGAAAGAGTGAGACATGGACTCCACACTTACAGCCTAATAAGAATTAACAGTCATTAACATATGGAGCGAGCATCCTGAGTCAGATGCTGTGCTGTTTACACATGATTTTATTCTAGTTTCTTGGGAATGTCATTATTGTTATCCTCATTTTATCCTCATTTTGTGTGTGAGGAAACTGAGGCACAGAAATGCTGGAGAAAGTGATCCAAGGTCACATGATTCATCAATTTCAAAAGCAATCATTCTAACTGGGTGTGGTGCCTCACGCCTGTAATCCCAGCAATTTGGGAGGCTGAGGCGGGCGGATCACTTGAAGTCAGGAGTTCAAGACCAGCCTGGTCAACTGGTGAAACCCCATCTCTACTAAAAATACAAAACTTAGCTGGACATGGTGATGTGCGCTTGTAATCCCAGCTACTCAGGAGGCTAGGCAGGAGAATCGCTTGAACCCAGGAGGTGAGGGTTGCAGTGAGCCAAGATCATGCCATTGCACTCTAGCCTGGTCAATAGAGCAAGACTCCCTCTCAGGGAAAAAAAAAAAAAAAAAGGCCATCGTTCAAACTATGGCCATTTCTTTTCCACCAACAAACAAGAAGAAGAGTTGGGTAGAAACACATACAAAAGCAGCTCAGTGTCTGGCAGGAGGTGTTCAGTCCTGTAAAAAAGAACGAGCACAATTGTCTCCTTACACAGGGGTATTTGAGCGGTACCTCTCAAGCCTGGGTAATACTTCAACAGACAGATATGGGGCGAAGGACCATCGGAGTCAGGGGAAGGGGAGAGATCTGAGATAGGGGCTCAATGAGGGTGGGTGTGCCTGGAAGACAGTGAGACCTCAGTTTGACTGCAGTGGAGGGGAGGGCGTCAGGGGGCACCCTGGGAGGAGCCTGCAGACATTTGTTTCACACTCACATGCCAGGCCCCATGCTTGGTGTTTTGCATACATTATCTTATTTCATCATTTTCAGCAACAACCCCCTGAGGAAGGTCTTCCTCTCTTTATTTCACAAATTAAAAAAAAAGAAGAAGAAGAAAGAAAAAAAGAGGAGCAAATTGTTGAAGTAACTCACCCCGTCACCCAGAGCAAGCCCAGTTTACCAAGCCATGGGCTTTTGGGCACCCCTCTCTGTCTCTCAAGATGTTGTGTTGTAAGAAATAATCCCTTAGACAAAGATTCTCAAGATGATGCACTTAGTTCTAAGTGGCTTTGAATCTTTTGCAGGGCGTGGCCCATGCAGGCCCCTAGAAAAGCTGCTGACTATTGTATGATTCTGTCATGGCCTCAAGGAGCATCTGTTTATCAAGTGGAAACAGAGAACAGGATGAGCTCATCCTCTTCTACCAGCGTTCTCTGTCTGTGAGTCAAGGGCATGCATGGTGTTAAAGGCAAGAAAGTAGAATCCACTAGGCTGAGAGTAAGCAGATGAAAGTTCAGGACCATGGTCCACACACATCAGCTATAGGGCCTTGTACAAGACATTTCACCTCTCTGAGTCTCAGGTTTTCCAACTAGAAATTGGGCTTTAAAAAAAAGAAGAAGGTGACCGGGTGTGATGGTTCATGCCTGTAATCCCAGCACTTTGGGAAGCCAAGGCGGGTGGATCATCTGAGGTCAGGAGTTCAAGACCAGTCTGACCAACAAGGAGAAACCCCATCTCTACTAAAAATACAAAAATTAGCCAGGCATGGTAGCAGGCACCTTGAGTGCCAGCTACTCAAGAGGCTGAGATAGGAGAATTGCTTGAACCCAGAAGGCGAAGTTTACAGTGAGCCGAGATCACACCACTGCACTCCAGCCTGGGCAACACAGCAAGACTCCAGTCTCAAAAAAAAAAAAAAAAGAAGAAGGTATCTTAGTCAGTTTGAACTGCTATACTAAATTTCCATAAACAACCAACTTGTATTTATCACAGTTCTGGAGGCTGGAAATCCAAGATCAAGGTGCCAGTAGGTCTGTTGTCTGATGAAGGCTCACATCCTGGCTTGCAGACAGCTGCCTTCTTGCTGTGTCCTGACAAGGCAGAGACAGCCAGCAATCTCTCTGCCCTCTTCTTATAAGAGCACTAATCCCATTCCTGAAAGCTCCACTGTCATGATCTAATCACCTCCCAAAAGTCCACCTTTCAAATACCATCACATTGGGATTAGGGTCTTATCACATGAATATGGAAGGGACACACACATTTTAGTCCATTGCAGAAGATATTAGGAAAATGACATCTGCATGTTGATAAATGACATCTGCATGTTGATAGGACTAAGTGAGAATATCCAGTCGTGAGCTGCAGAGGGAAATCACGAGAATAGCAAAGCCTGCAGGAAATAGTCATTTATTAGCTTCCCCAGTCCCAGCTGAAACCAGATAGTACCTACAGCTTAAAGTGCAAAGAAACATTTGCCTCCCAACCAGGCATTCCCTGTGCACGAGCTTTCCCATTCTCCGGCCCACACCAGCCCTTTCCATTCAGCCTTCTCCTCCCTGCCCCTCTGCCATGCTGAGGCCCCAGAAAACTTTCCGCTTCGTCACATGCACTGACCCCAAAGTCACTGGGCTTTTCCCTCTCAAGGAACTTGCACTCTATGCCTTGTCTCTGATGACAGAAGCACAGGCCTTGTGCCCAGTAGAAGATGCCAGGAATCTTCATGAGAATGATGGATGCATTGGTCAGAAGCCCCTGCTCAGCCCCAATGCTCAGTCCACCCGCTGAGATGAGAGGAGCGCTGGGTCCAGGCCCACCCTGGCCTCTCGGGCTCTCCCCATGCCTCTCTGGTCCTTTGTTTCTTCATTTATAAATTAAGGGCTTGACTTAAAGGATATCTAAGTCCCTTTCCAGTTTGCAGACCCTGGCTCTATTCACTTGTTGCTACCAGCACGAAGTTAGGAGAACTCACTGGAATGGACTGTTAGTATAGGAGGCTTTTGAGAATGTGGTTTGACCGGTATTGTGGGTGCGCTCAGACCCGCCCAAGCCTCTAAGGAAAGAAACATCTTTGGAGAACTTTCCCTGAAGGATCTCTGCCAAGGGTTTTCTGGACACAAGGATCAAGTCCGCAGGATCTCCCCACCCCCCTCTACAACCACTTTAATCAGCATGACCCCTTTATAGTTTCAAGTTCAAATATGTACCTGATTAGACAAAAAGAAATGATTCTTTACACATAAACCCTTTTTTTTTTTTTGAGATGGAGTCTAGCCATATTCAAGACCAGCCTGACCAACAAGGGGAAACCCCATCTCTCTACTAAAAATACAAAAATTAGCCAGGCGTGGTTTTAGTCCCAGCTGTGCGAGAGGCTGAGACAGGAGTTTTGCTTGAACCCGGAGGTTGCAGTGAGCTGACATGGCGCCGCTGAACTCCAGCCTGGGCAACAGAGTAAGACTCCTTCTCAAAAAAAAAAAAAGAAGAAGAAGAAGAAGGAGGTATCTTAGTCAGTTTGAACTGCTATACCAAATTGCCATCAACAACCAACATGTATTTATCACAGTTCTGGAGGCTGGAAGTCCAAGATCAAGGTACCAGTAGGTCTGTTGTCTGATGAAGGCTCATTTCTTGGCTTGCAGACAGCCAGGGTTGGTGTGCAATGGCGTGATCTTGGCTCACTGCAACCTCCGCCTCCCGGGTTCAAGCAATTCTCCTGCCTCAGCCTCCCGAGTAGCTGGGATTACAGGCGCCCGCCACCACGCCCGGCTAACTTTTGTACTTTTAGTAGAGACAGGATTTCACTATGTTGGTCTCGAGCTCCTGACCTCATGATCCACCCATCTCAGACTCCCAAAGTGCTGGAATTACAGGCATGAGCCACCATGCCCTGCCAAACCTTTTTTAAAAAATCTCTTTGTGTGTGTGTGTGTGTGTGTGTGTGTGTGTGTGTGTGTGTGTATGTGTGTGTGTGTGTGTGTGTATGTGTGTGTGTTTCAGGGGGAAAGCCCTCGGCAACACACAAGAAAGGTTTTCTTTTTTCAGAAGATTTTACTTCAAGGTTAGTTAAACAGCATTTTCTCATAAATAAGCATGAAAGCTTCGTCCCCTGGGCTGATCTCTTTCCGTTTATACACTGAGTACAATGACTCCCAATTCTACACATGATGCCAGCTCTCTTTGAATAAGAACAGCTGAAGTATATAATATTAGAGCTTTAAAACACGCACACAGGCATGCAGAGAACTGGGTAGCCTCAACCTTGAACTATTACAGTATTTTGAAATGATGTTCAGCATTTCTTGATTTCACACATCTCTGTCTAAATTAGAAGTTACTGTCAGGCTGTATTATCCTGTTGATCTTCTAGTTTGTGCATCAGAGTTCAAATTATTTGTTTTAATTTAACATTATTTTCTATTGAAAACGTTACAGCTGTGGGTCTAGCATTTCAGTCACAATAGGGATGAATTATAAGTTCCAAAAGAGAGAGTCTCTCAATCTTAGAGAACGTAGGGCTTTTAGAGAGTATCTAGACATATGCAGAATAGGAAGCTGAGGCCCCAAGAGACAGAGAGCTTGTTCTGAGGTCACTAGCCAAATGGTGAGAAAGGCAGGACTAGAAAGTGTTGATAGCCTGTCTTTTGGGGAGTGTGGGGAAGGGTTATTTCTCTTCAAAATCCCTCTCAAATCTTCAGTCAAAAAATAACCAAGACCGGGCTCAGGGGCTCACGCCTGTAATCCCAGCACTTTGGGAGGCTGAGGCGGGCGGATCATTTGAGGTCAGGAGTTTGAGATCAGCCTGGCCAACATGCTGAAACTCCATCTCTACTAAAGATATAAAAATTAACTGGGTGTGGTGGTGGGCACCTGTAATCCCAGCTACTCAGGAGGCTGAGGCAGAAGAATTGCTTGAACCCCGGAGGTGGAGGTTGCAGTGAGCCAAGATCATGCCACTGCACTCCAGCCTGGAGGACAGAGCAAGATTCCATAAATAAATAAATAAATAACCAAAAGAGGCCCCTCTAACCCCTCTTTCATGGGACTATTTGCCCAAGTCCTTATAAAGACTTTCTTCCTTAAGCAGAGATTTGGGGACCTTTTTCAAATAGTCTTTAACTTCTGTTTCCAAATCATGGGCAGTCATGTTTTACCGAAGTCGCCAGCATCTTCACTAGTGACTCCCTGTTCGAACCTTGGGTTCGCCCAATGCTAAGGCTCTTTACCAAGAGCTTTCAAGCTGCATAAGCTGCTGAAATTTCCCAGGTACGTAAGGTAACAGAATTCTCAGCCTTGTGGCCAGGGAAATCTGGTATACCCCACATTTCAACTCCCAAGTATCCTCTGCGCTCAGTTTTCCTCTTTCTTGCTGTTTCTCGCTTGCTTACTTGAGGGATTTGGATTTGAGGGTTCTCACTCTGGCAATGACAGAAGAAATTAACTAGAGGCAGGCAAGCAGAGAAGCCTGGAGGTAAAAGCAGCTAGAGCAGCCTGACGGAGGGTGGAGCAGTGGGTGGAGCTGTGTGGAGTGTCCTTGTTGACTTCTCCAGGAGAGGCTGATTCTCGAGAGCACCGTTAGGGAGAGACACGAACCAGCCCTGTGAGGTGGGGTGACTCAGGAAGACAGGTGCGTTCTTCAGAGCTGGGCAAGTTACTTAGACTCTCTGAACCTCACTTTCTTACCTGCAAAATGGAATCATTTCTACCTCACAGGATCCCTATGAGGATTAAATGGCAGGGCTCATGGGGAAGGCACTGCCTAGTGTGTGGTAGACACTGAATGAATGATTTAAAACACCAGCACTGGCCGGGCACGGTGGCTCACACCTGTAATCCCAGCACTTTGGGAGGCCAAGGTGGGTGGATCACCTGAGGTCAGGAGTTCGAGACCAGCCTTGCTAACATGGTGAAACTCTGTCTCTACCAAAAATAGAAAGATTAACTGGGCATGTTGGCACATGCCTGCAATCCCAGCTACTCAGGAGGCTGAGGCAGGAGAATCGCTTGAACCCTGAAGGAGGAGGTTGCAGTGAGCCAAGATCTTGCCGCTATACTCCAGCCTGGGCAACGAGAGCAAAACTCAGTCTAAAAAAAGGACCACCGGCACCACTGCCCCTGCAAGCAGCCAGTTCCTCAGGCACAGATCCTTCTCCAACTCCCATGTCCCAGCCAGGGCTGGCCATCGCAAGCCCCCATCTGCACCTCCCAAATACCTGTGCGGGCCCTGGCCTAGGTCAGGGCGACCCTCAAGGGACCACAGGCGACCAACAGGAACCTGGGGATACCCTGAGAATATTTTTCCAGAGTTTTGGCCGGGGCCCGAGATCCCTTTCCTCAGGATACAGGCAGCCTCTTATTCCACATCCCAGATCAGAGGTAGGGTACAAACTCCTGAGGGAGAAAGCACTCTCAGTGACTTGCAAGTGACAGGTCTTAGACCCAGAGGGCCTGGAGCGATGTACATCTTAGAGGCTGAAGGGAAACGCCCAGGCTCAGCACACGCACAGGGCAGAATCTGGCCAGGAAACAGCTGCAGTACAGACAAAGGGGCCTTGGCAAGGCTGGGTCCTCCCGAGATGTGCCATGATTCCCGGGGCCGGCCCCAACAGGTATGTAATAGATGCTCATTGAGTCAACGGGGAACAGAGGTGAGTTTACACAGAACTCACGTTTGCATTCGGCAGTAATTCCTACGGAAACAGCGGTGAGGGATCAGGAGATGAGAGAAACGCTGGGCAGATGTTTTCAGTCCAGGGTCGGGGGCTTTCAGGAAAGCACAGCAGACAGAGAGCAAGTTCACCTCTGAGAGGGGAGGAAGGGAGCGATGGGGCTGCAGGCCGGGGCCATCTGGCCCTTGGCTCCCAGGTTTTCAGACCAGCTTCTAGTAACCTGTCAATCACGGCTCAGCCCTAGGCTAAGTCCTGATGGCAAAGTTCAGAGAAGAAATATCCTTAACTTCCCAAAGGTAATGCACACAAACACACGTTGACAGACACACAGATACATAGGCACACATACATATACACAGAGACACACATACACACACACACACAGACACACACACAGACCCACACACTCACACACACAGACGCACATGGAGACACGCATATAGAGGCACATAGAGAAACATGCACAGACACACACAGACCCACACAGACACACAGACACACACACACACGGAGCCACACATACAGACACACACAGGCACACAGACATGCACGGAGACACACATACAGAGAAACACACAGACACACACAGGCATACACACACAGATACACACACAGGCTCACATACACACATGGAGCCACACATACAGAGACACACACACACGAAGACACGTAGACACACAGACACACACTGAGACACGCATGCAGAGACACACAGAGAAACACACACAGACACACAGGCACACATACAGAGACACACACAGGCACACTCTGTATACATATACAGACACACACAGAGAGACACACACACCCAGAGACACACACACAGACACATGCACACAGGCACACACAGACACTCACACACAGAAACACAGGCTCACACTCACACAGAGTCCTGGCCTGTCTGGAGAAGAACTAGGAGAAAGGCACGGGGAGAAGGAGAGTCCGAGAGAAAGAGGAGGGGAGCGACCTGGAAAAGCAAGGAGAGGGTGAGGAGCGGCATAGGGATCACAGTCCCCGAGCTTGGGCTGAGGCCGGGCCCAGTCCCGAGAGGGGCCCAGTAGGGCAGCCCAGAGCCAGACAGGACTCGGTCTGACACAGACCTGTCCTTGTGCGGCCTGGGGCTCGTTCTGAGGTTTTGTTGGTCTAAGCTATCTCTGAGGTCACCCCCACACGCATCCTTTATTCACTTCTGTGAGTGCTTCGGACATTAATGGCTCCACAGTCGGTGCAGGACCGAGGCCCCCAAGGACAGAGCTGTCAGGTAGGGCAGAGTGGGCGCTGGCGCTGGAACGTTCCAGAGGCTCTGGCAAGGCATTCCAGGAAGGGAAAGTTCACTCCAGAAAGGGCCTCACGGGGGCCTCTTAACCCCCAGTGCCTGCGCTCGCCCAGAGACTGGCAGGCCAGGGCAGCAGCCGGCAGGGACCGTCTCCCCCGGCTGCAGACAGCCTGGCTCCAGGCCCACCTCCCGGTGCCCTTGGCCTGACATCTTCTGGGCAGAGCCACGATGCCCAGGGAGCCGTGTGGATGGTGTTAGTAAACACGCTTTCTTGCGCCCAGCCTGGCAGGGCCTGTGGGCAGCGGGAGGGCAAGGCGCTGGCAGCTCCCACGGCCGGGCAGGCGGGCGGGCAGGCAGACAGGCGGGCAGGCCGCCCCGCACAGCCCAGCCAAGGCCCAGAACAGAGCAGCTGCTCCCGTCGCCATGGAGACGGGGACTGAACAATGAGCATCCAGAAATGCAGCATGGCCGCCTGGCACTGCGGCCCACACTCCCACCAGGCCCTCACACCTACACACAGGCACGCACATGCACGCGCACACACACATGAACACACATGCATGCACACACACAGCCTCGGCCTCCCTGCTGGAGAAGCAAGAGGGAGAAGCAGAGGGAAGTGGGGAGAGGGAGAGAGTGGGGAGAGTGAGGAGAGGAGAAAAGGAGAGAGGGTGAGAAGGAGATCGAGGGAGATCACAGCTTCATTGCTGCAAAGTTGAGCAAAAATCTCACCCTTTGATTCTAGCTAAAAATACTTTTTGCAAAACTTGCCTGCTTTTCAGAGGGTCATGTGGTGCCCTGGATTCTTGTGTAACAGAAGAGCGAAAGGGGGTTTCTAATTAGCAAAAGCATCTTGCATCAAATCACCTTCTACTTAGAGAGGAGTAGCTGAGAGCCCGACGGAGTTTTACTTCCCAGGAAATTAGAAGAATGCTTTCTTAAATTGATCTAAATCCCATGTAATTCCTCCTTGGAGATAATGCGAAGAGGAGGCCGACAGGTTTAGCCACAGTCTCGGAAACGGGCAGCCTGAAAGACGCTTCATCTGGTGCGTTGGGAAGGCAGAGGGCAGCTGTATCCAGAGGACTTGAAGAGATCTGGGGCCAGCTCAGGAGGGCAGCCCATGGGCGTCTGGTTATGGTGCTTGTGGGCGTTTTCTGAACACTTCCTTTGTGTGAGATACTGAGCAGGTTAGCCCCTGTCTTCCAGGGGCTCCCAGGACCCCAGAAGGGGAGGCGGCAGGGCCCCCAATGTGCACTGGGTAAGCAGGCACATTCCTATGTAGACACTGTATCCCACTCACCAACCAGCCACCAGCCAGCCCTCAGCCCTATCCTTGTGTCTACAATGAAATCAGGTCTCGAGTCTCTGAGCCTTCCAGGACCACTTTCCAAGGACTGGCAATTCCCATCCTAATTCCCATCAAGTGCTCAGTCTGCAGGAAGTCGCTTGATTTCTCTTGGCTTTGCCTGGTCCTTTCCTGCTTCAGAGCAGGTGGGTGTCCCGCAAAGGTGGCCAGACCCTTTTAGTGGAAAAAAATGGACTGCCTGCTGGTTGGCCTGGTGGAGTGTAGGAGCTGGAAGGGACACTCTAAGATTCTGGTGTCCACCTCCACCAGTGGAGATGACAGCCAGTGACATTGTAGATGGCACGGGAAATTCATGGTCTACCCTCTAAGCAGCATGCAGGGAGAAGGTGTTCACCACTTTTCTGGGGATGGAGTTTAAAAAGCGAGACAGAGAGAGGAGGCAAGAGAATCACAACACATTGGAAAGGAGGAAGAGGAAAGGTAAGACTAAGATAAATCTCATAAGCTGCGTCAAGTACTAGCAGGTTCCAGCAACTGCATTCAACTACAGCTAAGAAGTACCGAACAGCCCTTCCTCAGCTTGCTGGCCTCTAAAATCATAGGCCCCACGAAAGATAAAACATAGTAGACAATTAAAAGGAGTGAGTACTAGGACCGAGCCAAGCCCCCTCCTCATCTCCCTGCTCCCCTCGCCTGCCCAGCATCCCTTGCTGGAAGGTTCTCAGAACTCCAGGAAGCCATCTGCGCCGGCTCAGAAGTGGCGGAGGGGGAATTAAAACCACGAAAGGAAGGATCAGAGAGACTCTTACCCCTCAAGAGCCACTTTAGTAGATGAAAAAAGCCAGGCGATTTTTAATCATCACAAATTGTCTGAGCCTCTGAATCCACCTTCTCTGAAGCCAGGGAGGGCTTCCCTGGTCACTGACTGATGCTCTCCAGTGGTCTGGGCTCGGGGTGTGGCTGGGAACCTACCTTTGTCCCCCTCCGCACTTCCTGAATCCTTCTGCCTGTCCTCCCAGGTCCCTGGCCCAATCCAGGCCAGAGCAGCCCGACCCTGCTTATCTAAGGAGATCTGACAAGACTCCAGCCCTCCGGGGTATGGCCGCTGGCAAAACATATGGTGCATCGTAAATAGGACTTCCTTTTAGGAAATGAGCTGCTGTAATTAGATCCCCATTCATTTTTTGTAACATACACACAGAGACAAATAGATCTTTATCCTTTAGAAGAACAGAAAGAATGGCTTGTGGGGAACAGAGATTCTCCGGTGCAGTAGACTCTTATAAAAGACTTCCTAGATACAGGTAGAATGAAAACGCCAAATTCTTAAGCTCCATCGCTAGACCAAGTGGGCGAGCCGCTCTACTTCCCCTCTCCAGGACCAGTGAGGGAGCCTTTTGAAATGGAAGAATGTATTTGCCTTGAATCTGGGCCAAAGAGGCGATTGCTTCTTCCCATCCCACAGTCCTGTGACAGAGCAAAGCTTAAATTAGATGTATTTCAATTGGTTTTCTCTGGGCTGCGTTCAACCTGAATTGAATTGAGCCCAACTGTGAGCCGTGTACTGAGCTAGGCACTGTGGAGGGATACAGGGAGCAAGTGGGACCCGGAGGACTCCTAAGGACCCAAGAGACACCTGAGGGACAAGGTGTTGACCTGCGCACAGCACCCAGTTCCACAGGAAGGGGAGCATGGTCGGGGCGGCAGGTTGTTCCATTGGGGGTCTGGTAAGCCTTCATGGTGTTAACAGGTGAGCCAACCCTGGAGGGAAGAGCAGGATTTCCTAAACAGTTTTCAGATGGACTGGAGTGAGGGCATCAAGGGAGATGGAACAGGACACAGAGCATGGTACTGAGGTCTGTCTGGTACTAGAGTCACAAGATTCATGGGAGATACGGCTGAGGAAAAGAAGAAACTGCACGCCAGGTGCGGTGGCTCATGCCTGCAATCCCAGCACTTTGGGAGGCTGAAGCAGGTGGATCACCTGAGGTCGGGAGTTCAAGACCAGCCTGACCAACATGGTGAAACCCTGTCTCTACTAAATACAAAAAATTAGCCGGGTGTGGTGGTGCATGCCTGTAATCCCAGCTACTCGGGAGGCTGAGGCAGGAGAATTGCTTGAACCTGGGAGGCGGAGGCTGCAGTGTGCTGAAACTGCACCATTGCACTTTAGCCTGGGCAACAAGAAGGAAACTCTATCTAAAAAAAAAAAAAGAAGGAACTGGACATCTTTTCTGTCTTTGGGAACCAACAAGGCCCAATATTTCATTTCCTCAGAAATGAAATTTTCTGGCCGCGCGCAGTGGCTCACACTTGTAATCCCAGCACCACTTTGGGAGGCCAAGGTGGGTGGATCACCTGAGCTCAGGAGTTCGAGACCAGCCTGGCCAACATGGTGAAACCCCGTCTCTACTAAAAATGCAAAAATTAGCTGGGCGTGGTGGCACACGCACGTAATCCCAGCTACTCGGGAGGCTGAAGCTGGAGAATCGCTCGAACCTGGGAGGCAGAGGTTACAGTGAGCTGAGATCGTGCCACTGCACTCCAGCCTGGGCAACAGAGCAAGACTGTCTCAAAAATAAATAAATAAATAAAATGAAAGAAAAAAAAAGAAAACAAAATTTCTTTCATGCAGTCACCAAACATCTGTTGTCTCGCACACAGTAGACAAAAACAAAACACCAAAACTGTTTCTCAAATCGAATAGTATGCAAAAGGCACTGAGTCACATGGTGTGCCGGTCGGTCTCCGGGGTGAAGGAGATGCAGGGGTCAGCCTCCAGGCATTTGCAAACCCTCAACATTGCAAATACCATGGGGCCCTCCCCGCAGTTACTGTGTTTGGAATCTCGAGAAAATCACAGAGCTTCTTTGAGATGCAAATGTTGCACTGGGCTGGGCTGGGCTGGCTCACAATTCAGATCGCTATCGCCACCAAATACCACGTCCACAGGGCTGGGGCTTCCAGTGGGGCTTTGGAATGGTTGACCCCAAGAAGGTGAAATCCCAGATACCGAGGCTTCATACAAGGCAGGAAGTGCTAAAGGCCATTTGAAAATGACCTTTGAAAGTGCTAGCGGATAAAGGCATCTCACACCCCGTGGTGATCAGGGCAAGCCACATGCATAGGGGTCAAGACCTGTGGTTTGCCTGTATTTGAATCCTGGCCCCATAGTCTACTAGCTGTGTGACTTTTGGTGAAAGACTTAAGCTCTCTGTGCTCTGGTTTCCTCTTCTGTAAAATAAGGATAAAAATAGAACAATACACCCCTCCTAGGGTCATTGTGATGAATGAACTAAGATCCATAAAGCACTTAAGACAGTGTGGGGCACATAATAAGTGCTTCAGGTATTTGTTGTTGTTACTGTTATTGAATGAATGATGTAAGTAGATACACAGTGTCTGTGAGATGAGGATATGCAAACCATTTTAGATAAAGAAAATTCTGTCCAGGTGCGAAGGCTTATACCCGTAATTCCAGCACTGGAGGCTGAGATGGGAGGATGGCTTGAGCCCGGGAATTCACGACCAGCTTGGTCAACATGCTGAAACCCCATCTCTACTGAAAAAAAAAATGCAAAAATTAGCTGGGCATGATGGTGCACACCTGTACTCCCAGCTACGCGGGAGGCTGAGGTGGGAGGATGGCTTGAGCCCAGGAGGCAGAGGTTGCAGTGAGAAGTGATCGTGCCACTGCACTTCAGCCTTGGCAACAGAGCAAGACCTTGTCTCCAAAAAAACAAGAAGAAGAAGAAATAAATAAATAAAATTTAAAAATAAAGAAAGAAGAAGAAATAAATAAATAAATAAAATAAAATAAAAAATAAAAAAAGAAGAAGAAAAGGGGACAAAAAAGTCCGGCTGGGCTTGATGGCTCAAAACTGCAATCCCAGCTTCAGGAAGCTGAAGTGGGAGGATCGCTTGAGTCCAGGAGTTTGAGACCAGCCTGGGAAGCATAACGAGACCCTGTCTCAAAAAAAAAAAAAAAAAAAAAAAGGAAGAAAGGAAGGAAGGAAGGTAGGTAGGAAGGAAGGAAGTTTTGTGAGTTCCTGTCTGGGGTCTGACGGGGACCTCACAGGGACGCCAAACATCAGACAGACAGTTGGACTAGCTGACCTGTGAGGACCCTTTTGGTCTTGAAATGCTGTCACATGCATTCCATTACACAGGGAGGGAAGTTTTCCCCAGGTTCCCAGGCTGTAAAAAGGGAAAGAAAGCGCACAGTGGCTTCCACGTTCTCTCACACACCCTGCCGGGGCATCCTTCCAGCATGGAGGAAGCTGGCTTTCCCCACAGTCACCTGCCACTGTGGGGTTCTAGTCACCCCCAGGACTTGCAGTGTGTCCTCAAGAACAGGGGAGGGAGAACACCATGGTTATGGAGTTTGAGTTTCTCTCTCTACCTCCTCATCCACCAAGTCCTCCTCATCATTTTCCCTCAAAACACCATTTTTGGCTGGGTGTGGTGGCTCACTCCTGTTATCCCAGCACTTTGGGAGGCTGAGGAGGGTGGATTGCTTGAGGTCAGGAGTTTGAGACCAGCCTGGGCAACATGGTGAAACCCTGTCTCTGCTACAAGAACAAAAATTAGCTGGGCATGGTGGCGGTCGCCTGAGTAATCCCAGCTACTCGGGAGGCTAAGGCAGGAGAATCGTCTGAACCTGGGAGACAGAGGTTGCAGTGAGCCGAGATTGCGCCACTGCACTCTAATCTGGGTGACAGTGAGACTCCTTTAAAAAAAAAAAAAAAAAAAAAAAACCACACCATCTTTTATGTCCTCTTATTTAAAGTGAGAAACTGAGGCCTGGTGCCTTGCCGGCCATCACATAGCATCTGGACTCAAATCCCAGGCTCCCTTCCTCTCTGACCTAGGTCACCTCCATGTGCTACCCCCAGTTTGCAAAGGGCTTTCAAATAGATGATTCCGATCTGCCTCCCAGCAGATATCAGGGGGCCTGTTTCACAAAGGATAAACCAAGGCACGGAGAGGTTAAGTGGCCAGTCAAGAGATGCAGCCAGTACCTGGTAAAACTGGGATTCGGTACTCTTCTCACTGCACTAAGTCCAGGCAGCACACTCTCCTGCTTACCCCACTCTCTCAGGTCACCTTTGACCACAGTCATTGTTACCACCTTTTGCCGAACACCTCAGTTCCAGTCTCTGTCTGGCCTTGGACAATCTATCTTGGACGAGTTTCATCTCTAAGAAACTGCTCTGACTATAAATTGAATTCTTCCTTCTGGGAGCACCTCTTCATGTTTTTCACCATCTTCCCCTCTTTTACATTGAGCAAAACAGCAGTTTTCATATGGATAATTATACTTTGCATTTGCTTAGCACTTTGGACTTTTCGCAGTACTTTCCCATCTATTACCTTGTTTGATCCTAATAAGCCCATGAGACTGGCAATGTTCTCATTATTGCAGAGAAGAAAAGGAGACACGGAGAAAACAGTGTCTGGTTCCAGGTCACCCAGCAAACCGATGGCAGACCAAGGAGGGAACGCACTAGGATTTCCAGGGCTGCATTCTTCCATCTTGTACATTAATTCTTTGCCATGGATTGAGCTTCTTTTTTTTTTTTTCTAAGAAATCTCTTTTTGTTTTTTTCTTTTTAAACAGTCTCACTCTGTTGCCCAGGCTGGAGTCCAGTGGTGCAATCTCATCTCACTGCAACCTCTGGTTTCCAGGTTCAAGCGATTCTCCTGTCTTGGTCTCCCGAGTAGCTGGGACTACAGGTGCATGCTACTATACCCAGCTAATTTTTTGTATTTTTAGTAGAGACGGGGTTTCACTGTGTTAGCCAGGATGGTCTCAATATCCTGACCTCGTGATCTACCCGCCTCGGCCTCCCAAAGTGCTGGGATTATAGGCATGAACCACCACACCCGACCATTGAACTTCTTTTTTTTTAAAATTATTTTTTAATTTTTTTATGGGCAGTCCCTGAACCAGAGTAGGTTCAGAGAGATTCCCTGAGCTTCTTAACAGATGTCATGACTCATTTAAGGAAGGAGAGTATCAAAGGCCAGGCACCTGGTGACTCACACCTGTAATCCCAACAGTTTGGGAGGCTGAAGTGGGCGGATGACTTGAGGTCAGGAGTTCGAGACCAGCCTGACCAGCATGGAGAAACCCATCTCTATTAAAAACACAAAATGGCTGGTTGTGGTGGTACACGCCTGTAATTGCAGCTACTCGAGAGGCTGAGGCAGGAGAATCGTTTGAACCCGGGGGACAGGGGACAGAGGTTGCAGTGAGCCGAGATTGAGGATCACTTGAGGTCAAAAGTTCAAGACCAGCCTGACCAGCATGGTGAAACCCCGTCACTACTAAAAATACAAAATTAGCTGGGGGTGGTGCTGCGCAGGAGAATTGCTTGAACCCGAGAGGTGGAGGTTGCAGTGAGCTGAGATTGCGCCATTGAACTACAGCTTGGGCAACAAAAGTGAAACTCTGTCTCAAAAAAAAAAAAAAAAAAATCAAGGAGAGTATCATTTTGAGTGTAAGAAATGTGAAACATGGCCAACTGTTACAGAAGACAAAAAATGCTATGCTGGAGTCAGGAGTGGCCATTCTCATTTCAGCTTTGCTCCTACTCCCTGTGTGACCTTAGGCGAGTCACCTTGTTTCCAGCGTCACTTTCCAACCTGCAAAATGATGGGATTGAATCACACCCTCTCTGGCACGGGCAAGAAGCCCCTTCCAGACCCCAGAGACTATGTTGCTATCTTCAAATCTGACTGGTAGCCGGGCGCGGTGGCTCACGCCTGTAATCCCAGCACTTTGGGAGGCCGAGGCGGGCGGATCACAAAGTCAGGAGATCGAGACCACGGTGAAACCCCGTCTCTACTAAAAATACAAAAAATTAGCCGGGCGAGGTGGCAGGCGCCTGTAGTCCCAGCTACTCGGGAGGCTGAGGCAGGAGAATGGCGTGAACCCGGGAGGCGGAGCTTGCAGTGAGCCGAGATCGCGCCACTGCACTCCAGCCTGGGCGACAGAGCGAGACTCCGTCTCAAAAAAAAAAAAAAAAAAAAAAAAAAAAATCTGACTGGTAGAAAAATGGGCAGTTTTTCTTTACTTTCCACTTTGGGGATACACAAAAAAGACCCAAGAGTTACAGGAAAAAGTGCTTGGGAGAAGTCACTCTTCGCCTAATCTAGTTTTAGGTAAAACCACCTCCCGTGGAATGCCAGGTGAATGATTAAAACGTGAGTAGGCATTGTTCTGGCTTGTTTCATGGTACAGGCATTTAATCCCAACATCGCTGTGTGAAACGTACTCCTGTTTGCATGGGGGAGCCCCATAGGGTTTTAATTCTTCTGTGGGAAACAAAGGCCCTCATTCACGAAACAGTAACTCAAGAGGGTCGTTTCTGCTCTTACCAGTCAAAAAATGTTGTCTGGCCACGAGATCTCATCATCGAACTCAAGAGGCAAAAGAAAGCTCTTTTTACACTGGGTCCCTTTGATAGTGGTCAAACTCGTGTTTGCATTTTCTTCTTTATGAATAAGGTCTAAGTTTATTTTATAGGGAAATACATCAAGCCAGAGGTTCTAATGACAAGATAATGACCAGAAGAGGACTCTATTTGTTGCAAAAGGGTTTGTGTTATGAAAAACAAAGCGACTTTGCCATTTGTTTTTGAAAGAAAGGCTTTGGCAGCTCCCTTCAATGGTTAGCTGAGAAGTGACTTCACACATCCATAGGACAAATTTCTGTCTAATTTACAAAAGTTCCCAGAGAGCAAGCCTTTCATTCCCAGAGGAGCTCACAGAAGACGGCTAATTTATGTCCCAAGAGTTGTGAGAGGAATTTGGACATGGAAGACAACTATGTCTTCTTCAAGTGGCTTCTGAAATACATCGGATGGGGTAACACTCCCAGATAAGACCGTGGCAGGAAACACTTGTTTTCAGGTCTTCTTGTCTCATCCATTCATACACAGATACCTGTTTGATTAGCACTGAGTAGTCTGCAAAGCACTGGAGGGTGGGGCAGGATGAGAATACCCAGAAACTGGAAACTTCTTCCCTGCCCTCCACTCGCTTGCAATTACATAGTAGCCTGAAATACAATGCAGAATACAATAAGGCCTTGAAAGGCGTCAGAACGAATAATTACAAGGTCAGAACGAATAATTACAAGACTTCCAAGCAGGGAGTAATCACTGCTCATTGGAGCTTCGAGGAACAAAACACCAGTGGACCCAGAAGAATCTGGACAGCTTTGTCCTCTAGAACCTTCCACAATGATAGAAAAGTTCTCTATCTGCTCTGAACAATTTGGTGGCCACTAGTCAGGTGTGGCTGTTGAACATTTGAAATGTGGCTAGTGTGATTGAAGAACTTAATTGTATCTTTCATTTAACTTTTTAAATTTTATCATGGTAAAATATGCGTAACATAAAATTTACCATTTTAGCCATCTTTAAAGTGTATAATTCATCGGTGTTAAGTATACCCACAAAATCGTGCAACCATCACCATTACCCATGTCTAGAATGTTTTCAACATCCCAAATTGAAACTTCGTACCCATTTATAGGAGTGTTCATTCTTTTGGCTTCCCTGGGCACATTGGGAGAATTGTCTTGGGCCACACATAAAATACACTAACACTAATGATAGCTGATGATGAGCTTTAAAAAAAAACTCATGATGTTTGAAGAAAGTTAACAAATTTGTATTGGGCCTCATTCAAAGCCGTCCTGGGTCTCGGGTTGGACAAGCTTGCCATTAAACAACTTCCCGTTTCTCCTACCCCCAGACCCTGGAAACGCTGGTCTACTTTTTCTCTCTCTCTCTCTTTGTGTATATGAATTTGCCTATTCCAGGTAGCTCATATAAGTGGAATCACACAGTATTTGTCCCTTTGTGTCTGGCTTATTTTACTTATTAAGCTGTGTTCAAGGTTCATCTGCTTGTAGTATTCGAATGCCCTTCCTTTCTGAAGCTGAATAATAATTTATTGATGCGTTTACCACATTTTGTTTATCTAGTCATTGATTGATATTTTATTTAACTTTAACTAACTTAAATTTCAGTAGCCAAGTGTGGCTACTGGCTACTATGTTGAACACGGCAGATTTGTAGGATTTGGGCACTTCTGTGTGTTAGGAGTATGTGTGAATGAGAGGGGTGTGTGTTTGAGTGTGCACGCTACGTTGAAGAGGTGGTGTGGAAATCAGGAGAGTTTTCAAAGGGAAGGAATCCCAGTGAGCACAGGTGCAGAGAGGAGGGACCTTTTGGAAAAGAGTAAGGAACATGGTAGCTGAAACATAAGGTACGTTAAGAAAGGTAGAAACTACGGCTAGAAAGAGAGGCTTTCCCAGAGCATAAGTAGTCTTGAATACAACGTTTAAATTACTTCAAAATGAACTTACCTTCAGTTGTAAAGTTGCAATGTTATGTACTTGTTTAAATCCTTCAAAGCATCATTCCTGCTATCATTTTATGAAGAATAAAGACCAAATGTTGGACAAATACCTGCAGGACTCCATTTGAGAGAAAAAAATGTGCATAAAAGTTCCAGTCTAGAAAGCAGATGAATTAGACAGATACTGTTTTTACACTTGCAGGGAAAATGATACTCACTTCATGGAAGGATTTACTAGAGACTCTTCCTTTACAGGACGTGCTCCCTTAGGGTGCTAAAAATAGGATTTGATTTATTTTAAAAATGCATTTACAACTCTTCCAGGCCCATCTTGCTAGTGCTAAACAAAGCCCGCCTGTAGAACTGTTGCTCTGTGTGGGGCTAGAACACAATGTAATGGTCACAGTTTTTCTCCAGCTTGGCTGAAACAGCAAAGAATAGTGGAAAGAGCTCGGGCTTTCAAGTCAAGACATCTTCCTCAGGAAAGTGATTGAATTTCTTTGAAATATGGTTTTCTTATCTGTCAAATGGAGAAATTCCGAGCAATCTTGCAGACCTTTATATAAATTGCCTCGTCCAACATCTGGAAGGTTATAGGAATACCAAAAAGGGGGGTGGGAGAGGGGAGTCTTGGCAGTTATATCATTTTCAAAACAACTAAAGACAGATCAAAATGGACAAAATGTTGCCAGGAGTCAGGGCGTCTTATATGACAATGGTGAAAAGAGATAACGGGCCTGCCAGGCAGGAGGACCAAAGTTTCAGATCTGCCAACTAGCCGGGACCAAAAGAGCAAGAAGATTCAGGATGCAGATCAAGATAAAGCAAAGTCTTATTATCTCCATTTGACAAATGGGGAAACTGAGTCTCAGAGAATTTTCTTAGCTTCCCCTAAAGTGATATATACAGTTAGTGGCTAGGACAGTAGCTGAAACCCATCCGCTGTGAACGGAGCAGAATGAATGTCCCTTCCTCCTCACCATGCCCACTTAACTCTGCCACTGCATGTGACAGTGAACACTTGGTAACTGGCTAATGGCAAGTTCATGAGAGGCTCCAGGGCCCTGAGGAGACACAAATGCAGCAGGCTCAGCAACAAATGGCTACTCCAAACTTTTAAAGTTTTGGCTCTATTTCTAAGGGACATCAGAGACTGCAACACCTTGATACACTGAAGATGTAAAAACGGATGCTCAGGGCCAGGCACTGTGGCTCACGCCTGTCATCCCAACACTTTGGGAGGCCAAAGTGGGTGGATCACCTGAGGTCAGGAGTTCGTGACCAGCCTGGCCAGCATGGTGAAACCCTGTCTCTACTACAAATACAAAAATCAGCCGGGCATGGTGGTGGGCGCCTGTAATCTCAGCTACTGGGAGGCTGAGGCAGGAGAATCGCTTAAATCTGGGAGGTGGAGTTTACAGTGAGCTAAGATCACGCCGTGGCACACCAGCCTGGGTGACAAATAGAGATCCTGTCTCAAAACAAAAAACAAAATCAAAAAACAACAACAAAAAAAACCTGACTCTCAGAGATAAGAAGTGACCAGCCTAGGTTATGCAGCAAACCACTGGCAAAACAGGGACTGGAGCTGCTCTTCTCATTTTCAAGCCCATACTCTTTCCTCTGCTACACCACCCGGGAAATGCAGAGGTGAGTTTTTTCTCTACTTATTGTAGGTCAAAACCCCTTCTTGTGTCTCTCTGTAAGCAAGTCTTTTAATGGGCATGATTGCTTTCAGCAGAAGCATCTCACAGTTTCTCCAGCAACACTTACCTTCACTCCTGTTTCCAGAATCCACTGGACTCACTGTGGAGAAAACTACAAAGTGAGCCCTGACTGGGGACTATGATGGCAAAAGCCAAACATTAACTGAAAAACAATATATGCATGAAATTAACCCAGAAACATTATGGAGAAATACACAGATAAAGAAGTTTCAAATAGCAATGTTTTGCTAACAATACCAGTAGATCACAGGTCACAATTGTGTGTGTGTGTTGGCAATCACAATTGCATTTGCATAGTATTTTACTAATGCTAAAGCATTATTATATCCACCCTATCATTTGTTCCATATAATGCATTGATATCCACAGAACGTTCTAATATTCCATTTTTCAAAAACCTGAGCCCCAAATTAGTCCCATTTTCCATCCTTCTCTACCTTTATATAACCTGCAGTTTCCATGCAAACAAGAGTTTCTTAAATATCTCCAAACCTTTGTTTGTACTTTTCCTGCTTTCTGAAACATCTCTGCCTTTTTGTGTTTGTTTTTGTTTCTGAGACAGAGTCTTGCTGTGTCACCCAGGTTGGAGCGCAGTAGTGCGATCATGGCTCACTGCAGCCACAATCTCCCAGGCTTAATGGATCCTCCCACTTTAGCCTCCCAAGTAGCTGAGACTACAGGCACACACCACCAGGCGTGACTCATTTTTGTGTTTTTCTGTAGATGGGGTCTCGCCATGTTGCCCAGGCTGGCCTTGAACTTCTGGTTCAAGGGATCCATCCACCTTGGCCTGCTGAGGTCCTAGGATTACAGGCATGAGCCACCACACCCAGCCTAGGATGCCTTTCTTTGATATTGCTTTTCTAAACCTGAACATCTCCTTATCTGTAAACACTCAGCTCAGTGCTGCTTCCTCCAGGGAGTTCTCCCTCACACTTGCTGCCTGCAAAGTCTGAACTCCCAGACCTTCAGGGAAGGGTTCATGCTGGACTCATCTCTGCATCCCCCATGCCCAGTGCAGTGGTTGGCATGGACAGGTATGCTTCAGGGCAAGGGCTGATGAAGAAAGCAAGTCCCAGAGAGGCTTGGTGGCCTGCTCGGCCACAGAAGCTGAATTCACCACAGAACGTGGATTAAGACCCATATATCTTGACTCCTAGACCAACGCAGGGCTTGGACAGCTTCTACGAAAAGCACAGAGTGGGTTGCCATCCAGAATCAGGGTCCTGCCTGGTGCGCTGCTGGAGGTCTCTATATGGGGAATTCCTTCTTCCCTCTGGACCCTAGTGGGTCCCGAGCCCTCCCCACCAGCCCCCTCTGCAGTGGGGCCCACAGCACACAAGGGTGCTATTTCCCTCCTCTCTCCTTAGCAGAGGAACAGGGTTAAAGAAATCTGGAAGCCTATGAGTGAGCGTCTCTTTTCTGCTGTATCAGTTTCTAATTGGGCAGGGGAAGGGTCACGGAGGATGTCTGGGGTACGCTTTCATTTCTGGCTTGGGTTTTATTTCGTTTCCTTCCTCATTGCCAATAGCTCCTCCAGCGCCTTGTCATAAAGTTGTGGGGCTTTTAGAATTATTTATAATCTCATTTTAAGTTGACATGCACTCTTAAAAGCCTCCAATTCCCCTATTGTATTTATTTAGGCACAGGTAATATCATAATCCACAATGATGCATTACAAGGCAAAATAATTGTCTTGTAAATATGGGTCTGATGAATCCTAATTGGTTCCTGGGTTACTCAAAGGGAAAATCATTTTGGCTGAGTCATGATGTTGTGATATTTTTCAAACCACTGACAATACCTGTTCAACACCCGTATGAGGCCTCTGGAAGACCCGAAGATGGCTAATGTAGCATCCCTGCGCCTCCAGGAGCCCCGAGTGGAGAGTGAGAAACAGAGGACAAGGACAGCTACAAGTGACACTCATGAGTTGTAAAAAGGACACGAAGAAGAGAAACACTCATTTGGACCGAAGCTCTGTGCTTGAGCGAAACCTTGACGTGAGACTAAACTTGGTCAGATGAAGATGAAAGAGAAGAGAGAAAGAGCATCAGGGCATCAAGGGACAAAAGTGTGGGAAGACTGGACAGGACCTAGGAATAGCGCCAGGAAACAGGACAGGAAATTGAAAGGAAAGACAAGGAGAAAGAAAAGATGAAGAGTTTCAAGGTTAGTGAGAGCTGAACACCCTTTCTGTCCACTCTAGCCAGACCTCGCTTTATGGCACTTCATTAAATTTCACAGATACTGCATGCTTTACAAATTGAACGTTTGTGGCAGCTCTGCATGGAGCAAGTCTATGGACCCCATTCTTCCAATAGCTCGTGCTCACTTCATGTCTTTGTGTCACATTTTGGTAATACTTTAAATATTACAAAAAAAAAAATCTAACAGTATTTCAAACTTTTCCATTATTATTGTAACTGTTACGGTGATTTGTGATCATGGATTTTTTTTTTTTTTTTTTGAGGCAGAATCTCACTCTGTTGCCCAGGCTAGAGTTTAGTGGCATGATCTCGGCGCACTGCAACCTCCGTCTCCCAGGTTCAAGTGATTCTCGTGCCTCAGCCTCCCAAGTAGCTGGGATTACAGGCACCCGCCACCATGCCCAGCTACTTTTTGTAGTTTTAGTAGAGACAGGACTTCACCACGTTGGCCAGGCTGTTCTCATACTCCTGACCTCAGGTGATCCGCCTGCCTCAGCCTCCCAAAGTGCTGGGGTTATAGGTGTTAACCACCCTACCCAGCCAGGGATCTGATGTTATTTTTGTAATTGTTTTGGGATGCCACAAGCCATGCCCACATGAGGTGGCAAACTTAATTGATAAGTATGTTCTGACCACTCTGCTGACCAGCCATTCTCTGTCTCTCTCCCTCTCTTCCCGCCTCCCTATTCCCTGAGACACAACAGTATCAAAACGAGACCAACTAATAACCTACAATGACCTGTAAGCGCTTAAGTGAAAGGAAGAGTCACTATCTTTCCATTTAAATCAAAAGCTAGAAATGATTAAGTTTAGTGAGGCAAGTATGTTGAAAGCCAAGATAGGCCAAAAGCTAGACCCTTTGCATCAAATAGTTAAACCAGATGAGAATGCAAAGGAAAAGTTTTTGAAGGAAATTAAAAGAGCTACTCCAGTGAACACATGAATGATAAAAAAGCGAAACAGCCTTATTGCTGATATGGGGAAAGTTTTAGTGGTTTGGATAGAAGATTAAACCAGCCACAACATTCCCTTAAATCAAAACCTAAACCAGAGAAGGCCCTAACTCTCTTCAATTCCATGAAGGCTGAGAGGGGTGAGACAACTGCAAACAAAAGTTGGAAGCCAGCAGAGATTAAGGAAAGGAACCATCTCCATAACATAAATGTGCAAGGTGAACCAGCAAGTGCTGATGGAAAAGATGCAGCAAGTTCTCCATAAGATCTAGCTAAGATCATTGATGAAGCGGGGCTTCACTAAACCCCATATTTTCCATGTAGGCAAAGAGCCTTCTATGGGAAGAAGATGGTCACGGATATTTTCGCCATCCATCTAAGGAGAGATTGATAAGATATGCTAAGTCCACAATTACCACCTAAAACTTTCATTACACCTTACAGATAGAGAAAAGGAAACGTGGGAAATGATGATAACTGTGATCCCAAAGCTAGAAAGAGGCAGGGTAGGGACTCAGTTGCAGGCTCCAGAGCCTGTGACCCACCTGCCAGACTATTCATTGATTCTACCTAGAGAAGCTGTCTTTGATCTTCTCCACCCAGACTGGAGTTCATGGGGATCAGCTGCACCTGGGAGGCTAGTAGGTAAAAGAAAGGCAGGAACCGGGGCAGATTCCTTGAGAAAACCCCAACAATGGGTGAAATCTCCCTGGGCATGCGCTGAGGCTCACTGTGAACCTGGGCCTGCCACTGGTTCCCAAAAGTCACATGACCTATCTGCACCTGGGTGTCCTCAACTGTGGCATGCAGAGTAAATCCCATCCTGCTGGCCACAAAGTGGCACAGTAAGGATCAGGAGCCATTTGATGTCAGAAAGGCTTTTGCAAAGGGGAAAGCCCCGTACAAATGAGAGTTGTTCAAACAGGGAGAAAAAAATAAAAAAGCAGAATTTCGGTGAGCTCCTCCTCCCTTTGGTTCCCCCCACCCTGGGAACATGACTACTTCAATCAAACACATTTCTGGGTAAAACGGTACATGTTTCAGATTCTGTAATGATGAATTTGCAACCTCATTTAACCACTCTTGAAAAAGACCATGCCCAACACAGACTCACCTGGTTTCTTTGTGGGAGGAGTCCAAAGACACATTGTGTATTGTTCTAGTTCCAGGCTCCAGCTACCCTTTTGCTCCGCTCCCCTCCCCAGGCACTCTGTTCCCACCATCCTCCAAGTTCACCAGCAGTCAAGGCAGAGTCCTCTTGTTAAACAGAACACGCTCTATTTCAAGGTATGCAGACCGCTTAATTTCACATGGTATGAGTCATGATTCACAGCTCCAAAAAAGAATCAAGAGAATTCATTAAAACAGTAGAAAATGTCACATCCAGCCTCTGTAATGTTGATTTTTTCCTCTCTCATCTGGGGACCCAGGTACGGAGGGGCAAGAGAAGTGTCTGCACATAGGTCCATCAGCCATCCTTCCTAGGCCCAGGGATTGGGAAGGCCAGGTTATAAGGCAAGTTGGGACAGTTGATAAAGAGGGAAGATGTTACAGGGAAATACTCCCTACTCTGTCTCACCCAGGACTTTTCGAAGTTCTCAATAGGTTTTGATTGAGAAGGAAGGTTAGCTAACTCTCTAGTCCAAGAAGCATTTAAACAGAGAGAGGTTGAGAGCAAGAGAATGCATGTTGGCCAATAATGGCTGTTGCTGAAGAGACCCAGCTTATGGCCAGGGCCGGATCTCCAGTTTGAGTAATTTATGCAAAATAAGAAAGCAGGCTGGGTGCGGTGGCTCACACTTGTAATCTCAGCACTTTGGGAGGCCAAAGCAGGTGGATCACCTGAGGTCAGGAGTTCAAGACCAGCCTAGCCAACACGGCAAAACCCCGTCTCTACTGCAAATACAAAAATAAGCCAGGCATGGTGGTGGGCGCCTGTAGTCCCAGCCACTCAGGAGGCTGAGGCAGGAGAATTGCTTAAACCCAGAAGGCAGAGGTTGCAGTGAGTCCAGATGGCACCACTGCACTCCAGCCTAAGCAACAGAGACAGATTCCGTCTCGAATAAAGAAAGAAAGAAGAAAACAAACAGAACACAGGTGTAGATGTCTCTTTTCATGAGGCTGTGGGTAGATGGAGAGAGTTGGGGGAAAAGGGGAGAGAGTTAGAGCTGGCAGATTTCACCTCCTGGTAGATTTCGTCCCCTGGTAGATTTAGTCCCACACATGGTGTTCTTATAATCTGTGAAACTTGTCTTTCCCATCTTTGTCCCTGTCCCTCTTGAGTCACTGGCCTTCCTATGTGGGATGTCACCCCCACCCAAAGGCTGAGAGAGTGGACCCTTTAATGACAGCCCCATCACCTGTGTCTAATCCACTCACAGCCCTGAACACACTACGTTATAACGTTGATTCCGACTTGTCTGTCTCTCCCCACTAGACTAAGCCCCCTAAATACAAAGACTGACCTTTGCATCTCTGCAGCCCTAGAACTGGGCACAGGGCCTGGCACAGAGCAGATGGCCAATAAAAATCAGCTGACCTGAGACCCCGTGTTATGGACTTGATTTGCATCCCCCCGAAAAATATGCTGAAGTCCTGGCCTCCAGTACCCCAGAATGTGACTTTATTTGGAAATAGGGACGCTGCAGATGTAATTAGTTAAAATTAGGTCACACTGGAGTAGGGTGGACCTGGATTCCAAATAACTGTTGTGCTTATAATAAAAGGGAATTTGGACAAAGAGAGGGAAGAGGCCCATGTGAAGACACAGAGATTTGGGGAGAATCCTGTGAAAGGAAGCCATGGAGCACGAAGGATCACCATCTGTCAGCGGAAGCTATGGGAGACGCCCAGGACACTTCCCGTTATGGTCCTTAGAAGGAACCAGCCCCGCTGACAGCTTGAACAGATTTGTAGCCTTCAGAACTGTGAGAAATACATTTCTGCTGCTGTAGCTCCCCAGTTTGCGGTACCTTGTTATGGTGGCCCAAGGGAACAAATACAGCCTTCCACATCCACCCCTCCACCCCTTTCTGCTACCAGGGGCCTGTTCCTTAATGTGTTTTACTGCATAATCTGGGCTGCCAAAGAGGGGCAAGATTTTGTGTTGTTTAATGGGGATGGTAATGTTTTCTAACCTAGAATATTTCAGTGGATGAAATATTGTAGGATGTCATCAGAGTTCAAATCCCAGAGTTCAAAGAAGCCATTTTTCAATAGCTAAAAGACCTAAAGAAATGCTCAGTATCTAATGACGGCCAATGACCGTGTCTGAGGGGCTGGGGATGAAGGGCAGGTTCTCCCTCTTCACCCCCCAGGGGGATTTCCCTGTCTCCTGTCGTGGGCTGGTGCCAGGGCGGGGGCACCCCCAGTGCAGAGATGACAGGAAGCTGGGTGGCATAATCTGTCCTCCACCCGACAAAAGACAGGAAATCCAGAGCTGAAGGTGGAAAATCTGACCTCAGCTCACCCCTGCATTGTGTTGGGCCCAGAATGAAAGAACGGGCTGCACAAAGGCCTCTAAAGAAAGTGATTAGGGCCTGGCCCCCGTGGCGAGGGAGTGATGAGACACTGTCCCCAGACCGAGCGGCCCCAGTCCAAAGGGCTGGATGGAGGCTGCCACAGTCGAGCAGTCCCCAAGGAAGGCCCACTCTGACGCCCCGCAAAGGGCGTCCCACCCCATCGGCTCCTCGAAGAGCGCCTGGGGCCGCCTCCAACCAGACCAGCCTCCTGGGCATGAAGGACAGACTCAGGCCCTAAAGAAGCAGGGAGCACCAGCCTGTCCCAAAATGGGGATAGCCTCTACCCACCTCAGAGGGGGATTATGCAGATCAAATGAGCTAATGGATAACAATAATTCCTTCAATTTTGGGGGCGCTCTACAGTTTATATAACCCTTGCCTTTATTTCATTTAATCCTCCTCGCCACCTTGTGAGGTTGGAATTTTCACTGCCTTTTACAGATAAGGTCACTGGCTCCAGAGTTCAAATGCCCACAGTGCCCAGAGGCGGGGAAGAGCAAGCTGTGCCCACCCCACACACGATTTGTATTGTGGCTCTGGACCTGGCTTGCCCCGGAGATAAGGCTTGGAGCTTTCTTGAGGACAGGGCTCCCTTGGCTCTTCTGTCTGGTCCTAGGTGCACTCTACTAAGACAGGGTAGACTTGGATTGAATTGATGATAGGTGAAGCTGCCAGGCAGGTGCTGGGTCTGAAGGTCTGGCTGTGTCTGCTCAGGTTTATCCTGGACTCTCTTAGTTCTGCTGACTCCATTTTTTAAAATTACAAAAATAATCACTAAAGTCAGGCACAGTGGCTCCTGCTTATAATCCCAGCACTTTGGGAGGCTGAGGTGGGAAGTTCACTTGAGCCCAGAAGTTTGAGACCAGCCTGGGCAACATGACAAAACCCCATCTCTACAAAAATACTAAAAAAAAAAAAAATTAGCCAGGCATAGTGGTGCATGCCTAAAGTTCCAGCTACTCAGGAGGCTGAGGTGGGAGGATCACTTGAGTCTGGGAGGTGGAGGTTGCCATGAGCCAAGATCGCACCACTGCACTCCAGCCTGGGCGAGACAGTGAGACTCTGTCTTTAAAAAAAAAAAAAAATTGCTAACACTTACCAAATATTTATTATGGGCCTTGCCACAGTATTAACTCTCTTACTCCTCACAATAAGCCAAACAGCTAATGCTTTTTAGGAATTCCTATTTTACCAGTGTGGATACTGAAACCTGTAAATAGCAGACACGGCACTAAATGCTGGAGTCCAGACCTGGGCAGTGTGACTCGAGGGTCCGTGATCTTAAACCATGCCGGGAGTCAGGGCCCACCCAGCCTCCAATAATAGCTATAAAAACCAATACACTCCAAAAATGTGTCACAGAGCCACATGGCAGAGGAAACCTGGATCAAACCTGGAAGGAACAAAATTTCAGTTCAACCTGAAAAATAATGCCCACTACAACAAGTGTCCTGCACCAGAGCTCACAGTGCACTGGTAACACATGCCCTCTGATGTGACCGTGGGGCAGGGAGAATGCTGTTCTGCCTGGGAAGTTGCAGAGGTCAGAACAGCAAGTAGATTTGTGAGCAGAAACTTGAGAGGAGCTGGGATCAACCTAGAGGTAGCAGATGAGGAAGGGGCTCCTCAGAGAGGCGAATGCCTTTGACCATTGAAAGGACGTCAAGGCACCGTGCTGCAGGAGCATGAGCTGTCTGTGGGCTGTAGGCTTCTAGTCCAGAGAAGTGAGTCAACCTTCCTGGTGTACTTGGCCAGAACCTGCCTCTACCTGGCACCATGTTTAAATTGAGGCACTTGGATCCCTGTATTGACCTGCCCTCAGCCACACGTGGCCCCCAGAAGCCAAGGGGATGTGTCTTCCAGGTACAGGATGAAGCTGGTGAAGTGGGAACCATAGATAAGGTGGGGTGGGCTCCATTTGGGCTCTTGCTCCAAGGTCCAAATATTAGGTCAGCTTGCCTTTCCCTGACAACAATGCAACATGCCCAGTGGACAGGAGGAAGCAATTCATTTTCCCAAGGGCGGTGCCCAGGTGTCTAAATTGAGTGACCAGGTACATGGCAATGATAGAGACCAATGCAGTGAATGACTAAGGAAGGACGGGTTTCAGGAAGAAAATGATGAGTTTAATTTGGACAAGTTGCATATGCGTGTCTTTGGGACATGGAGAAAGAATATAATAGGAGCTAAAAATGTGAGACTTAATAAAAACATACAGGACTGGACGTCGTGGTTCCCAGCCTTGGTTGCACACTGAAATCGTCTGGAAAGTTAAGAAAATTTTCCTTGGTCTGTGGTATGGCCAGGGCACTGGAATTATTATTGTTATTTATTTATTTTTATTAATTTAACTTTTTTTTAATACTTTAAGTTCTAGGGTACATGTGCACAACGTGCAGGTTTGTTACATAGGTATACACGTGCCATGTTGGTGTGCTGCACCCATTAATTCATCATTTACATTTGGTATATCTCCTAATGCTATCCCTCCCCCAGGCTCCCACACCATGATAGGCCCTGTTGTATGATGTTCCCTACCCTGTGTCCAAGTGTTCTCATTGTTCAATTCACACCTATGAGTGAGAACATGCAGTGTTTGGTTTTCTGTCCTTGCGATAGTTTGCTCAGAATGATGGTTTCCAGCTTCATTCATGTCCCTACCAAGGACATGAACTCATCCTTTTTTATGTCTGCATAGTATTCCATGGTGTATATGTGCCACATTTTCTTAATCCAGTCTGTCACTGATGGACATTTGGGTTGGTTCCAGGTCTTTGCTATTGTGAATAGTGCCACAATACACATACGTGTGCATGTGCCTTTATAGCAGCATGATTTGTAATCCTTTGGGTATATACCCAGTAATGGGATGGCTGGGTCAAATGGTATTTCTAGTTCTAGATCCTTGAGGAATTGCCACACTGTCTTGCACAGTGGTTGAACTAGTTTACAGTCCCACCAACAGTGTAAAAGTGTTCCTATTTCTCCACATCCTCTCCAGCACCTCGTTTCCTGACTTTTTAATGATTGTCATTCTAACTGGTGTGAGATGGTATCTCATTGTGGTTTTGATTTGCGTTTCTCTGATGGCCAGTGATGATGAGCATTTTTTCATGTGTCTGTTGGCTGCATAAATGTCTTCTTTTGAGAAATGTCTGTTCATATCCTTTGCCCACTTTTTGATGGTGTTGTTTGATTTTTTTCTTGTAAATTTGTTTGAGTTCTTTGTAGATTCTGGATATTAGTCTTTTGTCATATGGGTAGATTGTAAAAATTTTCTCCCATTCTGTAGGTTGCCTGTTCACTCTGATGGTGGTTTCTTTTGTTGTGCAGAATCTCTTTAGTTTAATTAGATCCCATTTTTCTATTTTGACTTTTGTTACCTTTGCTTTTGGCATTTTAGTCATGAAGTCCTTGCCCATGCCTATGTCCTGAATGGTATTGCCTAGGTTTTCTTCTAGGGTTTTTATGGTTTTAGGTCTAACGTTTTAAGTCTTTAATCCATCTTGAATTAATTTTTGTATAAGGTGTAAGGAAGGGATCCAGTTTCAGCTTTCTACATATGGCTAGCCAGTTTTCCCAGCACGATTCATTAAATAGGGAATCCTTTCCCCATTTCTTGTTTTTGTCAGGTTTGTCAAAGATCAGCTGGTTGTAGGTGTGTGGTATTATTTCTGAAGGCTCTGTTCTGTTCCATTGGTCTATGTCTCTGTTTTGGTACCAGTACCATGCTGTTTTGGTTACTGTAGTCTTGTAGTATAGTTTGAAGTCAAGTAGCGTGATGCTTCCAGCTTTGTTCTTTTGGCTTAGGATTTTCTTGTCAATGCGGGCTCTTTTTTGGTTCCATATGAACTTTAAAGAAGTTTTTTCCAATTCTGTGAAGAAAGTCATTGGTAGTTTGATGGAGATGGCATTGAATCTATAAATTACCTTGGGCAATATGGCCATTTTCACGATATTGATTCTTCCTATCCATGAGCATGGAATGTTCTTCCATTCGTTTGTGTCCTCTTTTATTTCGTTGAGCAGTGGTTTGTAGTTTTCCTTGAAGAGATCCTTCACATCCCTTGTAAGTTGGATCCTAGGTATTTTATTCCCTTTGAAGCAATTGTGAATGGGAGTTCACTCATGATTTGGCTCTCTGTCTGTTATTGGTGTAAAGGAATGCTTGTGATTTTTGCACACTGATTTTGTATCCTGAGACTTAGCTGAAGTTGCTTATCAGCTTAAGGAGATTTTGGGCTGAGACAATGGGGTTTTCTAAATATACAATCACATCATCTGCAAACAGGGACAATTTGACTTCCTCTTTTCCTAATTTAATACTCTTTATTTCTTTCTCCTGCCTGATTGCCCTGGCCAGAACTTCCAACACTATGTTGAATAGGAGTGGTGAGAGAGGGCATCCCTGTCTTGTGCCAGTTTTCAAAGGGAATGCTTCCAGCTTTTGCCCATTCAGTATGATATTCACTGTGGGTTTGTCATAAATAGCTCTTATTATTTTGAGATACGTCCCATCAATACCTAGTTTATTGAGAGTTTTTAGCATGAAGCACTGTTGAATATTATCGAAGGCCTTTTCTGCATCTATTGAGATAATCATGTGGTTTTTGTCTTTGGTTCTGTTTATATGCTGGATTATGTTTATTGATTTGCATATGTTGAACCAGCCTTGCATCCCAGGGATGAAGCCAACTTGATCGTGGTGGATAAGGTTTTTGATGTGCGGCTGGATTTAGTTTGCCAGTATTTTATTGAGGATTTTTGCATTGATGGTCATCAGGGATATTGGTCTAAAATTCTCTTTTTTTGTTGTGTCTCTGCCAGGCTTTGGTATCAGGATGATGCTGGTCTCATAAAATGAATTAGGGAGGATTCCCTCTTTTTCTATTGATTGGAGTAGTTTCAGAAGGGATGGTACCAGCTCCTCTTTGTACTTCTGGTAGAAATTGGCAGTGAATCTGTCTGGTCCTGGACTTTTTTTGGTTGGTAGGCTATTAATTATTGCCTCAATTTCAGAGCCTGTTATTGGTCTATTCAGGGATTCAACTTCTTCCTGGTTTAGTCTTGGGAGGGTGTATGTGTCCAGGAATTTATCCATTTCTTCTAGATTTTCCAGTTTATTTGCATGGAGGTGTTTATAGTATTCTCTGATGTAGTTTGTATTTCTGTGGGATCAGTGTTGATATCCTCTTTATCATTTTTTATTGCACCTATTTGATTCTTCTCTCTTTTCTTCTTTATTAGTCTTGCTAGCGGTCTATCAATTTTGTTGATCTTTTCAAAAAACCAGTTGATTCACTGATTTTTTTGAAGGGTTTTTTGTGTCTCTATTTCCTTCAGTTCTGCTCTGATCTTAGTTATTTCTTCCCTTCTGCTAGCTTTTGAATGTGTTTGCTCTTGCTTCTCTAGCTCTTTTAATTGTGATGTTAAGGTGTCAATTTTAGATCTTTCTTGCTTTGTCTTGTGGGCATTCAGTGCTATAAATTTATCTCTACACACCGCTTTAAATGGGTCCCAGAGATTCTGGTATGTTGTGTCTTTGTTCTCATTGGTTTCAAAGAACATCTTTATTTCTGCCTTCATTTCGTTATGTACCCAGTAGTCATTCAGGAGTTGGAGTCTTGCTCTGTGGTACAGGCCAGAGTGCAGTAGTGTGATCTTAGCTCACTGCAACTTCTGCCTCCTGGGTTCAATCAATTCTCATATCTCAGCCTTTCAAGTAGCTGGAATTACAGGCGTGTACCACCAAACCTGGCTAACTTTTGTATTTTTAGTAGAGACGGGTTTCACCATGTTGCCCAGGCTAGTCTTAAACTCCTGGCCTCAAGTGATCCACCCATCTCGGCCTCCCAAAGTGCTGGGATTATAGGCATGAGCCACCGCTTCTGGCCTAGTTTAACCATCTTTAAGTGTACGATTCAGTAGCATTTAAGTAATTCACAACGTTGTGCAACCATCACTACTATTTTTCTCCAGACTTTTTCATTCCAAATTGAAACTCTGTATCTGTTAAACAATATCCCTCCATTGTTATTTTCTTTGTTTTTGTGTTTGTTTTTGTTGTTTTGTTTTGTATATTAAAGCAGTCATCCTATTGGGCATAAAGTGGTATCTCATTGTACTTTTCATATGTATTTCCCTCACAATTAGTGATGCTGAGCATCTTTTCATGGGCTTATTGGCCATTTGTATGTCTTCTCTGGGGAAAGTGTCTATTTAAAACCTTTGCCCATTTTTGGGTTGGGTTGTTTGTTTTTGGGGGGCATTGGGAATTTTTTAAGTGTTCCAGATGTTTCTAATGTCCAGCCAGAGATGAGAACCACTGTAAGATGACAACTCACAGGCCGGTCACAGCGACTCACACCTGTAATCCCAGCACTTTGGGAAGCCAAGATGGATGACTCGCTTAAGCTCAGGAATTCGAAACCAGCATGGGCAACATGGCAAAACCCTATCTCTACAGAAAAATGAAAAAAATAATTAGCTGGGCTTGGTGGAGCATGCCTGTAGTCCCAACTACTTGGGAGGCTGAGGTTAGAGGATGGCTTGAGCCTGGAAGATTAAGGCTTCTGTGACTCGTGACTGCACCACTATACTCCAGCCTGGGCAACAGAGCAAGACCCTGTCTCCAAAAAACCAAAGCAAAACAAAGCAAGACAGCTCACAGGCTTCAGGGGCAGGTGTCACCAGCTCAGTCATAGAGCAGAGCTGAGGCCAGGAACTGGGAGACACTTGCAGCACAGCCAAGAACCTTAGAACCAAGTCTATTCCAGAGCCTCGGGGAACTGTGTAGAACCCACAGGGGGTTTGGGAACTGAGTAGAGCGGAAGGTGGGAGCTCTCTCCTTCCCCTCTTTCCCCGGGTATTTATATGCTCTTCTCCAAATCTTAATGTGTGCTGGAAAATCTTGCTTTGCTCTCAATCTTGAAATTCCCATTTAGACACAATCAATGAATTACAGGAACCTACGGGGCTAGCTGCGTTGTTTTCACTTTTGAGAAATCCTAAGTGAAAAGAGGACGTCACAGCAGTAGCCATTAACTCTTTTGATAGTAGCTACATCTAACATTAGCTACGGGCGTGGTGGCTCATACCTGTAACCCCACCACTTTGGGAGGCCAAGATGGGAGGATCACTTGAGACCACCCTGGTCAACATAGCAACATAGCAAGACACCACCTCTTAAAAAAAATTATATGTATATATGGAAGCTGGTACCAACTCTCTTCTGTGTATATACATTACATATACATATATATACATATATATATATATTTTTTTTTTTTCCTTGAGGGAAGAGGAAATGGAATTGTAGGGGTGAGAAGGAAAATATGGCTTCATCTGTTTACCAAGACCTTAATGGTACTTTCCTCACTATAAAGTATGAAATTGGGTTGCAGGTAATAGAACTTTTCTTGTAGGTTATTTTTGGTGAAAGCCACTTGTGCTCAAGTGTGAGCACTCTGGAAAAGACCAGCACTGCCCTTTAAATCACTCTTCCTCCTGGAAAGGCTCTGTTGAGGTAAAAGGATTGGGTTGTTACTCTTCCAACAGCACCTCGAACTCTGACTCCATAACAACATAGATCAGTGATTCAAACTTGGAAGGTCTTTGCAGATTTGAAATAATTTTCTATTAGCGCTATGAGGTCATGTTTAGCCTACAAAACACTGAACTGTGAAACAGAAGTCCAAAGTTCAAATCCCACTTCTGCCACTCTAGGTGCATATGTTTAAGTCTTGGTTTCTCTTCATCTATAAAGTGGGGATAATAATACCTACCTAATCAGGTTATTATGAAGCCTTGAAAACCATGCAGAACTACAGAAATACAAAAGACCAAGGGAATATGGAATAAAAGTACACTAGACACAACGGATTTAGAGAGCAAGTAAAGAGAATGTAAGTGTAGGAAGTATTCTAAGGTTAAATAGATGGCACGAACTACCCTTTAAGACTTGTCTTCAAATTGTTTCAGATAAATTCTATGAACACTGTATTAGTTTGTTTTTATGCTGCTGATAAAGACATATCCAAAACTAGGAACAAAAAGAGGTTTAATTGGACTCACAGTTCCACATGGCTGGGAATGTCTCAGAATCATAGCAGGAAGCAAAAGGTACTTCTTACATGGTGGAGGCAAGAGAAAAATGGGGAAGAAGCAAAAGCAGAAATCCCTGATAAAACCATCAGATCTCGTGAGACTTATTCACTACCACGAGAGTAGCACGAGAAAGACTGGCCCCCATGATTCAATTACCTCCCACAACACATGAATTCTGGGAGATTCAATTCAAGTTGAGATTTGAATGGAGACACAGCCAAACCATATCATTATGTCCCCGGCCCCACCAAATCTTATGTCCTCACATTTCAAAACCAATCATGCCTTCCCAGCATCCCCTCAAAGTCTTAACTCATTTCAGCATTAACCCAAAAGTCCACAGTCCAAAGTCTCAACTGAGACAAGGCAAGTCCCTTCTGTCTATGAGCCTGTAAAATCAAAAGCAAGCTAGTTACTTCCTAGATAAAATGGGAGTATAGGTATTGGGTAAATATAGCCATTCCAAATAGGAGAAATTGGCCAAAACAAAAGGGTTACAGGGCCCATGCAAGTCCCAAATCTAGCAGGCAGTCAAGTTTTAAAGCTCCAAAATGATCTCCTTTGACTCCAGGTCTCACAACCAGGTCACACTGATACAAAAGATGGATTCCCATGGTCTTGGGCAGTTCCGCCCCTATGGCTTTGCAGGGCACAGCCTCCCTCCTGGCTGCTTTCATGGGCTGGCATTGAGTGTCTGCAGCCTTTCCAGGCACGCAGCACAGGATGTTGGTGGATCTAACATTCAGGGACCCGGAGGACGGTGGCCTTCTTCTCAAAGCTCCACTAGGGACTCTATGTAGGGGCTCTGACCCCACATTTCCCTTCTGCACTGACTAGGAGAGGTTCTCTGTGAGGGCCCCGACCCTGCAGCAAACTTTTGCCTGGGCATCCAGGCATTTGCATACATCTTCTGAAGTCTAGGCGGAGGTTCCCAAACCTCAGTTCTCGACTTCTGTGCACCCGCAGTCCCAACACCATGTGGAAGCTGCCAAGGCTTGGAGCTTGCACCCTCTGAAACCATGACCCAAGTTCTACTTTGGCACCTTTCAGTCATGGCTGGAGCAGCTGGGACACAGGGCATCAACTCCCTAGGCTGCACACAGCACAGGAACCCTGGGCCTGACTCACAAAATCACTTTTTCCTCCTGGGCTTTCAGGCCTGTGATGGGAGGGGCTGCCATGAAGCCTTCTGACATAGCCTGGAGACATTTTCCCTGTGGTCTTGGGGATTAACATTAGGTTCCTTAATACTTATGCAAATTTCTGCAGCCGCTTGGATTTCTCCTAAAAAAAAAAAAAAAGGGGGTTTTCTTTTCTACTGCATCACAAATTTTCTGAACTTTTATGCTCTGTTTCCCTTTTAAAACTGAATGCTTTGAACAGCACCCAAGTCACATTTTGAATGCTTTGCTGCTTAGAAATTTCTTCCACCAGATACCCTAAACCATCTCTCCTCTTTCAAGTTCAAAGTTCCACAAATCTCTAGAGCAGGGGCAAAATGCGGCCAGTCTCTTTGCTAAAACATAACAAGAGTCACCTTTGCTCCAGTTCCCAACAAGTTCCTCATCTCCGTCTGAGACCACCTCAGCCTGAACCTTATTGTTCATATCACTATCAGTGTTTTTGTCAAAGCCATTCAATAAGTCTTTAGGAGGTTCTAAGCTTTCCCACATTTTCCTGTCTTCTTCTAAACCCTCCAAACTATTCGAACCTCTGTCTGTTACCCAGTTCCAGTCATTTCCACATTTTCGGGTATCTTTTCAGCAACACCCCACTCCGCTGGCACCAATTTACTGTATTAGTTCATTTTTATGCTGCTGATAAAGACATACCTGACACTGGGGACAAAAGAGGTTTAATTGGACTTACAGTTCCACATGGCTGGGGAGGTCTCAGAATCATTGTGGGAGGAAAAAGGCACTTCTTACATGGTGGTGACAAGAGAAAAATGAGAAAGAGGCAAAACTGGAAACCCTGACAAATGCATCAGATCTCATGAGACTTACTCACCATCATGAGAATAGCATGGGAAAGACCAGTCCCTATGATTTGATTACCTCCTCGTGGGTCCCTCCCACAACATGTGGGAATTCTGGGAGATAAATTCAAGTTGAGATTTGGGTGGGGACACAGCTAAACTATATCAAACATCAAACACTCTATATTCAATGTCATGTTAATATGATAGATCTAAAGATCAAATAAGAGTTCTTCTCTAGGAGTTTCATAAACAGTAACAGGTATATATTACAATTATAGTAATCATAGTGTTTATTGTGGAATCTGGAGATCCTTTTTATCGTCTCCACTTTAAGGATGGTAAAATTGAGGCTCAGAAGGTCACATGGGCCAGGTACAGTGGCTCATGCCTGTAATCCCGGCACTTTGGGAGGCTGAGGCAAGCAGACCACTTGAGGCCAGGAGTTCAAGACCAGCCTGGCCAACATGGTGAAACCCCATCTCTACTAAAAATACAAAAATTAGCTGGATGTGGTGGCATGTGCCTGTAGTCCCAGCTGGGAAGGATGAGGCACAAGAATTGCTTGAACCTGGGTGGCAGAGGTTGCAGTGAGCCAAGATTGTGCCACTGCACTCCAGCCTGGGTGACACAGCAAAACTGTCTCAAAAAAAGAGAGGCTGCTATGTGAACTAATCACCAGACACTCAAAGGAAAACCTGAGATGGAGAAGAAAAGAGTGGCAAGCGAGCGCTAAGTACGTGCACATGAGGTTTCAGTGAATTCCAACATGCAGGTCGTGGAAGGCTTTGTGGAAGAGAGAGGCTTTGACCTGAGCCACAAAAAAATGGGTAATATTGAGAAAGGAATCGAGGGAGTCAGGGTAGCTTCCAGATAGAGGGAGCAGGAGGAAGAGCGCAGAGACTGCTGGGTGTCTTCATCCTACCGTAGAACTATACCATCAGGCAAGCTTGCAAATGCTGATATTGATAACACACTTCCTGCTTATTTGCTTACAGAAGAATTTTGAATATAGATGTTCTTCTAGGTACCCTGCATCAAAGTTGCCAAGATAAGTGTATAGTTTCTGTCTTGCCCAAGGGATTTTCTACTGACGGGGCAAGAAAGGAAGCTGAAATCCAGCTGCATTCTATTTGCCAACTGTGAATACCTACTGGAGCCGCGGTTGCCTGTAGCAGAGAGGAAGCCGTTTTCTAAGTCAAGCAAAAGTGCTTCATAGACTATTAGTAGCACTGCAGGTCAGGAGAAATGAGGAATCCAGAGCGTTGAAAACAATTAGTTTTTCTCAGATTCTAAGGATCAACTGATATCCCCAAATTGGCCCACTTTGGATAAGCCAAAAAAAAAAAAAAAAATTAGTTGAATTTAAACTAGGCAAACCTTAGGATTTATACAGACACATCTTGAGTGCATTAAATCATCGTTTTATTTATTTATTCATATATTATTTATTTACTTATTTTTTTGAGATGGAGTTTCACTCTTGTTGCCCAGGCAGGAGTGCAATGCCATGATCTTGGCTCACTGCAACTTCTGCCTGCCGGGTTCAAGCAGTTCGCCTGCCTCAACCTCCCGAGTAGCTGGGATTACAGGCATGCGCCACCACACTGGCTAATTTTGTATTTTTAGTAGAGACAGGGTTTCTCCATGTTGGTCAGGCCGGTCTCAAACTCCCAACCTCAAGTGATCCACCCGCCTCGGCCTCCCAAAGTGCTAGGATTACAGGCATGAACCACTGCGCCTGGCCTATTTTTTTATTTATTTATTTGATTTTTTTTTTTTTGAGATGGAGTCTTGCTCTGTCGCCAGGCTGGAGTGCAGTGGTGCAATCTCGGCTTACTGCAACCTCTGCCTCCCGGGTTTAAGTGATTATACTGCCTCAGCCTCCCAAGTAGTTGAAACTACAGGTGTGCTCCACCACGCCCAGCTAATTTTTGTATTTTTAGTAGAGATGGGGTTTCATCGTGTTTGGCCAGGCTGGTCTCCATCTCCCGACCTCAAGATCCACCCACCTCGGCCTCCCAAAGTACTGGGATTACCAACGTGAGCCACAGCGCCTGGCTAAATCATTGTTTTATTGTTTGTTTGTTTGAGACAGAGTCTCAATCTGTTGCCCAGACTGGAGTGCAGTGGTGCAATCTCAGCTCACTGCAACCTCAGCCTCCCGGGTTCAAGTGATTTTTGTGCCTCAGCCTCCCAAGTAGCTAGGATTACAGGCATGCAACACCACACCCGGCTAATTTTTCTGTATTTTTAGTAGAGACAGGGTTTCACCATGTTGACCAGGCTGGTCTTGAGCTCCTGGCCTCAAGTGATCCACCTGTCCTGGCCTCCCAAAGTGCTGGGATTGCAGGCATGAGACACCATGTCTAGCCGTAAATCACTGTTTTAATTATTATCATCTCATTTTAGTTTGGGGACATTACAATGTTAATGCCAGGAAGGATGTGCCCAGTCATCGGATGTATAGGAAAGTTCTTTCTTCTACCTGTGTTGGAGATTTAGTGAGCAGAAGTCTTCAGATTACTGGAACTGAAAAGGACCTCAGACATGATACAAACCAAAACTCTCGTTTTGCAGATGGATAGAGAAAACCCTAATCAATCATTCATTCATCACTTGCTGCTTGCAAGTGATGCAATTCTAGAAGATGCAGAATACACAAAGATTCTAGAGGATGCAGAATACACAAAGATTCTAGAGGATGCAGAATATACAAAGATGAGATAGCTCCTCACTCCTGGTAACAGATAAGACTCAAATACAATTCCTTGTTATACATAATAGAAACTAATTAATGATCTTATAAAGATACAAAATAAGTGGGCATATCCATACTGGTTTGTGTGTATATGAAAAAAATCTAGAAAGAAATGCACCAAAATTTCAGTAGCTGCTATCTCTGAAAGGTGAGTTACCGAAGATAATTTTCTTTCTACTTTTTTTTTTTTTTTTGGAGACAAAAGTCTTTCTCTGTCGCCAAGGCTGGAGTGCAATAATGCGATCTCAACTCACTGCAACCTCCGCCTCCTGGCTTCAAACGATTCTCCTGCCTCAGCCTCCCGAGTACCTGGGATTACAGACACCCACCAGCTAATTTTTGTATTTTTAATAGAAATGGGCTTTTGCCATGTTGGCCAGGTTGGTCTCCAACTCCTGGCCTCAAGTGATCCACCTGCCTCAGCCTCCCAAAGTGCTGGGATTACAGGCATGAGCCATCATGCCTGACCTCTATTTTTCTTTTGTCTTTATACCTTTCTTGCCTATATTATTTTTTCATAAAGATCTTGATAGGGAGGGATTATTTACATTTTTCAGACACAAAAAGGTGTAGAAAAGGCTCTGGGTGAGGTTAGAGGCAAGAGAACAAGCTTCCTACAGCATGGAATCTGGAGGTTTTGTGCAGAAGGTTCCCCTGAGCTGCTTCCTGGAAGACAGTTGGGCTTTGGACCTATGAGACCAGGGGGATGGATAGAGGAAAGAGAGAAAGCACGGGATGGTCAGATGCTTGAGGTAGAAGAATCTTTAAGTGGTGGCCTCACTGAACCAGGACCCGCCCCCACCCCCAGAGACCTAGGTCTGGGCTCTCCTCCCATCCCCAACAGTGCTGGATCAGCACCCGTGCAAAGCAGGTGCATGGTTACTTGTTACCAAGGCTGATGCACATATGGAACTCTTTGACTTGATTAAATATGTCTATTGAGTGTCAATTTCTTCCAAAACCACAAAGAACTTCATCATGTTCCCTGTCCTAGGACACCATGGATGACTCCCCATTGCCTGGAGATGATCCTTAGACTCAATCCATCTGTCTTACCTCATGCTCCAAAATGCACTTGAGCCCTGAACATGCCATGCACATCCATGCACCTAGGTTCAGGCTGCCCTTCAGCCCCTCTTGTTTCTCCATCCAGCCAGTCCTTCTCCCTCCATCAAGGCCACCTCACATATTATCCCAACCAGAGACGACTCCTCTGTCCTTCTTCCCCACTTCCCATGCTCCCTCCTTACCTAGGTGATGCTCAGAGTCATCTGCACTCCTGTCTCTTCCCCGTCCTTCCTCCGTCTCATCCCCACACACATAATCTGCACTTCTAGAAGGACTGGATGGAATAGCATGGAGTTTTACATCTTGCTGTGAAGCCCTCTGGAAGCCGATACCAATGGGAAGTGTTATATGGCCCAGGAGAATTTAGGGATTCTGGCATTCATAGAATTTACCATTTTATTTTATTTTATTTTACTTATTTTTTGAGATGGAATTTCACTCTTCTTGCCCAGACTGGAGTTCAAGGGCGCAGTCTCTCACTGCAACCTCCACCTTCCAGGTTCAAGCGATTCTCCTGTCTCAGTCTTCCAAGTAGCTGGGATTATAAGTGCCCGCCACCACACTCGGCTAATTTTTGTATTTTTAGTAGAGACGATGTTTCACCATGTTGGCCAGGCTAGTCTCAAACTCCTGACCTCAGGCGATCCTCCCACCTCGGCCTCCCAAAGTGCTGGGATTACAGGTGTGAGCCACCGCGCCCAGCCAAATTGACCATTTTAATTCAAAAAAATCAAAACAAAATTGCATTTCTTTGATCATGCATCGAGGTGTCTTCTTACGGGTGGGTGTGGAACAGGGCATGCTTGGAGCTCTGCACCAGTGGAAAGCACCTCCCGCCCCAAAAAACTGCTGTGTTCTCTACCAGGATAGCTTTATGAAGGAGACTCTTCCAGGGCTCTCCCTCGACACCCCGATAAGGGTGTCCATCTGCATATTGAAGAATCCCTACAACAAACTCTCATTCCCAAACTCCAGGCCCTTTGACCCTTCTCCTAATAATATGCACATGTCATTAACATGACAGATCCTATCCCCTTCAGGGGGCCCTGGAGCTAGGGAGCATCTTCAACTGTGTACTTCATACTCTTTAAATAGGATTTTCAGGATATATAAGCTGTTGTTGGCTGGGAGTTAACTGCAGGGTTTCTCCCAAAAGCTAAATACATGTAAACACCTCTTTTAAAGGTCCCTAAAAGGTCCACTTGACTCTCCATCCTGTCCCTTTTGTGAAGGAACACACTTTCAAAGCCTGAGGAATGTCATCCCTCCACCCTCAACAACAGATGCCAAAACGCTTTCACACTGCCAGAGTGCAGGAGAAACCCACCACAGGGAACAGTTAACCTAATGGTATGTGGTAACAGCAATGTTATCCCAGTGCCCTCAACCCAGGGAAACAAGGTCCGAACCCATTTCTAGGCACCTAAACTTGCAGCTTCTCTGATGAAATGAGGCCCGACTACCCACAGAATCTTGGCAAGGATTTTATTCCGGGTGCTTCCCTGGCTTCTCCCTAGACAAGCCCACACCCAGCGAGCTTCAGGGAGGCCAATGCCCTCACTGCCTGTGAGGGGGTTTGATTGATTTATTTACTGTTGTTGTTTTGTTTTGTTTTGAGACAGAGTCTAGCTCTGTTGCCCAGGCTGGAGTGCAGTGGGGGGATCTCGGCTCACTGCAACCTCCGCTTCTGGGGTTCAAGCGATTCTCCTGCCTCAGCCTCCCATGTAGCTGGGACTCCAGGCCTGTGCCACCACACCCGGCTAATTTTTGTATTTTTGTAGAGATGGGGTTTTGCCATGTTGACCAGGCTGGTCTCAAACTCCTGACCTCAAGTGATCCACCCGCCTCGGCCTCCCAAACTGTTGGGATTACAGGCGTGAGCCACCCTGCCAGGCCAATTGTTATATTAATTTGAAAACTGCTCCTTTTGGCTCCTTGCAAAGACCTGAATGAAGAATAAAGAGCAAAGCTAGTATCACAATGCCTCCGAGATGTAATATTTGTCATTCATCAGAAGGAGTAGAGTGCGGGGCGGTCAGTGGAATTCTGGTCCCTGGCATTTGTACAGGAGCTGCCACTTTTGCATTCATTATTTCCTGACAGGCCAATAGCATCTCAAAAGGAAAACTGAGATTTTCCCTCTCTTGCTGTCTCAGGTGCTCTGAGTCACTCAATGGGGTTTCCAGAGCTCAGATCCATGTGGTCTAACACCAAGACAATGTTCTTTCCAGGCTTGCTTGGGAAGGAGCATAGGTCTGTACACAGCTTGGCTGACCCTCCCACACTGCAGTCTGGTGGAGCCCTTGGCTGCCTGTGCTGTGGAGTTTCAGCCTGGGTCTCCAAGCCCGCCACAGGGAGCCTCGTGAAGCGGGTTAAACTGTGGTGAGAAAAAGCAAACACTGAAGAGAGGGAAGAATAGGGAGGCAGGGCGGGAGTGGGGAGGTTGGAGGGCTTTTCTTCGATTTGCCAGAGACTGACACAGGACACAGGACTTTCCAGTTTTGTTTTTGTTTGGGATGGAGTCTTGCTCTGTCGCTCAGGCTGGAGTGCAGTGGTGCGATCTCAGTTCACTGCAACCTTCGCCTCTTGGGTTCAAGCAATTCTCCTGCCTCAGCCTCCCGAGTAGCTGGGGTTACAGGCACATACCACCAGCCCTGGCTAATTTTTATATTATTAGTAGAGACGGAGTTTCACCATGTTGGCCAGGTTGGTCTGGAACTCCTGATCTCAAGTGATCCGTCTACCTCGGCCTCCCAAAGTGCAGGGATTATAGGCGTGAGTTACCGCGCCCAGCCTGATATTCAATTTTAAAACCAGGACAGTCACGGGCAAACTGGGACAAGTCAGTCACCCTAGGTAAAGAGGAAAAAAAAAAATCCTTGCAAAGAGACTCCTCCCCCTCAAATGAAGACACTGTGGAGAGAGCACTTGAATGTCAGCGAACATTGTATCATATATGCATTTCATGGCAATTTCCACTCCAGTTACCCAGGCCTCAGCATCCCATGCCTCCAGTAAAGCTGGGGCTCGATGTGCACTTGGGCTAAATTCTGTTTCTTTTCTCCCAACATTTGCACCTTGTGGCTCATCATGGTGTGTAAGTCCTCCCATCGCTGCCCAGCCAGCAGGACCAGTGGCCATAGGCAAGAAGGCCGCCTCCACACAGTTGGTGCGAGCTGCAGCAGGAAACCGACGTGCACATTTGTTATCCAAAGGAATTATCAAGTGAGGTAACACTCCAGGAGAAATAACCTCCCAGAAGTGTTCGACAGAATGTATTCACAGCCATCTCGGAAGTTTATAGTTGAACCCATCCAAGAAAACCTTTGAGTTCATTATTTTAATGAGATGTCTGAGGGAGAGGGCTGCAGGTAGAAAGACGATTTTCCCTCAAAACAGACTATAAAACATTATTTCAGCAAATTCAGAAGGACCAACTTGGGATGAAAACGATATTTCTTTTGAAAGTCAAACGTAATTAAACTATTTATAATAGTAAACTCAGGTCTCAATTCTGCCCTCTTTACCAACAAAAATGCATCTAACTAAAGCTTCGTGGTTTCAAATCTCTAGTTTAAATTCCTTGTTCTTCCTGGCTTTACGCCAAAGAAAAGTGGCTAAATCAACCCAAGCAAAAACTCGAGGTGTTAGATGTCTGTTGCCATATTCTATTTCATTTGAGTAACCAAATTAAAAACCAGATTAATCATAGTTGTCTGTAGTTCTAGATGAGACAAGCCTGTATAACCAGCGTGTTTGCACAAAGTGAGTCTCTCTATCTGGCTTTGAACAATCAGTCAAGTCTTTTCATTGTTATCATTATTTAACGAACATTATGAAGCAGCTATTATGAGCACAGCCATGTTCTAGGTAAAGGGGAGCACCCAGAGGTGTGCTTATTTGACTTTAAAGGAGTTTCCTACTGGGGGAACCCACTTAGAGATGAATCCAGAAAGCAAACGGTGGAATGGGTGGGCCGTGCTGGAAAGGGCTGAATATGTCAATGTCGAGGGCAATGAGGGTTCTTAAAAGATTGCCCCATCTTCAAGTGCTAGCACCTCCCTCCTATATGTCATTTGGTCCTTATGAGAGCCTGGTGAGGTGGCGATTATTATTGTTGTTTTAGAGAGAGACAGTGAGATTCAGAGGGAAGTGACTGACCCTCAGTCATGGAGTTGGTGAATTGCAGAGCCAAGATATGCCCCAGAGCTCCTATCTGAGTCTCCTTCCTGCTATTGTAATAGAATGCCACAGACTGGGTAATTTATAAAGGAAAGAAATTTATTTATTTATATATGCATTTATTTATTTATTTATTTATTTATTTATTTATTTGAGACAGAGTTTCACTCTTGTTGGCCAGGCTGGAGTGCAATGGCGCCATCTCGGCTCACTGCAACCTCACCTCCTGGGATCAAGTGATTCTCCTGCCTCAGCCTCCTGAGTAACTGGGATTACAGGCATGCACCACCACGCCCGGCTAATTTTGTAGTTTTAGTAGAGATGGGATTTCTCCATGTTGGTCAGACTGGTTGTGAACTCCCAACCTCAGGTGATCTGCCTGCCTCGGCCTCAGTGCTAGGATTGCAGGCGTGAGCCACCGCGCCCGGCCAAGAAATGTATTTCTTACAGTTCTGGAGGCTGAGAAGTCCAAGGTTGGGAGACCTGTACGTGGCAAGGGCCTTCTTACTGTGTCACTCCATAGCGGGAGGTGGAAGAGCAAGAGGATGCAAGAGAGAGAGAGAGAGAAAGAGAGAGAGAGGCTGCTTAACTTGCTTTCGTAACAAGCCCACTCACTCCTGAGGCTGTAACCACCCAGTGGGTTCACCTTGCCTGCTGTTTAGACAGAGCCAATTTATCAAGACAAGGAAATTGCAATAGAGAAAGAGTAATTCATGCAGAGCCAGCTGTGCGGGAGACCGGAGCTTTCTTATTACTCAAATCAGTCTCCCCAAGCATTTGGGGATCAGAGCTTTTAAGGACAGCTTGGTGAGTGGGGGGAAGTCAGTGAGCCGGGAGTGCTGATTGGTCAGAGATGAAATCATAGGGAGTCGAAGCTGTCGTCTTGTGCTGAGTCAGTTCCTAGGTGGAGGCCACAAGATCAGATGAGCCAGTTAGTTTATCAGTCTGGGTGGGGCCAGCTGACCATCAAGTGCAGGGGCTGCGGAATATCTCAAGCACTCATCTTAGGAGCAGTTTAGGGAGGGTCAGAATCTTGTAGCCTCCAGCTGCATGGCTGCTAAACCGTAATTTCTAATCTTGTGGCTGGTGTTAGTCCCATAAAGGCAGTCCAGTCCCCAGGCAAGAAGGATGTTTGTTTTGGGAAACGGCTAATCTATAAACTAAGTTCCTCCCAAAGTGAGTTCAGCCTACGCCCAGGAAAGAACAAGGACATCTTGGAGGTGAGAAACAAGATGGAGCTGGTTATGTCAGATCTTTCACTGTCTCAGTTACAATTTTGTAAGGCAGTTTCGAGGTCACTAATCCACTCCCCCAATAAGCACGTTAATCCATTCGAGAAGGCGGAGCCCTCGTGACCTGATCATCTCTTATTAGGCCCCACCTCCCAACACTACTGCATTGGGGATGAAATTTCCATCACATGAACTTGACAGGGCACGTCTTCCAACCAGAGGGTGTTGACAGACACTGCAGTCTTGCTGCCGTCTTTAAAGCTCCAGCCATTGCAGAGGACCAATGACTCTGGATCCTCAAAGTTGACAGGGAGCCCCAGAGATCACTGACTTCAGCCCATTCTACTTATAGACAAGGAAACTGAGCAACAAGAAGTTACTTTCCCATTTCAAGGTTGAAAATAGTCCATAACTAAGCTAAGACCCAAGCCAGGGGCTTCTTCCAAACTAAGTGTTTCTGTGACTCAGGGCTGCCTCCCAGTCAACCTGGAACAACATTTTTCCAGTGGAGGGATTGCTGTTTTGTCCTCTCTCAGGAAGATGGCTGAAGATAGCCTGAGCCACAAAACAACACACAAAATTCAACTTATGTCAAGCTTGGTGAAGGAGTAGGCCTGTTTCCCCCGCCCTATGCCAAAGGCCTGCTGAAAATCTCAGGCCCACTGGAATGCAGAGAAAAGTCGATTTTGCGTTGCCTGTTCCTAGTGAATCCCATTGCAAATCGTCTGTAGCTATCGGAGGGGTTTGTGCTGTGTGTGCTCTCCAAACGTGCATTGTACCAATAGGTCTGTGTGCTTCCACCATAAAAAGGCTCTGTTACCTCTCCTGGTCAAAGGTTTCAGGATGAATGTCTTGTAGCATGATACATCAATATCAAAAGAGATCAGGTAACCCTGGTCAGTGGCCTATGAAGAGATTTCCTTTACAAGTAAGGAAAACTAATAAACCATTGTAGAAGGCGTAGATGTTCTGCGGCACTCAAATTCCTAGGCTCCGTCTTAAAATAGGCTTCAAAGCTCACATTCATTTGTTTCCAAGGTACCCGTTTTCAGGTTTTGTAAGGCCTCTTTTGAGGAACAAAAGTCTGCAAAGTTCTTGTTAAGCTCAGGCTTGTGAATTTGTTCTACCGGTAAATGTTTTTTTTAAAGGTTCTTTGCCCTGGTAACATACTGAGGAAATAGAGAGAGGAAAGATCCCGTCAACATCAAATCATATTATTGAACAGATTTAAACTACACCTGTCACATGCCAGACACTATTCTATGTGCCGTATATAAATTAATTGAAGGTGGGGTGCAGTGGCTTATGTCTGTCATCTCAGCATTTTGGGAGGCAAAGGTAGGCAGATCACTTGAAGTCAGGAGTTCAAGACCAGCCTGGGCAACATAGCAAAACCCCATTTCTACAAAAAATGGAAAAAATTAGTTGGATATGGTGGTATGTGCCTGTAGTCTCAGCTACTTGGAAGGTTGATGTGGGAGAAGCACCTGAGTCCGGGAGGTCGAGGCTGCAGTGAGCCGAGATCAGGTCACTGCACTCCAATCTGGGCAACCAGAGGGAGACCCTGTTTAAAAAAATATTAACAATAATGATGCCATCCCACTAATAATCACAGTGTTATCCCCCTCGTTGTACCAGCTGGGGAGCTGAACAATCTGGAGCCTGTGAGTATGGGATTCAAATACAAACCCAGGGAGTCTTTAACTTTTTTTTTTTCCTTTGAGATGGACTTTCACTCTTATTGCCCAGGTTGGAGTGCAATGGCACAATATTGGCTCACTGCAACCTCTGCTTCCCGGGTTCAAGCAATTCTCCTGCCTCAGCCTCCTGAGTAGCTGGGATTACAGGCATGTGTCACCATGCCCGGCTAATTTTGTATTTTTAGTAGAGACGGGGTTTCTCTATGTTGGTCAGGCTGGTCTCGAACTCCCGACCTCAGTTGATCTCCCCGCCTTGGCCTCCCAAAGTGCTGGTGTTACAGGCATGAGCCACCGCACCTGGCCAAAACCCAGGACTCTTTTTTTTTTTTTTTTTTTTTTGAGACAGAGTCTAGCTCTGTAGCCTAGGCTGGAGTGCAGTGGATCTCAATCTCAGCTCACTGCAAGCTCCGCCTCCCGGGTTTATGCCATTCTCCTGCCTCAGCCTCCCGAGTAGCTGGGACTACAGGCGCCCGCCACCTCGCCCGGCTAGTTTTTTGTATTTTTAGTAGAGACGGGGTTTCACCGTGTTAGCCAGGATGGTCTCGATCTCCTGACCTCGTGATCCGCCCGTCTCGGCCTCCCAAAGTGCTGGGATTACAGGCTTGAGCCACCACACCCTGCACTGGGACTCTTAACTTCAGATTCATACTCTTTTTTTTGAGACACAGTTTTGCTCTGTCACTCAGGCTGCTGCAGTGCAATGGTGCACTCTTGGCTCACTGCAACCTCTGCCTCCTGGGTTCAGGCAATTCTCCTGCCTTCGCCTCCCGAGTAGCTGGGATTACAGGCTCCCACAACCACATCTGGCTAATTTTTTTGTATTTTTAGTAGAGATGGGGTTTCATCATGTGAGTCAGGCTGGTCTTGAACTTCTGACCTCAGGTGATCCACCTGCCTTGGTCTCCCAAAGTACTGGGATTACAGGCATGAGCCACCACGCCCGGCCCAGATTCATACTCTTAACTACTATGCTCAATGATTTCTTCTCGAGACAGTGAATGGAAACTTGCTGGGGTACATTTACCAATGTCTAGAGGGAGATAAGGGTAGTTAAGCACTGAACCAAGAAGCCTGAGGCCTGAGTTCTGGTTTCTGAGCAAGTACAAGAGTGCCCAGGGTTGGACGCTCTCCCCACAGGTTCTGTCCCTCAGCTCCCAGGACCAGATGCGCCTTCCCTGAGCCCCCTACCTCTGTTGTTGGCATCCCTGAATTCCTCTAGCCTTTCTACTTATTTTTTTGTGGCATTCACCACTATATTAGATACTGTTTAATTTATTTGCTTTTTCTGTTTATTTGTACAGATGTCACTCTCTCTCAGACTATAAACTTCAAGAAGGCAGAGAAGATTTGGGAGAGTTTTGTCTTTTTGTTCATTGATATCTCCCAAGCACCTAGAACAGTGCTTGATACATGGCAGCTGCTAAATAAATATTTGTTGAGAGAGAGAGAATGGGAAAGAGGGAAAGAAAAAAAGAAAAAAGAATGCTGCCAGGCATGGCAGTGTGTGTGCACCTGTAGTCCCAGCTACTCAGGAGGCTGAGGCAGGAGGATCACTTGAGTGCAGGAGTTCTGGGCTATAGCACCCTATGTCTACTGGGTGTCCACACTAAGTTTAGCATCACTATGGCAAGCTCCTGGGAGCAGGGAACCACCGGGTTTCCTAAGGAGGTGTGAACTGGCTGGCCCAGGTCAGAAATGGAGCAGGTCAAAACTACCGTGCTGATCAGGAGTGACACTGTGCCTGAGATCAGGCACTCCACGCCAGGCTAGGCAACACAGCAGGGCCCTGTCTCAAAAACTAAACTAAACTAAACTAAAATAAAATAAAGGAAAAATAGAATTCTCACAAGCAGACTGTAGGTGCCTTCCCTGAAATGGGAGAGTAGCTAGTTGGCTTCTCTGCTTCTTCCAAATCAAACAACCTCTGATTTTGAAAACAACTCAACTCAGAATTTCAAAACATAGCCGCCACAGGGATTAATGAAACTAAAACTCAGAAGACCAAATTCCCTCACTTATAATGTGGAAATGTGATAAACTGGTCAAAAATCCTCAAGGATTTGTGAGACTCAAGCATACAAAAACTTGGGAAGCTCTGCAGTGCTACGCAGGGGTGGGAGGCACTGCAACCTTTTTCACTGTGAGTGTAGACCATCTGTGGCCTAAGGCAAGTGTTTGAGCTGCCTCAGGCCAGGCCAGGGGTAGACTCAGTGAACCAAGGCAGAGGACCAGCTTCCTCCGTCAGACTGCCCCAAACTCAGCCACGAGGCCCCTCATATGCTTTCATTCATCAGCCCCTCAACCCCAGTGCCTCTTCGTTTCTCCCCTTGCCTTCTATACAATCCCCAGGGCTTTACCTCTCTTGCAGACTGTGGGCTTCTTGTAGACAGGCCTGCATGAGCATTTTATCTTCACTTCCCCAGACCTGCCAGCAGAGTCGGTACCAGACACTCACTGAGGTCTAAGGGATGTCTTTTCCCATCTGAATTAGCCCGAGAGCTTGTGAACTGGGGTTGGTGGGAGACCCACCCATAATGGAAATCCTCACCTCGCTCCTTCCTCTGTTACCGTCTCTACTGCTGGCATCTGCTAAGGCTCTGGCACCTGTCAGTCACAGGGCAGGTGCTCAGAATCAGAGGCAAATGAGAGCCCTAACTGCCTTAAGGGAGCCCACAATTTAGAGGGTCTAGGAGGTGTATAAGGCAGCTTTTCTGTCTCCAGAGGGGCTAGAGGATAAGTGCACAGAGGCCAAGGGCTGGGAAAGGCCCACCTGGGGGTGCAAGATTGAGAAGGATTTCAATTAATGGAATCTGGATAACCCAGAAGGAGGGATGTGGCGAGACAAGTCACGAATGAGAAACAGCCAGAGTCCAATACCCGGAGAGCCATGGGCCATGGAGCTGGTGGGACGGGTGGAAGCAGCTCCGTGCTGGGCCGGAGAGTCAGGACTCAGGGAACTGTTGGAAGTTTGCATAACAAGTAGGTGGTTTAGAAGGGTTAATATGGAAGTGGCTGGGCGCGGTGGCTCAAGCCTGTAATCCCAGCACTTTGGGAGGCCGAGATGGGCGGATCACAAGGTCGGGAGATCGAGACCATCCTGGCTAACACGGTGAAAAAATACTAAAAAAATACAAAAAAAATACAAAAAACTAGCCGGGCGAGGTGGTGGGCGCCTGTAGTCCCAGCTACTCGGGAGGCTGAGGCAGGAGAATGGCGTGAACCCGGGAGGCGGAGCTTGCAGTGAGCTGAGATCCGGCCACTGCACTCCAGCCTGGGCGACAGAGCGAGACTCCGTCTCAAAAAAAAAAAAAAAAAAAAAAAAAAAAGAAGAAGGGTTAATATGGAAGCATGACGTAGGTGGACAGGAGGGCCAGGAGGTGGGGAGGCTACTGTGTGGGCAATGAGAAAGCAAATGTTATGGGAAGGGCACTGGGCGGATCATAGGAGACCCTGGCTCTAGTCTCCCTGGGTAAAGCCATTAATTCCAGGTGGGATCCCGCACCCCCATTCTGTGAAATGAATTTCAATGAGATGATCTCTGTGCTCCATCTCAGCTCTATGATTTATTGATCTAAATGATGTAGAGCTCTTTCCCGGTCTCAAAACTGCTCTTGGAATGCAGAGATGGTTTCTCATGTTATTGAAACAACTAGTTCAATTCTTCTGTGACTACAGCAATTACTTTATAGATAATTGCAGAGCTAAATTTGGTGACATTCTCTCAGCTAGGTCAGAAAAGGCAAATATGGGATTTTTTCACTTTAGTTTTAATACTTTAGGTGCATATTTGTGGTCCACCTAATGCAAAAACATTTCATGTTATATACTACATTATATACATTAAAAAGATGACTAACCTAACAATGCAAAACAAGAAACCGTAAACATTTAGAAGAGAATGACCACTGGAGATGTTACAGGGGGTGGAATTTGGCTCTGAGCTTCCCAGTAGCCAGAGCAAAAAGAGAGCATAGGAGGAATTGTAGTTTAGTGGCCTTATTCATATGAACAGTTTTCTTTCTTCACAGTTAAGCATTCCATTTCACTGGACACACTCAGGTAGGCTCCTTATAGGAATCACAAATAGAGAAATTGGGATGACTGGGCTGGGTTTCAAGAATCTTAGGGGCACAATTAACGTGAGGTTGCTTAACTTTCTTTTGCCTCTTGCATACACAGAGGGGCAGAGGCTGTGAGTGATTTGGGGCCTGTAAAATGCAAACAAACAGAAGTTTTTTGAATGACAATTCAAAAAGAAAGGGTGCATTATTTCTAGTCTGGGGATGGGGACTAGGAGAATTAAAGGGCATTTTATCTTATTTTCTACATGGCAAGACCATCAGAAAGATGTACATGGTAGTCTCACCTACCTCATATCTCAAACTCGAGTTCTGAACTCCTACTTGCCTTTATAAAATGATCAAAGTGGCTGGGCACAGTGGTTCATGCCTGCAATTCCAGCACTTTGGGAGGCCGAGGTAGGTGTATCACAAGGTCAGGAGATGGAGACCATCCTGGCTAACATGGTGAAACTTTGTCTCTACTAAAAATACAAAAAATTAACCAGGTGTGGTGGCATGCACCTGTCGTCCTAGCCACTCAGGAGGCTAAGGCAGGAGAATCGCCTGAACCCAGGAGGCGGAGGTTGCGGTGAGCCAAGATTGCGCCACTGCACTCCAGCCTGGGCACCAGAGTGAGACTCCATCTCAAAAGAAAAAAATAATAATGAAATAAAATGACCAAAGCAGACAAGGACACATGGCTTGGTGTCTCCCGTTTCTGCCCCGACAAACTGTGTGGCCTGCGTTTGTGACAGCAAAGCTGTCTCATCTCTGGACCTGCGTTCTTCTCAGTGAAGCAAAAGGCCTTTTTTTTTTTTTTTTTTCCAGCTCACAGGTAAAAATCTGAGATAAACAAAACCCTAGAGAAATAACTGAGTACAACCTGACTCTCAAAAGAGAAATAGGTTATTTGTACACTTTTAGTTCTGAGAAGCTGCTTACAAGCAAGGGTCTTACGTCCCGACAGGTAAACTATCTGAAACCTCCCTAACAAGTAAGTCTTGGCTCAGTCTTCTGGAGCCTGCAAGATTGATCCCATCTCCACAGGGAAGCCGGAGTAGCCAAGACACTGCTGTGTGATAGGAATGGCTAGTAGAGAGCTACGCCACCCATATGGGGTCTCCATTGTGACCCCAGGGTTTCTCCTGCACCTGGTACTTGCTCTGGACTACGTAACTGTCACTTCATGAATTACACGTTGGTGAATCAGGTTGAGTTCATTGAAGGGAGGAACCCATTTCCATCTTTTTACTCTGCTTACCACGCTTAGCCTAGAACCTCCACAGATCCTAGTAAAGGTTTTTAACAATGAATTCTTGGAGACAAACTGTGCTCTATGTTAAGACAGAAGACCGTCTGCCAATGGGGCAAATACTACCGAAGCCCAATACAAGCGAGTTAAACAACCCTGTGACTGCTTTTCCTTTTCTTTTACAGGGACTGATCTGAGGTCCCAGCTTAATTCCACTAAGGAGCCACAATACACAGAAGTGCTCTACAAACTGTCAAGTGCCATTGCTACAATGCACAGAATAGTCACTGATAACATCTCTCATCTGCATAATCTTGGACATTTCCCCAAACTCAGTTCCCTCCACCTTAAGTGGGGACAATGACTCATGCCCCCCAACCAGGATTGTACAGGTGCAAAAAGGGCTATTTATGGAAACCAAATCCCCTCTATAAGTTATGGATTATTTATGGTTCCTCCTTAAGGGACAAAGTATAGTGCCATGAAGGAAAAGGTTGAGTTGCATCATTTAATTTTAAGCTATTTATTTTCATAAACATGAGGTATTTCAAAGTGCTATAAGATGCAGCACTAAATATATACATTTTGAAGAAATTAAACACAGAACTTTGCATTTACCCAGTTCTATGCACCAAACATGAACAAATACATTAACAGGAAGAAACAGGCTAGGAAAAAGGCATATATATATAGTAAATTTCTTTACAAAAGTTTCTTAGTTCAAAAAGTGATAAAGTAATATCTACTCAAAACTTTCACAACTCATTTTCATACGAAAATATAAGTATCAAATTTAGTTATGTATCAGCGTCATACTAAAGTATACAGGCAGTGTAAGAATTAGTACAGTACATAACAGAGATTAACAATATATTTGTATACAAAACATGCTCCTCAAACATTGAGGTATTATTACAGTACTTAGGTATGAACTTCCAGTCTAATACTGGCCGCAAAAGCCACCTCTCATTACCCAGGACGTATACAAAAGGCGGATGTGTCAATGGTATTTACAGAAATGTTCCCCAGGGGTATCAAATGGCAAACCCCTTACGTGGCATCTGCTGGAACTTAAGCACCATTTTAAAAAAGAAGGAATGACTTTCTGTTGTTTGGAAACTTGGAACACACAAGGTGACTTCAACAGCCCCAGAGGCTCCCAACCGTCACCAACTTTTACCGCTGTCATGGAGGTGAGGTGGAGGAGGCTGCAGGGCCACCCAGCGTCCTGGGAGGCAGGCTCTCCAAGGTCCCAGCAGAACCCCACACTGGTGGTCCTGCTCCCCACCCAGAGCCGAACTCGACAGGGGACCGATTTGAAAGTAAACCAACATTCTTAATGTCAACACAATGTTTGTTTAAAAAAAATCAAAATGTGCAAAGTGGCAGTGACTGTCCAGTTTTGAGAAGCGTCTAGCAAGTCCGAGCGTGTTCAATTTTCTTTAGCAACTGCTGCTGTCTTGCCTGCAATTTTTCCTTTTCCAGCAAAAGCTGGTGCTCCTCGGCCTGGAGGGAGTGGACATACTCGGTGGCCTTTTTCAAAATGACCACCTTGGCGGCCTTCTCATTCTTGACCAGCTCCGGCACGTGGTCCCTGAGGGTGAGAAAGCTGGACCGAAGGTCGTTGCGGCGCTGGCGCTCCAGGATGTTGTGGTTCCTGCGACGCTCACTGTCCTCCGAGTCAGAGTTTCGGGGGCTCAAGCTCTTAGCCTTTGGGGGGATGACACTCTTGAGCGGACGTGGGGACACCTCATTCTTTATCTTCTTCTGGGGGGGTGCATCCTCACTCTCCACGTAGGGAGATGGGGCGGCATAGTTGTGCTGCTGGTGGATGGGAAGGCATCGTTTGAGGATCAGCTCGCTGGACTGAGCCCTCCCGGGACCCAGGGCTGCGTTTTTGGGACGCACAGTGATGGTGAATGTGGTGACAGCCTTGGTGTTGGAGGAGGAACGCCGCTTCTCCACAGTGACCACGTCAATTTCCTCCTCTTCATCTTCCTCTTCATCATCTTCATCATCTGAGAACAAGATGCCAGTTACTCTCATGTGAGAACCATTTGAATGAAATTCATATATATTCATGTTATTATGTATGTGTTATCTGTCTCTTCCGGCAGACCCTGGCACAGAGTGTGTTATTTTTACGGGTCCATCAATGTAGATGTGGACAGTTATGTATGTTTTAGATCTCTTTAAAATAAATATATCTGTAGGACGGACGTGGTGACTCACACCTGTAATCCCAGCACTTTGGGAGGCAGAGGCGGGAGGATCACCTGAGATGAGGAGATTGAGACCATCCTGGCTAACATGGTGAAACCCCGCCTCTACTAAAAATACAAAACTTTGCTGGGCATGGTGGCATGCTCCTGTAATCCCAGCTAACTCGGGAGGCTGAGGCAGGAGAATCACTTGAACCCGGGGGGCGGGCGTTGCAGTGAGCCCAGATCGCATCACTGCACTCCAGCCTGGGCAGCAAGAGCAAAACTCCGTATCAAAAAAACAAAACAAGAAAAACATACATACATACATATACATGTATGTGTGTATATATAAGTATGTTTTCCTTCCCCATTCCCCAACTGTGCTTTCAGTCTTCATTCAAGACTTTAGCAGGTGGTAGAAATAAATATAAAGAACTTGGCCTTCAGGGTCAGACAGAATCCTGGCTCCACCGCAGACCAGTTGCATGACCCTGGTCAAGTTACTCAGCCTTTCTAAGCCTCTGTTTCCTCAGCTATTAAATGGGGATACCACTTTGACAGACAAAACGTAGACTTAGCATAGAGCTGCGCCTAGTAGACAGATGCTCAGTAAATGGTAGCTTTTATCATAATCACCAGTCTGCCCCGTGGACTTATTTACATTTCTAGCTCCACACTTAAAGAGTTGAGGCCTCTCATTTTAGGAGCCTCATTTAGCAATTTACACATGGTTGTGTTTGATTTTAAGTCCTTAAACAAACTAGAGGAACAATTTAATTAACCGAAGAAGAAAAACAACTTTTCATCCACAAACCTGAGTTTTATACAAGTAAGCAGTTTTGCATTTAACAAAGATCAAGTCTTAACTACAAAGCCATAATCCACAGTTGGTATAAACCCCCAAATGGGAGCAGCCCTCCTCAAAGCCATCAATAACAACAGCAACAACAAAAACGTGTAGCATCCTGTGTGCATTCTTCCCCTCTCTCCTCATTGACTACTACGCCGGGCTAGAAAATTATTGTTTAAAATACAAGCATGAAAATCAAAACACATCTTCTGCTTGATCTGAAGGGGACCGGAAAGCTGAACAATTGTGGGATTTGTTCTAAAGCCGAAATGTGAGGCTGTTCCAGTCTGTAGGTCCCTTTAAGCCAATGTTTTGGTTTTCTGCCAAGAAGACAGCTGTTGGACGGAAGTGCTTCCTCACCGAAAGCTGTCAAGGCGCAGACATTAAAGGGACAGAGCCGTTTCAAACTGGAGGCTTATCACCAAGTTTCCTTCCAGGAGCCTCAAAGATCTCTCCTCAGCCCAGAAGTAAATTTAGGATTGTTTCCACCTGCATTCTGAAAACACTGGTTTTCCAAGTCCAAGGGGGGGTGGTCCCAGCTCCCTGCTCCAAGGACAAGGCAATGCCACTCTTTGGGTTGAGTTCTGTTCATCCAGACCCCCAGGGAAAGGCCTGGTTTTAATCCTTCCCTTCAGCTTAAGGCACAGACAAATGCACACAATAGAACTAACCAGTGAGTCCTCCCAGGATGCGAGCATTCCTGGAGAGGCTGCTGAGTGCCTGCCCTCACCTTCAAGGGCACTGGGTTACAGATACAACTCACATCTCAAATTAGGCCTGGAATTCAGGCTGGAAGACAAAACTGGAGCCAGTTTTCACTGCACATTGGAAAGAGGAGGCCCCTTAAGAATGTACACAACTGCTGTTGCACTTGCAGCCAGCTGCTAAATGGAGGGAGGGAGGGTGCCCCCACCACCCCCAGCCTTTCAGATCCCGGGCCCGCCTGCTGGACTCGCATATCGCCGCCTGCTGGCCACGCACCGGGAGCAAATAGCCCACCACCCACCGAGGATGGGGGAAGGGTACCGACATTTGGGGAAAAAAAAAAAAAGAAAACCGGCTCTAGCCATCTGTGCAACCCTCCTATAAGTTCCTGCGCCTTAAAAAGGGCTTTGCACAGCCCTTGTATCTTTTCGGGATGTCTTTCCCTCCCCTGACCTGGGCCGGAGTCCCTTTCACCCCTGCGCTAACAGGTTTCTGTCCAGGCAATGCACCCAGCAACCCCCTAAACCCTCACCCGGTTTAGCCACAACTTTCTCCAATTTTATTCCTCGGGCTGCGCTACAAAAGATGGGGGGGGGAACGGGGTGAGGGTCCGTGACGGCCTAGAGGAGGGCTCCTCAGGAGAAGGTGGAAGGAACTTTAGTAAAGGCCAGAATTGGAGAGCACCCTTTGCAGCGGCCTTCTCTCAGCCCCTTCTCTTTACCCCGAGGAGAGACTTGGAGGAAACAGGACCTCTCTGCCCCCAGCACTGCCTCCAAAATGCTCCCTAGGCCAAGACATACGAGCACTAACAAAGGGGACGCGACCCGGGGTCCGGTGCCCCAGGGAGGCAGCCGGACCCGAGTTCGGTCTTTACCTGAATCGCTCAGGGTGTCCTCTCCGGAGGTACTGAGGGCCTTGTGGTCGCCGCCGCTGGTTTGGCGGCCGCCTGGGCGCGGAGGGGCGACCCCCGGGGCCCCGGCTGGGGCGGAGACACCCGCCCCCGAGGCGACCGCAGGGCCCACCGCCGGGGCACTGGCCGGGGCTGCGGGCATGGGCGCTGGCTCGCGCTTGTTCACAGGAAAGGGGAAGACCACCGCAGGATCCACGCACTCGGCAGCCGGGTGGGCGAGCTCGGCGGGCAGGGCGGCCCCGGCGCGGCCGGCTCCCGCAGCCCCGCCGTGCCCGCGACCCGCAGGGCTGGCGGCGCCGGCTCCCGGGGACTGGGCGGTGGAACCGGCGGTCGGCGGCCCGCGGCCGTGCTGCAGCTTCTCGCTCACGGCGCGTTCCAGCTTCTCGCGGGCGGAGAAGCCGCTCCACATGCAGTCCTGGAGAATGACCGGGTTGGGGGTGAGACCACCCAGTCCACCCAGGCCGAACGCGTCCTCCTCGGCCGGGCTGCCCCACAGCTCGTTCTCGAGCAGCATCTCCGTGACCCAGCTCGGGGGCTCGGAGCTGTGCTCCGCGAAGCCACGGCTGGGCGACAGCGGGGGCGTGGGCAGCAGCTCAAACTTCTTCCAGATGTCCTCCCCCGGGGGGGTCGAGTCGGGGCCGCCGAAGTAGAAGTCATCTTCGTCCGGGTAGAAGCAGGGCTGCAGCGAGTCAAACTCGAGGTCTGGGTTCTTGCAGATCATGCCCGGCATGGTGGACGCGGAGCAGCTCGGCATCGGCTCGCCTCCCGGCCGGCGATTGAAGACTTCTTTCCGCCCCGCTCGTTTTAATACCGGGGGTGCTTCCTTCCCGTGGGGGGCGCGGAAGGCGGGGGCCGGCGCCGACCTCCAACACTGCAACCGACAGACACACCGGAGAGGGTGGGCAAACGGAGCAGACCGAGGGGAAAGGCAATGGGCGCCCCCTCTAACCCGGTTCCCCAATCTTCCCTCCAAGCCCCCCACTCTGCCCACGGCTCGCGAAGGTGGAGGAAGTTGTGCCTCTCGCTCCCTCCCTCCCTCCCTCCTTTTGTGTACAAGCTGTCTACGACAGGGGGTGGGAGGGGGCATGCAGATGCAGGGGGTGGTGGCGTGGCTCCGCAACTTTGGAAACTGCCATTTCATTCACACAAGGCACTGCCTGGGGGAGGGGGCTGTTCCAGGCTGCAGAATTCTAGCTCTCACCAGCACGCAAACAACCCCACTCGCAGCGGCGAGGGGCCGGCTGCTCTGGGGAAGCCCTGGGCTCTCCGACCCAGCTACCGGGTATGGTATTTGGAGTACCTTCTACCCCCTTTGTAAAAATGCAGCCTCGGGAGTGCAAATGATAGCAGGGGATTTAGGAAACTTTGCAAATGAAAAAGCCTTTCTCTAGACAGAGACCAACAACAGACACCCATATCCACAAATCCTTCCCCTCCCCAAATTTGAGCAAACGCCCTCGGCATTCACCCGCTGCAGGGATACTCCTACCAATAGCTTATCTGGAACCTCTCTAAGCCCATCCCTGCTCTTCCAAACCCCCAACAGCGTCCTCCTCCAGGGAGGGGGAGGTTGAGCCCCTGTTCCCGGGAATGGTGCAGGGGCGCCCGCGCGAGGAGGGTCACCGGGAAAGCCGCCTCTCCTCCGAGCTGGAGCAGCCGTGACCCAGATTACGACCGCGGTGGCCTCGCCCTGCCTAACCCCCCGTCTTCTTCCTCCAGGGGCACCCTTTGGAGAAGAACCCCAGCCTAGGGTGGGGACGCACCGGCTCTCCGACAGCTCAAACACAGACAGATCTTCTAGAGCAGGGAGAATTTCTTTTCGCAGAAGCCATTACTCCCCCCGGTAAGGGCTGCAAAAGGATTAGGGCGGGTCTCCTTTAGCCAGGATGGCTTCGGGGCTGGAACTGGCTTTTCTGGGAAAACCCAGAGACGGTTTTGTTTCGGAAGCAGAAACAGTCCCCCGGGCATATTCGGGCGCCCGGTGCGCACGTCGCAATCCCGTCCAGGGCTTGCCTTGCCCCGGCGCTCGTCGCTCCCTGGGCGCCGGGCGGTTTGGAAGCCCTGCTCCTTACCTCCCGCCGACTGCAGGGGATCCGGAGGCGATTCTGCGCGGGTGTCTCCGGGTGGGCCGGGGGGCGGGGGTGTCCTCGGGTGGCTACAGTCTGTGCGCGCTTGCGCCTGGCTAGCGCTTGCTCGGCTCCAACACAGTTCCCAGGAGCCCCCCGCATCCACCCAGCGCGTCCAGACAGATGACTGTCACTGCCTGCGCTTTGAAGCTCGGGGGATATTATTAACTGAAAAATCTGACACACCCGGGGGGCGGGGAGAGAAGGGGGCTGTGGCGCAGACAAGGGGGAGGGAGAAAGGAGAGGAAAGCGGCTTTACCCCGCCCTCCTGATTTCCATAAAAATCAGGGGAGGCGCCAAGGCTTTCGCGCCAAAAGCCACTTGCTTTTCTTTGCAGAGAGAAGGCTGCAAAGCTGGGAAGCCCGGGGTGTGCTCCTCCCGCCCTTTTGGACCCCCGGGCTTGCACCGGCTGCACTCTGAGAACCAGCTGCGCGCCGAGCGGTGCAATGCAGCACCCACCCTGCGGGCCTGGCAATTGCTTGTCATTAAAAGAAAAAAAAAAATTACGGAGGGCTCCGGGGGTGTGTGTTGGAGAGGGGAGACCGATGCTTCTAACGCAGCCCCCGCTTTGACGGCGTGTTGTGCAGCTGAGCGCGAGGCCAACGTTGAGCAAGGCCTTGCAGAGAGGTTGCTCCTGTGTAATTCCGAAAGAAGGCTAGTCCGAAGGTGCAAAATAGCAGGGAGAGGACGCGCCCCCTTAGGAACAAGACCTCTGGATGTTTCTAGTTTCGAATTGAAAGGAGAGGGGCGCCCCCCTTGTTTGAAAATAAATAAATAAGTGCGAGCTACGAGGGTGGCGCCGCGGTGGTTTCTTCGGCCGAAGGCGACACCTCGCGGAGACTGAGCAGAAAGCGGAGCTGCCCGGCCTCGGCGCGGACCTGGAGGGCGGCCACTCCGCAAGTCTCCCGCCATCCCCGTGGGACTGTCCACGAGTCCTCACCACTGCGGAGGGGAGGCGGCCTGGCTCTGCTTCTGAGGGGGAATGGGCGTACGTTCCCTGCAGCCGTCCCCAGGGCTCCCAAGGTAACCTTTTCAAAGCCACCATTCTCCCCAATTATGGGCAGGCGAATCTGATTTCCAGAGATGGAACTGCTGTCCACACCTCCTGAGATCCAGCCTCGGCTCAAAAAGCTTGATTCCGAATTGTTGAAGGGAAAAAGGAAAGCTGCTGTCACTACTTCGTTTCTTTGTGCCTCAGTTTCCTCAATTGTGAAATGGAGTTCGTAGTGCCTCTTACCTGAGAGTTATGAAAGCTCTCATAAGTCTCCAGCCCATAATAGTTGTGTCAGTTATTATTATTATGATGACTACGACGTGATATTCTTCCGGGGACAATAACACCTTTCTGTCCAGCAGCAGCACTGGCCCCTCCACCACCAAATCCTGGCTTTACTTCATGCTGGTCTAGCTTTCTTACAGGTGCATTTGTCTGCGGGGGATCAGACATTATTGCCCCTGCCCGCCAAACTCTCCAAGAACAATCCTGGTCTCCTGGACAGCCCCCTTCACAACCAAATACACAGTGAGGTGGGATTTTGCCTTGAGAAACATTCCTTAGGCTTGTGTGGAGGGAGGGAAACCTGGCCCTGGGGTTGGGGTGGGAAGGCTTCCCCCTCTCCCCCCCCACTTTTTTCTCTAAACTGGAAATGCCATTCTCCATCGCCCCCACCTCTTCAACTCACCATCGGATCTAGTTAAGGAGGAGGATGCTGAGGGTCAGGGGGCAACCCATAAAATGCTCACAGATTAGCATTTGTGAAGGCCTCTCCAGCCCTGACCCTGGATGCTGCCTACAGAGCTACAGGGAGAAAGATTCCCAGAGTTCTAGGAAGAGGCCCATGAATGCGGGTGAGCTGCCCTTCCAAGTACCTTTATTATTGTTATTTCCCTCACAAATGTAAAAGCCTTTTACAGCCCCACTTCTGCTTTTCCCTAGCCCCCTAATCGACATCAAGCCCTCCTGCTGAATTCTCGCCTAGCGTCCTGTCCTTTCTTGCCCAGCACTCACCTCCATTTGTAATGATCTATGCCTGGGAGTATTTGTTCAGTGCTCACTTCGGTGACACTGTAGAAGACAGGCTCACTCTCCCTCGCTAACCTGTGATGACCTGGGTCAGTTTTGCTCCAGAGGGGATCCTCAGGGCACAGCAGCGTGCCTGTATATAGTAAGTACTCATGGTATTGTTCAAGACCAAGATCACTGAATGAGTCCTTTTAAGGCAGCCAGATCTTCCGTGGCAGGACTGTGAAAATAGGCCAGGATGGGTTCAGTTGCTCAGAGTCAAAGCCCTACCTTTGTCCTTTCTCATCAGATGAATGACCATCAGTAGGTCATTCACCCTTTGTTGAGGGACAAGGTGTAGCAGAAGAGAGGGACAGAGGGACAGGAGACCTGGTTACTCTACATGCCTTTGAGCAAATCATTTATACTCCCTGGACCTCAATCTCTAATCTCCTGCTTTTAATGCAAGCCAGTAATTACTGACAAGTCTGAATCTGAAGGTTAACAGAATGATAAAATGCAACAAATATTTATCGGTTACCTTCATTTGTAAGTAGAAAGATAAAAGGCTTTGTACATGGAGAAAACATGCTAATGCTGATTCTTAGTCTGCTTATAGAGAAGCCTGAAAATCTCTCTTAAAAATGTTGAAATACTTCAACTATGTGAATACACACAAAACAAGTCTTCATATGGCTTCAAAGCCAAGGTTTTGTTCAGTACTGCCGTGGTTTCAATGTGTCCCCCCACAAAAACACATGTTGGAAATTTAAACCCCAGTGCAACAGTGTTGGAAGGGAGGTCCCCAAATGCCAGTGGGATCTAGACCTCAGCCCGTGTCCAGGCTCTTGACATTGTCAAGAGAATGAATTCAAAGACCGGTTGGAAAATAGTGAAAGTATGACTTATTGCAAAGGGAAAAGTACGCACTCAAGAAAAGGGAATGCGGGTGTACTCGAGAGACTCACATGAAAGGGGGTTTGGGGCTGCTACCTTTATGAGTTTCTTCAACCAAGAGGTGGAATATTCATGATCATTCCTAGAAAAAGGTGGAGATTTCTCAGAACTGTGACACTACCTATTTTTACAGCAAATATGGGTGTTCTCGGAACTCTCACGATGTTAGTGGGGTGTGTGAGTTAGTATGTTAATGAATGTGTAATGAGGTCCTAAGAGAAACCTAGGTCAAATCCAGTGCCATGCTGGGTTCAGTGGGTCTTAGCCAGCTTGGTCCACGCTCTGTTCTTCAGGGTCTTATCAGGCCATGGCCTCTGCAGCTATTTCCACAGTTTCCCTTTGCTAGTTATGTGAAATTGCTGCCTGAAATTTTCTATTATTCTGCAGCCACCTTGTATTATTCCTGTCTCAGGACCTAATGGGAGGTGTTTAGGTCATGAGGGTTCCACTCTTGTGAATGGATTAATGCTAATTATAAAAGGGCTTGAGGCTGGGAGTTTGATCTCTTGCTCTCTCTTCCTTTTTCCTGCCATGAAGGCCCTCAGCAATTGCTGGCACCTTGATTTTGGACTTCTCAGCCTCCAGAAACATGAGAAATACATTTCCTTTCTTTATAAGTTACCCAGTCTGTGCTATTATGTTATAGCAACACAAAATGGACTGAGACAAGTACCCATCTACTGCTGTGTCTGAGCCCCTGGGGAGGTTTGGAACAGAGGTAAGTTAAGGCACAGCCGCAAGGAGCTCACTGTGGACCAGGGAGGGAGACCCACATCTGAAACAGATGCCTCAATCTCATGACCAACTGCTAGGATAGAGTTATTTACAGGGTTTGGTTTATAATTAAGTCAGGCGATTTTTGAGGGAGGAGAATATTTTAGTTTACATATCTCCTCTTTACTAAGACACACACACAAAGAAGCAACACACACATACACACGTTGAGAAGGGCCCAAACCATGACCGGCTAGGAGAGCAACAGCCTCTAAACGGGTTTTCCAGATTGTAAATTAAAGATCTGCTGGGTTGGCCAGGCGTGGTGGCTCATGCCTGTAATCCCGGTACTTCAAGAGTCTGAGGAGGACAGATGGCTTGAGCCCAGGAGTTTGAGACTAGCCTAGGCAACACGGTGAAACCCCGTCTCTACCAAAAATATAAAAATTAGCTGGGCGTGGTGGGTGCATGCCTGTGGTCCCAGCTACTTGGGAGGCTGAGGCAGAAAGATCACCTGAGCCCAGGGAGATCAAGGCTGCAGTGTGCCATCATCACGCCACTGCATTCCAGCCTGGATGACAGAATGAGACCTTGTCTCAAAAGAAAGAAAAAAAAGGAAAAAGATCTACTGGGTCTATCTGCAGGGACAACAGCACAGTTTTTCCTGGGATCTTCACGCCTTCTCCCTCAAAATGTGTACATTTTTACTGATTAAATAATTTTAAAATCCTTGGGATTGATTTACTTCATCTGGAAAACAGTAAAGCTAGCTCTCTGCCTAATCCAAATGCAAAAAAAAAAAAAAAAAAAAAAAGGTGGGGGAGGGGTGGGGGTGCTGCATGTAAGAATTTTACTACAATAAAAAGATGACAACAGTAATAGAAAATACTTGCCATATATTGAGTCAAAGATTATATCCCAGCTATACAAAGAGCTCCCACAAATTGAATAGAAAAAACAGGCAGACAGAAATATGACTCTAGGATATGAGTAGGTAATTTACTGAATAAGAAATGCAAATTGTCAATAAACATACGAAAAGATGCTCAACTTCACCGGTAGTCAGGAGAATGCAAATTAAATCTCAATGAGATTAACGTTTTTGGGTCTAGCAGATTGGCCCAAAGTACTGGCCAGCCTGGGGAGTGGGGGCAGGGGCCTCACATACACTGTTGGTGTGCCTGCCCTAAGAGGAAAAGCAGTTCCACTCTTCAGGATCCATCCTACGAGAAATAATAAGACAAACACACAAAAGCATATAAATAAGAATGTGGGTGGCTGCATCATTCTCAATAACAAAAATACTATAAGCAATCTCAATATCCGTAACAAAAACAAATTAAACAGGAGAATGGTATGTAACATATCCATGCAGTGGAATTACATACACCCAGAAGAAATAATGTGTTAGATCTGTAGTTACAGACTTGGGAAATGTTTGTGAACGTGAAGGAAAATAAGCAAGGTATAGGTCAATCTATCTGGCATTTTGGATATATATGTACTTACATATACTTAGATATATCTGCATCAACCCAGTAACAAATTGAGAAGAATGTGCACCAAGTTGTTAACAGTAGTTTACTTTGAAGAAGAGAATCAGTCAGGTGGAGGGAGAAACTTTGGACTTGATATAACATACATTTATTTATTTATTTATTTATTTAGACAGTTTCATCCAGGCTGGAGTGCAGTGGCATGATCTTGGCTCACTGCAACCTCTGCCTCCCAGGTTCAAGTGATTCTTGTGCCTCAGCCTCCCCAGTAGCTGAGATTATAGGCACTCGCCACTATGCCTGCTTAATTTTTTTTTTTTGAGATGGAGTCTCGCTTTATTGCTCAGGCTGGAGTGCAATGGCACCGTCTCGGCTCACTCAGCCTCCACCTCCCTGGTTGAAGTGATTCTCCTGCCTCAGCCTCCCTGGTAGCTGGAATTACAGGCACATGCCACCACACCAGGTTAATTTTTGTATTTTTAGTAGAGACAGGGTTTCACCTTGGTGGCCAGGCTAATTTCAAACCCCTGACCTCAAGTGATCTGCCCACCTCAGCTTCCCAAATTGCTAGGATTACAGGCGTGAGCCACCACGCCTGGTCTATACCTTTTTTTTTTTTTTTTTAAAGCAGTGGGGTTATGAGCAAATTTAATTTCTTTGTTTTTATTTTTCAAAAATAATTTTGTTACTCTTCAGTAAAGTTAATCATTTCAAGTGACATAAGGGACCCTTGACCCTTTTGTGAAGCCTAAAGTTACTCCCAAATTTCTCCTTTGTTTCCCAGGACAGTTGGCATTTTTCCCATCAAACTACTATTGAACTGAGTCAGCTGAGAGTGGGTTCAAAGAGACCAAGATGGACCAAAACGGGCACTGCTTTAATTAAGATTAGAATCAAGCCCATCAAAGCCATTCAACGTATATGATGTTGGATGTGCCCAAGGCAAAATGCATAGTTTTTTGACATCTGAGGCTGGAGGAGAGTTTGAGACCCACCATTGAGAGAGTTGGAGGTGGGAAGTTTTATTTGTAAAGGCATAATTAGGTTTAAAACAAAAATTATCTTCATTTAATGCCAGTAATTTGATTACTGACTTAGACAATGGAAGTGTCCAGCAGACCCCGGACTGCCCTCAGAGACTAATTTTGCATCCTTGGAGGCAGCTCAAAGACCCCTTCCACTCTGAAGACTTCCCTCCAGCTTCATGCATTACATAGACTTGAGAGAGGACTAATGGAGTGAGTCAAAATGCACTGCAAACCATGAAGAGCTGCGGGAAACGGACAGTGGCATTGCCGCTGTGGAGTTGGAATTCTCATTTCCCTTAGTTTCCTTATGCTAAAAGTCAAAATGGGAAAGCTGTCCCTGGAGGCAGCTGCTCAGGGCCAGGCTGCACGGGTACAGGGTTTGAGGGGAAATAGGTTTCCCCTTGTGGACCTCAAATTTGAATTTGTCAGTGCACTGGAATGGCTCACAATTAGGGGATCCTTATCTTAGTAGGAACCTGTAAGGGCTACAAGGAATTCTGATGCCAGATCTGGCCTTTGAGTCCATTTGGCGCTGCCCCTGGGAACAGGCAGGCTCTCTATGAAGGAAAGGGATCTCCTTTTCCTGGGATTACTTTCCAGGCACAATGACGTGCTTTGGCTGTATCCACATCACCTTGCTCTGTGCTGCAGTTTTCGGATCTTCTCCTCAGGTGATTACTTAGTAGATGGCTGATCTCACCCACTGATTCTTGCTAATTTCATTTTCCTATAAAGCTGGATACACTCCTGCAGCCCCACAGATGGCCCTGGCCACCTCAATATCTGAGTGGAATTGCTAGAATCTGCCTGCTGGCCCTTTCAGTTTCCTTGGACTCAGATAACAATCACTGGTAAATATCAGTGATTCTACCTGCTCATTTCCAGAAGCTGCTACTTCTGGCCTAGAAAGTCTTTTCCTTTCATTTCTGTTTATTCAAATTCTTTCCTCAAAGTTCAGCTGGAGACTGTCCTGGAAGGAATCTTGTCCTCCCTTCCCCTAACCCTACTCGTTCTCTGCCCCCAAATCTCCATTAATCTTATATTGCCTGCCGCCAACAAGGGGTTCTTTTTTTTTTTTTTTTAATTCTTGTCTCCCAGGCTGGAGTACAGTGAGTACAGTGGCACAATCTCTGCTCACTGCAACCTCTGTCTCCCAGGTTCAAGTGATTCTTGTGCCTCAGCCTCCTGAGTAGCTGGGATTACAGGCGCGTGCCACCACGCACGGCTAATTTTTGTAGTTTTGGTAGAGACGGGCTTTCTCCGTGTTGGACAGGCTTGTCTCGAACTCCTGACCTCAGGCGACCTCCCGCTTCAGTGTCTCAAAAGAGCTGGGATTACAGGCGTGAGCCAGCGTGCCTGGCCACAGGGATTCTTTATCAGATTCATGCGTGTGTGTGTGACTTCCCTAACAGGATGAGGAGTTCCTGAGTACACGACCCTTTCCCGTGTTGCCTTTCCATCTTCTACATCATCTGCTGCAGCAAATGCTGGAAAGAACAGCTCCGACACCAGATACGCCAGCGAGTCCTGCTGTGTTGGATAGTCCAACTTTTCTGGGCCTTCATTTCTTCTTTCTCTTTCTCTCTTTCTTTCTTTCTTTCTTTCTTTCTTTCTTTCTTTCTTTCTTTCTTTCTTTCTTTCTTTCTTTCTTTCTTTCTCTTTCTTTCTTTCTTTCTTTCTTTCTTTCCTTCCTTCCTTCCTTCCTTCCTTCCTTCCTTCCTTCTTTCTTTCTTTCTTTCTTTCTCTCTCTCTCTCTCTCTCTCTTTCCTTCCTTCCTTCCTTCCTTCCTTCCTTCCTTCCTTCCTTCCTTCCTTCCTTCCTTCCGTCCGTCCGACCATCTGTCCGTCCCTCCCTTCCTTTCGACAGAATCTCACTCTGTTGCCCAGGCCGGAGTGCAGTGACACCATCTTGGCTCACTGCAACCCCCGCCTACCAGGTTCAAGTGATTCTTGTGCCTTAGCCTCCTGAGTAGCTAGGATTAGAGGCTCGAGCCACCACGCCCGGATAATTTTTTTTTTTTTTTTTTTGTATTTTAAGTAGCAAAGGGGCTTCACCATGTTGGCTGGGCTGGTCTCAAACTCCTGGCCTCAAGTGATCCACCCACCTCGGCCTTCCAAAGTGCTGAGATGACAGGCATGAGCCACCACACTGGGCCATTTTTTCATCTTTCTTTTAGTATCATGTGAGGATTACATGAAGTAGCCATCTGTAAAGTGTCTGGTTTATAATGGATGTTCAGTAAAGGTTAGTACCCTCCCTTCCTTCTAGTCCAAGCCCTCCTGCAGGGGCTCCCTGTACCCCACAGCAATAGACCACAGCACGTGGGTCCTGGGGGAGCCTGCAGAAAATGGCTCTTTGTTTTAATGGGGCTGGTGAATCATTCTTTCTTCAACTGGAAATCTCTCTGGGCCACGCCCCTTTACTCTTCTTGGCTTGTCCGTAAACAAGTAACTTTAGGCTTGAAAGAAGGTACTGCAGGGTCAAGGTAGTATAAGGTAGTCCTAGTAAGAACACAGGGTCACCTGGAGAGAGGACTGGAGTTCTTCAAGCTTAGAATTGTGCCTTACTTCTTGAGGAATTTTAGATTGGTCCATTAACTTCTCCTGGTCCATAAAATCGGAATAATGAGCCCTATCCCTGCTTTTATTCCATAAGGGAAAGATACCTGGAGAGCAGTGGGCTTAGGTTCAGAAATGAATTTTGATGACCTGGTTCTCTTATTTCTATATGATCTTAGGCACGTCCATTTCCATCAGCCTCAGTTTTCTTACCTACAAATAAGGATGATAATATTCTTTTAATTGCAACAGAGAAGACAGGAAATCTACAATCAAAATGGGGCCATGTATGTTACCTTGCTGTATATTATGAGCTCTAAGAAATTGTAGAGGAAAAGGGCTTTATTCTGTGGGGTAGGGGCTTGAAAAATGGTAAAACCTCTACACATGAAAAATGTGGGATCCTGTATGGAGTTCCTAAAACAGGGCTGTTTGGGATGGACACTTTTGAATCCTCTTACAATGCTTATAATGGTCATATTTCCTGGTAAGTGGTATCAAATCCAAAAACCTGTCAAAGGGACAGATGGCATTCTTAGCACAAAAGAGGAAACCAATTAGAAGTTAAAATACAGAAAAATGTGAACTTGTAAATGCTAACAAATTGTTTCAATGTGGAGGACTGTGCTGTTTTTCCTGACACTGGCCAAGGAAGGTCTCTTTCTGGTCCAGCTATGCTCACAGGGCACTGACTATTGGAGTCTGAAAGAAACCTTATGGACTCTCTCTCCTAACTGCCTTGATTTCAAGCTTGCATACCTAGCTCGAGTTGTTGGGCAGATGCTGCTGATTGCACCATGTCACTTTTACGTGACAGACTGTGTCTTTGCAGCTCAGAAATGAGCTCTGAACAGTAGGCTTTAGGAAGCAATTTCTAAATACAAGCATTCATTTAGTCCATCAACAAACACTTGTATATGAATATATATAGCTATAACTTCTGCTTGCAAGACACTTAGAAGCCACACAGAAAAATCCAAGGAAACTTATTGTGTGCTACAATTAAGGATGGTCCAGAGGAAAGAGACTCTACCCCTCCCTGGGGGAGTGGAACATGGTTTCACAGACTGGAAGGGACATTTGAGCTATAGGATGAGAAACAGTTTGCCCAGGACACAAGGGTGGATGGGATTGTATTAGTCAGGATGGGTGAGAGTATGCTGTAGTAACAAACAAACCTCTAATCACAGCGGCTTAATGCAACAAAGCCTTACTTTTTGCTCTTGTTACACATTATAGCCTTCTTGTTAAATGAGCAGCCCCTCGTGAAAGAGGGAAAACAGCCAGAAGGAACAAACGAAATCAAGCATGCAGCTGTTACACTCTGTGCTAAAACCCCCCAATGGATCAAGGTGGCCCAGCTGGATAGAATGGTTTGTTTGGAGGGAAAAGACCAAGAGCATGGGACCAAGAACGCTTCATAAGCTGAAGGTGCTGAAAGTAAGTCTAGAGAAAAAAGTAGGGTCTTATTTTTGTTATTTGTTAAATAACCTTTTAAATTCTAAGTCTTAACAGTGCAAATTTAATGGATTTGTAATTTTTTTATTATTTTTTTTTTTTTTGAGACAGAGTCTGGCTCTGTCGTCCAGGTTGGAGTGCAGTGGCACTATCTTGGCTCACTGCAAGCTCTGCCTCCCGGGTTCCCGCCATTTTCCTGCTTCAGCCTCCCAGGTAGCTGGGACTACAGGCGCCCGCCACCACGCCCGGCTAATTTTTTGTATTTTTAGTAGAGATGGGGTTTCACTGTATTAGCCAGGATGGTCTCGATCTCCTGACCTCGTGATCCACCTACCTCAGCCTCCCAAAGTGCTGGGATTACAGGCATGAGCCACCACGCCCGGCCTTGGATTTTTATTATAATTATGATTTACAGCAAACTGTTGAAGATATTCTTTTTTTTTTTTTTTTTTTTTTTTTTTCTGAGGTGGAGTCTTTCTCTGTCACCCAAACTGGAGTGCAGTGGCACAATCTTGGCTCACAGCAACCTCCATCTCCCCTGTTCAAGCAATTCTTGTGCCTCAGCCCCCTGCGTAGCTGGGATTACAGGCATGTGTCACCACACCTAGCTAATTTTTTTTTTTTTTTTGTATTTTTAGTGAAGATGGCATTTCACTAGCCTGGCCAGGCTAGTCTCGAGCTCCTGACCTCAAATGATCCTCCGGTCTCGGCCTTCCAAAGTGCTGGGATTACAGGTATGAGCCACTGCTCCCAGCCTGTTGAAGATATTCTAATTAACCCTAAGTTAGTCCTGCAAGTTGTTTCATGAAAAAAGTTTTCTATATTAAAATACATATAGGTTTAAATAAAAAACAAGAAAGAGAAGTCTTGAAGAGAATGGTGTCTGTAGCTACATCTGATCGGAATGAAGTCATTCAAGGATAGAAGCCTAGACTTCACTTTGAAATGCTTCCTCTGAACTGGCTGCCGTGGTGTCACCTGTGCCCCCAAGCACAATCTCCTCAAGGGCAACGGTAGTCATTACTAGACCTTTTTATTTTTCATGATGCATAGTTGTACCTGGCACAAAGGAAGTGCTCAAAAAATATTTTGTGGAATGAATGGACGGATTTCTCTCTGTTCTCCCAAAACGAGACTTATGTATCTGTGTACATAAGGAGAATGTCAGGGCCGGGTGCAGAGGCTCATGCCTGTAATCCCAGCACTTTGGGAGGCTGATGCAGGTGGATCACTTGAGGTCAGGAGTTCGAGACCAGCCTAACAAATGTGGTGAAACCCGATTTCTGCTAAAAATACAAAAACTACCGGGGCTTGGTGGTTGATGCCTGTAATCTCAGCTACTATAATAAATAAATAAATAAACATATTATATATATGTATATGTATTATATGTATGTATATATGTATATGCATATTATATATATATATATAAAGAGAATATCAGGACCAGCAATCTGTATAAAACTGAGGCAGCAGACTTGTAGTTTTCAAACTTGCTTGCAGCTACAAAACTTTTTATTTAAAAAATGCTAACTAAATATCTTTTACACTAAGCTTGATTTTTTATTTAAAAAAATTTTTTTTGAGATGGAGTCTTGCCCTGTTGCCCAGGCTAGAGTACAAATGGCACCATCTCAGCTCACTGCAACCTCCGCCTCCTGGGTTCAAGTGATTCTCCTGCCTCAGCCTCCCGAGTAGGTGGGATTACAAGCACCTGCCGCCATACCTGGCTAATTTTGTATTTTTAGTAGAGATGGGGTTTCGCGATGTTGGCCAGGCTGATCTCGAACTCCTAACCTCAAGTGATCCATCCGCCTTGGCCTCCCAAAGTGCTGGGATTACAGACGTGAGCCACTGCTCCCAGTTCCTCTGGGGATCTTGAAGGGTTTCAAAGCCAGACTGAAAGCCACACATTCAGATCAATCAAATCACACAAACAATAAAACTCCAGCACTTTCTCATGAAACCAGGAGAATGTTCTGGCTTTCGTCTCTTCCACCTGTGGAAATCAGCAGTTGTCTCTCTTCTCCTTTGGGGATTGGAATGTTCAGTTTCTCAATGAAGGAGTGAAATGTTCGCAAGAGCAAGAACACGCGGCTCTCCTGAGAAGAGGGCTGGAAGAAGCCTCTAGCTCCAGTATCCTCAAAAGGGCGCCTCTGCAGGTCCAGGGCCCGGGGTTCCTCCAGAGGCACAGATGAGCTAAGTGGGGCTCCTAGGGCCTCGGAAAGGTGAGAGCCCTGGCAGGAGTCACTTTTCCTGCAGAATCTGCTTCAGGTTCCTCCATCTGAGACTCATTTCTCACCATCCATGCTACTGGCGGGGCTGGGGAGAATGGAGAGGATGTCCTGTTGGTCAGCGTCTCCCTTCTGACTGACTGAAGACTCCTGACCCACAATAGTGCCAGACAGGGGTGACAGTACCCTCTCCATGAGGGCCCCAGAGAGAGGCTGACACGAGCTGTCAGTTCCTCTCATCCCTGCTAATCTGAGTCAGAGATAGCCAGACCCCCAGGACACTCTCCCGCCGTCGGATGCTGTCCAGGGCATCAAGGTGTGTCTGTCCTTCCTGAGCAGGTCCCCTGACTTCCCCTAGGATGATGGACTAGGCTGCTTGATTTGCTTTCTAAACATCATCGTCCTGTGCCAGTCACTCCCAAAGCTGCATAGAAAGATGAGATTTCTTGGCCGGGCGCAGTGGCTCACACCTGTAATCCCAGCACTTTGGGAGGCCGAGGCGGGCAGATCACCTGAGGTCAGGAGTTCAAGACCAGCCTGACCAACATGGAGAAACCTCATCCCTACTAAAAATACAAAATTACCCTGGCATGGTAGCGCATGCCTGTAATCCCACCTACTCGGGAGACTGAGGCAGGAGAATCGCTTGAACTCAGGAGGCAGAGTTCAAGTTGCAGTGAGCTGAGATTGCACCATTGCACTCCAGCCTGGGCAACAAGAGTGAAACTCCATCAAAAAAAAAAAAAAAAAGAAAGATGAGATTTCTTGCCCTTTTCCTCATTTCATTCTATTTCATTATAACATGAGATCAGCCTTAGATAATTCCAGACTGTCTGCTCACCTCTGAAACCATGAGGATGGATGAAAGAGATTTTCATTCTGTGAACTCTAGCACAAATGAGTTCCCATGCTCCCTCCTCTGTACTCATGGAGCCCCCAATGGCCTCAATTCCAAACCAAGGAAGAGCTCCGGTAGCCCACACCACACTTCAGGGCAGTGACATGCCCCAGTTGGGAGTTGGGACAGAAGTCATGGTTGCCAGCCCAATGCGGGTCCCACTTTCCCGCATTCGCTGATTTCTAACACAGTGCCGGCTACATCACAGGTGGTCACAAAACACTGTGGACTATTTAGCCCTTAAGCCAGATGTCACAGAGCAGCATTCCTCTGAAACTGCGGAAGGAATCTCAGCTCTACTGGAGGCAGGAGGTCAGATGCCAAGGGCTCACTTAGCTCCTTTTTATGGTTTACCCACTGGCCTAGGGCCTTAAAGAATCAAAGTCCACCTTCCTCTACCTGACTCCCAACTCCTGTCCTTGCAGCGGCATGGCAGCTTCTGTGAATCTCAGTTTCCTCCTCTTTAAAAGGGGAATAGTGGGCCCCTTTCTCCTTGCAGGACTGCAGCCATTGCCAAAAGCAAGATAAGTGACAGAGCACCACGTCATTGAGAGGTGGTGGTCAATACTACAAAAATGATTCCTGCTCATTCAGAATCCTCTAATTGGCTTATCTGGATTATCTCCCCACCTGCTGTCTGACCTCTGCCACATTTTCGAAATGAAATAATCAGATGTTAACCTGAATTTTTCCGTTGTCATCCAACCTTTAGAATTGTGGACTCAGGGCAAGCCTTACATGTCACTGACATTACTTCTTTTAAAACCTATTTAAAAAATTGTTTATTATTTATTTTTGAGACAGGGTCTCACTGTGTCCCCCAGGCTGGAGTGCACTGGTGTGACCATAGCTCACTGCAGCCTCGACCTTCCTGGCTTAAGCGATCATTTCACCTCAGCTTCCCAAGTAACTGGGAGTATTGGCCTGTGCCACCACACCCAGCTATTTTTTTAAGTTTTATTTTTAGTAGAGACAGGATCTTGCTATGTTGCCTAAGCTCGTCTCAGACTCCTGACCTCAAAGGATCTTCTAGCGTTGGCCTCCCAAAGTGCTGGGATTACAGGTATGAGCCACTGCACTTGGCTAAAAGCCCTCTTTTAAAAACCCATCTTAGTGATACCTGGCAGTGGCTAGGTGCAGTGGCTCACGCCTGTAATCCTGGCACTTTGGGAGGCCAAGACTGGCGGATCACCTGAGGTCAGGAGTTTGAGACCAGCCTGGCCAGCATGGTGAAACCCCATCTCTACTAAAAACACAAAAATTAGCCAGGCATGGGGGTGCGTGCCTGTAATCCCAGCTACTCGGGAGGCTGAGGCAGGAGAATTGCTTGAACCTGGGAGGCGGCGGTTGCAGTAAGTAAAGATCATGCCATTGCACTCCAGACTGACTGGGCAACAAAAGTGAGACTCTGCTTGAAAAAAAAAATAAGAAGAAGAATATTAGTACCTGGCTGTGAAGAGGATGGAGCTGGAGCTCATGTCTATCATATAGTGTCAGATGCAAAAAGAAGTGGCAGAACAATGTGTATGGCATGAGTTCATTTTTGAAGGGAATACATCATATGTGCTTGTATAAGCGTATCTGGAAGGTTGCACACCAAACTGTTTAGCGGAATTATTGGGGAATGGGACTGAGGATTGAAATGGAGGGATGGTGAAGAAATTTTCATTTGTTTTTCTATTGATGGTTTGAATTTTTAAAATAACGATTGGGTGTCGTTACATTTTAATTTCACATTTTTAAACATTGACAGACACTTTAAACATATGGCCTTGAAATATTTTTTACTAGATTGTATATCTCTGTTCTTACTATTTAACTTTCTAAATAAATTAAATGAACATTCTCTCTCATGTTTCAAATTAGGATCTACAATCTTGATCTTTCCATTTATTGAGTGCCTGCTACATCCCAGGCTGAATATAGGTGTTTTTGCACTTAATACTCACTCCAGCCTTGCAAGGTTAATTATTTTCATACCCACTTTCCATCTGAGGAAACTGGGGTCCAAGGTCACACGGTTAATAAGTAGTACAGCTGGAATTCTAACATGGTACAACCTGACTCCAAAGTGCACATTTGTTTATGAAGGTTGCCTGATGGCATCTTTAAGATTGCATTTAACCAAGTGCACATAATTAAATTTTTTTTTTGTCAATACACACTTGTATATACAATTTTATTTTAAAATAAAATATTTAATATTGTGTAGTAATCCTCTTGGTGGTCTTGGGGGGTGCTCATCCACCTGAATGAGCAAAGCTTAGGTAAGACATTAAGGTGTGCTGTCTTTTAAACAAATTATATCCAAGTGCAGCCACAGCAACTAACCAATCTATTCAGAACTCCTTTTAGAACAAAGGTTCCTTTTTTTTTTTTTTTTTTTTTTTTTTTTTTGAGACGGAGTCTCACCCTGTCTCCCAGGCTGGAGTGCAGTGGTGTGATCTCAACTCACTGCAACCTCTGCCTCCCCGGTTCAAGTGATTCTCCTGCTTCAGCCTCCCATGTAGCTGGGATTACAGGTGCCCACCACCACATTGAGCTAATTTTAAAAAAAATTTTTAGTAGAGACGGGGTTTCACCATCTTGGTCAGGCTGGTCTTGAACTCCCGACCTCGTGATCTACCCGCCTCGGCCTCCCAAAGTGCTGGGATTACAGGTGTGAGCCACTGCACCCGTCCTTAGAACAGAGGTTTCTAAAATACTCTAAGTTTGTAGACTTATAATACCACCATGTGAAATGAAGTCCTCTACGTATCTCCCAAGAGCTTCATCCTAATATAATCACTGGGGAGGAGGGTATGATATCTCATGAGCCTTTTGTTTTTCTCTCTTCAAGGAGTCAATTCTTGGAGGAATCTTCCAATGGGAAACGGAATTTCGCTGTTGCTCCAGAAAGTGAAATTTACAGCTGACAAGAGGAAAGGACAGGGAACTCTATTCCAGTATGACATAGGAAAGAATTTGGTAGCAATTAGAACAAGCCAATAATGGAGGGGGCTGTCTTGGCAGGTACTGAGATCTCTGACACTTACAGGATTGAAAAAGAGGCTAGTGAAGCATCTGACTTGCTATAGAAGGGATTTCTGTCTTAGGAAGTTGGACTAAGTTATTTTAAATCCTGTTTCTTAACTGTATTTTTGTTTTGTTTTATTTTGTTTGGTTGAGATGGAGTCTTGCTCTGTTACCCAGGCTGGAGTGCAGTGGCACAATCTCGGCTCACTGTAGCCTCCACGTCCTGGGTTCAAGTGATTCTCCTGCCTCAACCTCCCAAGTAGCTGAACTACAGGTGCACGCCACCATGCCCAGGTAATTTTTGCATTTTTGGTAGAGACAGGGTTTCACCATGTTGGCCAGGCTGGTCTTGAACTCCCGAACTCAAGTGATCTGCCTGCCTCAACCTCCCAAAGTGCTGGGATTACAGGTGTGAGCCAACACACCTGGATCAACTATATGTTTTGCATTTTTCTTTATTTTCATTGAGACAGTGTCTTGTACCATTGACCAAGCTGGAGTGCGGTGGCACAATTTTGGCTTACTGCAGCTTCCGCCTCCCAGGTTCAGGTGATCCTCCTGCCTCAACCTCCCATGTAGCTGGGATTACAGGCACATGCCACCACATCCGGCTGATTTTTGTATTTTTAGTAGAGATGGGATTTCACCATGTTGGCCAGGCTGGTATTGAACTCCTGACCTCAGGTGATCCACTTGCCTCGGACTCCCAAAGTGCTGGGATTACAGGCATGAGCCACCGTGCCTGGCCTTTATTTCTTATTGATAGACTAGTATTTGGTCTTAAGGAAGATCATCCCTGAGCTGATAAATGCTATGATCCAAATTAACCCCACAGTTGTGGTATGGGTTATGAAACTGCTGCCTCTTTGAAAGTTTGGATTTTAAAGACCATCAATCAATTGTTTAGTCCTAATTAATTTTGCCTGAGAACATCTGACATATTAACATAAGTACCAATTAAAATTGAATGGTGGTGTAATCACCATCTCAAATATTTGAACAATGTGATTATATAATATGTACTAACAAGGTTAAAAAAATACACTTAGAGAAGGAGATGTGAAGGAAGAATAGGTATTGCTTCAGGGTTTGGAAAATGCAGTTTCTTCTTCGTCTGCCTCCCAGATTTCAAGATCCAAGACAAACTCTTGGCAGCCCCTCCCGCTGACTTCTGACAGCCCAGCGCACCTAGGGAACTTTGAGCTGAGATATACCCTCCAGGTGTCTGTGTTGATCATAATCAGACAAAGGATGTTCTGTGCTTTTCCTTAAAGTCAGTCTGCGTGAGGTCCTCCCAGTCACCTCCCAAGCTGGGCTGATGTGTTCACGTTAGAGGTTTCTCATTCAGCCCTGGGGTGTCAGCAACACCAAATCAAGACAGACTAGTTGAGAGCCTACTATGTGCTGACTGATACCTCCCACATCTCTGATAACATCCCCATCTTATTTCCTAGAAAGTCTACACCCTTCTATACAAAACAGGCATTGCTTTCTGGACATCCCAGAGATACACCACATCCAACGTGTCCCAAACAGAACTTCTCTCTCCTCTGAAGACTACGCCTGCCAATGAATTGTCTCTTTCACTGGTACCCAGACCAGACACCTGGCCTTGGGGCTGACTGCCTTCTTTTTCTTCATCTTGCATTTTTGCAGTGGCCATATTTTGTTATTTCTACTTCCATCCAAGCCTTATAGAAGGTATCAGAGCCAGGCATGGTGGCTTATGCCTGTAATCCCAGCACTTTGGGAGGCTGAGGTGGATCACCTGAAGTCAGGAGTTTGAGACCAGCCTGTCCAACATAGTGAAACTCTGTCTCTACTAAAACTACAAAAATTAGCCAGGTGTGGTGGCACATGCCTATAATCTCAGCTACTCGGGAGGCTGAGGCAGGACAATTGCTTGAACCCAGGAGGCAGAGATTGCAGTGAACCCAGATCGCGCCACTGTACTCCAGCCTGGGCAACAGAGTGAGACTCCATCTCAAAAAAAAAAGGTGTCAGAATGTCCATACCCATTTTTCCAATATTAAGACCCCTCCATGCAGTCAATGGAGAGCCACTGCTCCAATTTCCCAATATGCCCCTTTGCCCACCACTTTAGCACCTGCCTCCATCCTCTGGCCCTTCCCAAGATCCAGCAAACAAATGGCTAATGTCTGGCATAAGAGGGGGCTTCCAGGAATTTGTTGCAACAAAAGGTCAGTTTTGTTTGGCTAGGGCCTGGCAGTCCCTTTCCTTACCAGGTGACCACTGCATGCTCTGGGCCAACTTCCTCACTGGACATAGTAGCACAGTGTCTAGGCCTACTGTACGTTTTTTTTTTTTTTAATTTTATTTTTTATTTAATTTTATTTTTTATTTTTTGAGACGGAGTCATGCTCTGTTGCCCAGGCTGGAGTGCAGTGGCCGGATCTCAGCTCACTGCAAGCTCCGCCTCCCGGGTTCACGCCATTCTCCTGCCTCAGCCTCCCAAGTAGCTGGGACTACAAGTGCCCGCCACCTCGCCCGGCTAGTTTTTTGTATTTTTTTAGTAAAGACGGGGTTTCACTGTGCTAACCAGGATGGTCTCAATCTCCTGACCTCGTGATCCACCCGTCTCGGCCTCCCAAAGTGCTGGGATCACAGGCTTGAGCCACCGCGCCCGGCCTTTTTTTTTTTTTTTTTAAAGACGGAGTCTCACTCTGTCACCCAGGCTGGAGTGTAGCAGCATCATCTCAGCAACTTCTGCATCCCAGGTTCAAGTGATTCTCATGCCTCAACCTCCTGAGTAGCTGGGATTACAGGCGTGCGCCACTACACCTGGCTAATTTTTGTACCTTTCAGTAGAGACAGGGTTTCACCATGTTGGCCAGGCTGGTCTCAAACTCCTGGCCTCAAGTGATTCGCCTGCCTAGGCCTCCCAAAGTGCCGGGATTACAGGCATGAACCACTGTGACCAGCCACTACTAATCTTTTTTTAAAGGATGGGGTTCACATGGACAAAAGTGCGTCAGACCCAATGAAATCCCAGTGCATCCTGCTCTCAGCTCCAAGCACCGAACTCCTCCTTCTCAATGCCCTCCTCCATCCACTTCCTTCCTCTTTTGCTCGCTTTTCTTCTTCCATCCACATTTGTTGATTGCCTACCGTGTGTGCCAGTTCTGAGGATTCAGAAACAAGGAGGCCCCACTCGCTGCCCTCTGGGTGCTCCCAGCCCAGAAGGCATGAAGATGCAGACAGGCTCAACTGTGGTACCCGGTGGTCAATGCCGCATAGGAGCCCAGGAGCGCCAGAGAGAGAGAGAGAGAGAGAGAGAGAGAGAGGCCTGCTCCAGCCATGCTGGGTGAGGGAGGCCTCCCCAAAGACATGATTTATGAACCCCAGGACACAAGCTCCCCAGTGCCCCTGCAGAACTCCCCTCACCCAGGATGGGAAGGCACAGCACTGAGGATGCTTTGGAGTTCGACATTCTCTTCTCAGCCCTGTCGATGTCCACATAGCTGCTCCCAGCACTGTCTGAGATGGGTCCCCTTTTCCGATTTTAGAGGGCTAGTGAGGATTCACTCTTGGTGGTATGATCCCGGGCTGTGAGAGTGTCTGGCTCCCTGGAGAGGACCAGCACCACTCACTCAGAGGAGGCGGCCCCTGGCAGTGGAAGGGCCTACCTCCAGGGGGAAGCAGGAGGAGGGGGTGCAGGCGACCACAGAACTCAGCCAGAGGCAGCTGTGTGTGCTTTGGTGCTCAAGGCTTCAGGGGTCCAAGGCTGCTGGGGTGGCCACCACACTGGTGCTAAGATCTTAGCAGGAGGGAAGGCAGGGGTGAGGACACTTGACCAGACACGATGCTGGCTTGCTACCCCAGTAGCTCCCTGTTCTGCATCCCACAGCAGCCTCCCTTATCTGTCTCCTCTTCTCCCCTCCGCCCCACCCACACCATTGGCCCCAAAGGCTGGTCCTGCCCCAAGCATTTGCTGTGTGTTCACACCTCTGAGCCTCTCCTTCTCCAGCTGTGAAGTGTGACCTGGCCCTTGAAGCCCTCAAAGTTCTTCAGTGAAAGCCAACTGTATTCCTCCAGCTGGAATTACAGTGACTTTCTCCGTATTCCCAAAATGTGCACAAAACTTATAAAGGTGTGTGATGACCCTTAGATATTTGGGTATGATTTAATTGCATGCATGTGTCTTGCTGCCTGGGTCAATTTCTTTGAAATCAGTGACCACATGTGACCTTTGCCTTACCAGAGACCTGCACAGACCCATCAATGAGGCCTGTTCTCAACAAACACTTGTAAATGACTCATTCCTACTGGGGTCTAGAGGACGATGGATCCCAGATCAAGTTGCGTGTTGCCTCATTTGTCAAATTCTGCCTATACATCGGCTGTTCTTCCTTATGATAAATCTGAAGATCAGAAACAGGACAGAACAACAAGCATGCAGGACAAGTCCATCCTTCCCAGAACACCCTAGAGTTAGCTCAAAGCAGGAAAACAGCATGAGTTGCATCCAGCAGCAGACATGCAGGGAACCCTGCTCTCCCCTCTACCCTGAGGGGAAACAAGTGCCTTCCCTGCCTAGGGAAAATCCTACTCATGCTACCCATCTCAGGTAGCAGCTCCTCTGTGAAGCCATCTTCTGTTGTCTCAGAAAGAGTCAATTGTTTCTTCCTCTGCATCCTCTCTTACCTCTATTCAGGTGTTGAGCAGATAGTATTGAAATGATCTCCTTGCCTATTTGATATTTCCCACTATGGCAGACACATATGGGAATCAGTTCTGGGAGCAATGGTTTAAAAGGAGGCAGACCACCAAACATCAGGAGAAGAGCAGTCAGGGTAGGGAAGGACCGGGAAACCCGTGCCCCATGAGCGGACCGAGTGTTGAGTTGGTCCCGGACATTGCTGTGTCTTGGTGTAATCATCAGTAGTACCCACGTTCACTCTCAAAAGTGTCCTGGTTTAGTCCATCACATATATAATCACCTTTCATGTGAGAAATATGTAAAGAAGCCACAGGGGTTCGACCCACAGGAGCCTTGGGGAGCCCATCACTGTCTTCAGTCATTCAGGGTGCAGCCACATGCTCTGCGTGGCCTCAGAGGACCTGTGGGAGAGGATGATATAACGAAAGCCTTTCCCCTAGTCTCTGTTTTGTTTACTGTTGGGCACCCAGGACTTGGCGTCATTCCTGGAATACATTAATCTCTTGATAAATATCTGTGGGAGAGAGGAAGAAAGAGAAGGAGGTAGGGGGAAGAGGGTAAAATCTGGCAAAGAGCTGATTGCATTGCAGGCCTGTCCCCTCAGTGGGGGTGCCCGCCAGAGGCTGAAAGACCCCTTGCTGGGGATGGCACGGATGGTGTATGGGCTGAATTGCACCCCCCTCCCACGAAAAGGATATGTCCAAGTCCTGACCCCCAGTGCCTCAGAGTGTGACTGTTGCAGGTGTTAGTTGAGACGAGGTCATACTGGAGTAGAATAGGCTCCTAATCCAATATGACAGGTGTCCTTACAAAAAGGCAGTCATGTGCAGACAGAGGCCTACAGGGAGAAGTCCACGTCTAGACAGGCAGAGGCTGGCATGATGCAGCTCCAAGCCAGGGACTCCCAAGATTGCCAGAATACCACCAGGGTCTAGGAAGCGACAAGGAAGGATTGTCCCAGAGCTTTCAGAGGGAGTCTGCCAACACCTTGATTTCAGACTTCTAGCCTCCAGAACTGTGAGAATACATTTCTCTTGTTTAAGCCTTCCAGTTTGTGGGGGTTGTTTATGCCAGCCCTAGGAAACTAACACGGAAGGAATTCTGCCTTGGGTGGGAAGATGCATGAGATGGATGATCTCTGGACTCACTAGGCTTCCATCCGGGAGCCAGGTAGCAGTGATGGATTTGCCTCAGGCAGCCTTGCAGACCCACTGTGCATCCATCAGGCTGTGCACTAGTGGGCTGCATCCAGGGAGCCAAGCACAGGTCCATCTGAGCAAACTGCAGCACCAGCATCCTGAAACCTCCCTTCTCTGTCCAGCCGGTCATGGGCTCAGGGCTCTTTGGCTCCTGGAACATCAGAGTGCACAGAAACTCACGAACACCCAAGTCCACCCCTCCCTCACACTGCCAGATTCCAGACCCAGAGGCGTGGGGGATACCTGGACTCTTTCCCTGCTCTGTGCTCTTTCCATGTTGTTACAAGAAATAACTTTGTGGGCTACTCATTGTTTTCCAAATAAGCCCCAACCTTCCCACCTGTAGGAATCCCCTTTGCCAGAAATTCCTCACCCCAGCCTTCTCCTCTGAGCCTGCCAAGATGCACTAAGATAGGAGACCACTTCCTTCAGCTGATCTGTCCTGGGGGATCTCTGCTTCCCTTCGTCCCCAACCCTACCTGCCACGCAGAGTCCTCTGGCTTCACCCCCAGGCAGTCCACCCTTACCTGCCACTTGTCATGAGCTACTTTGCAGGGGGCTAATGACATCTTATTCTTTCACCTCTATTCTTGTTCCTGCTAGTCATTCAATCACCCACAGATATTTATTGAGAACCTACCTTACTGCAGAAATTACATTATGAATAAGAATAAAAAGACTATAGTGTTGTTGGGGAACATGGATACTTCAGCATTCACTTACAATACAGAGTCCCAAGCAGAAAAATTGGAAAAATACAGGCTGCCCTTGAGGTCGAACTGGAGAGAGTGGTGGGCAGCTGTCAGGCAAAGTCCAAAAGTGCCCCAGGCCTCCTCCCAGACCTCACTGCTCACCACTGGCCCCTTCCTGTCTGCCCCAGCCACTCTGAATGTCTTGCTCTTTTCTCCACACTCCAGCTTTATTCCCACAGAGCTTTTGCACGTATTTCCCCCAACATTGAACATCTGCGTCCCTCCCATTCTTCTCTGCATGACCAGCTAGCTCCCTTACTTCCGTGTTCCCTGTGTACCATACCCAAAACAGCACCGTGCCGCTCTCTAGCTCCTTCCCTGCCCTACTGTGCTTCAGAACACTTGTCGTTAACAGAAATTAGGTATGTCGTTTGTTGACATGTGCGCTTGTTTCTTGGCTGTCTGCCTACTAGAATATAGCACATCTTTCAGAATATAGTGGGCACTCAGTAAATCCTGAGTGAATGAATGAATGAATGAATGAATGAATGAATGAATGAATGAATGAAATGAATGAAGTGACCCCCAAGCTGTGAGTTAGGTGAACAAAGTCCCTGGCTAAGGGAAGCGCATTGAAAATGGAAAGAGTGGCGCACTCAGGAGAGAAGCTCAATATGGAGGGAAGAGGAGCTGGAAAGTGGGAATGGACCCAGGAGAGAGAAGCAAGGGTCTTTGGAGACATGCTAAGCTTTTCCCCAGGTCCCTGGGAAGCCACTGAACGTTCAGGCAGAGAAACTGAGCCACGTACACTGCCTACAGTGTAGAGAAAAGGTTGGAAGAAAACAAGAGTGCAGACAACCAATTAAGACGCAGACATCCGGATGAGAGAAAAAAAGGGCCCGGGCTAGAGTCATGGCCGAGGGGCTAAGGAGAAGTAGATGGGTTCTAGAAATACTCAGTAGGGGCTGAACCTGGTGGCTCACGCCTATAATCCTAGCACTTTGAGAGGCTGAGGCGGGCAGATTGCCTGAGCTCTGGAGTTCAAGACCAGCCTGGGCAACATGGTGAAACCCCATCTCTACTAAAAATACAAAAAATTAGCTGGGCGTGGTGGTGAGCACCTGTAATCCCAGCTACTCGGGAGGCTGAGACAGGAGAATTGCTTGAATCCGGGAGGCGGAGGTTGCAGTGAGCTGAGATCACGCTACTGCACTATAGCCTGGGCAACAGAGTGAGACTGTCTCAAAAATAAATAAATAAATAAATAAATAAATAAATAAATAAATAAAAAGAAATATGACGTAGGTAGAATTATCAGAACTCAAAGGATTGAAAGCCCATGTGGAATGGCTCTCAGCCTGCATGCCACCTTTGATAGTGAGTTCCCTGAAGGCAGGCATTTGTCCGTTCTGAGTCTCCTATGCCTGGTATACTACCTGCTGAATGCATGTCTCACACTTCTGTCACTTCCCACTCCTTCGATGTGACATAGCCACCTGCACTAAGTGTTTGAGAGCAGGGATTAAAGGGGAGAGAGAGCCTTCTATTTTGGTCTTGTCATTAAATCAGCTGCCTCAAATTATTTTTAGACCAAGGACAGGTAAAAATAAATGTATAGGAATAGTCACACGTCTGTGCAGGAATAATCACACATCTTTGAGAAGAGGAAAGCAGATGTAAGATTTATTTTCAAATAGTAAAGGGCCAGCATTTTACAGCTGCAATATCCTTTACTCCTCAGAACAATCTCTCTGGTGTTCTGATTACTAGCTCCATTTTACAAAAGAGAAAACTGAGGCTATGAGAAGCTCAGTAACTTACCCAAGGTCATCCAGCTAGAGACCCAGGATTCACGCTCAGCGCTTCTGACTCCAAAGCCTGGTTTCCCTCCACTAGAGTACAATGCTCCTCCCAGATTTCTGGCACAGACACCGTGGGAAGTAGGGAGCAGGAAGAACAGTGGATTTAGAGAAGGCCTTACCCTGGGAGTCTCTGCCTTGGTATTTATTTCTAGCACTTTGTGTGCTTTGAGGTTCTGTGATAAAGGTGAGCTCTAGGATGCTCTCTCTGGCCAATCCCATCCAATCCTTGGCCTATCCTAGCCCTGAAGGAAAGCTCCCATAGAAGGGACTGCCAAGTCCTCCTGTTTCTGTGCCAATGGGAAGCACACTGGCCACCCACAGCTTCCTTGGGGCAGAGAACTAAGAGCCAAGAGGCCGCCCCTTTTCTGGGCATGAACTGCCTGTCCTGCCAGTAGAAATTCCAAACTTGGGACTGACAGTGGCTTGCTCAGGTTCACTGAGAGTGCCGGACCTTTCTGAGAAGCAGGTCGGGGTGTCATACTTAAGACGGCATACCGTGTGGCTGCAGGCAGCACCACTGCCCCCATGCCCACCCGGCAGCCTAAATGGCTCAATCATACTTAAAAATGCTTCAAATGCACTTATTGAGTTCCTTGTATTCCCTAGACTCTATGATAGATGGGAGGCCCTTGAGTTTTTAAAACTGAACTCCTTTATCATGAGTTGGGTTCATCACTGACTTGATCAGATTGGTTAATCTAGTTGAGCCCATTTTCCCTCTGAAACAAATGGAATAATTTTAACATCCATCTCATCTTTATCATCCTTATAAGTATGCAAAGTAATATCTGCACAGTACTTGGCCCATAACAGGCAGTGAATGGTGGTTGTTATTATAATTAATAACTACCAACACATTGGCCACATAGTAGGTGCTCAATAAAAATGTAAGGATTGGAAATTAGGCTCAAAGTACTCCCTTTAATTCCCCATTTGAATTCCACCCAGAGCAGAGAAGATATGGGAGAAGAAAGGGGAAATTCAACATATTCGATGTTTGGAAACAAGACATCCAAAAATGTCTATTTTCTTTTCTTTCTCCTTTCTTCCTTCCTTCCTCCTTCCTTCCTTCCTTCTTTCTTTTCTTTTCCTCTCTTTCTCTTTCTTTCTTTCTTTTCTTTCTTTCTTTCTTTCTTTCTTTCTTTCTTTCTTTCTTTCTTTCTCTCTCTCTTTCTTTCTTTCCTTCCTTCCTTCCTTCCTTCCTTCTTTTCTTCCTTCCTTCCTCCTTTCCTTTCCTTTCCTTTCCTTTCCTTTCCTTTCCTTTCCTTTCCTTTCCTTTCCTTTCCTTTCCTTTCCTTTCCTTTCCTTTCCCTTCCTTCCTTCCCACCCTTCCTCCCTTCCCTCCCTTCCTCCCTTCCTCCCTTCCTTTCTTCTTTTTTTTTTGAGATACGGTCTCACTCTGTGGACCAGGCTGGAGTGCACGGCACAATCTCATGGCAACTTCGGCTGCCCTACAGGCACATGTTACCATGCCTCGCTAATTTTTGTATTTTTAGTAGAGATGGGGTTTTGTAATGTTGGCCAGGCTAGTGTCGAACTCCTGACCTCAAGTGATCCTTCGCCAGCCTTCCAAAGTGTTGGGATTACAGGCGTGAGCCATTGTGCCTGGCCCCAAAAAATGCCTGTTTTCTTTCTTTTTTTTTTTTTTTTTTTTGAGACTGAGTCTCTCACTCTGGCACCTAGGCTGGAATGCAGTGGTACGATCTCAGCTTACTGCAACCTCTGCCTCCCAGGTTCAAGCGATTCTCCTTCCTCAGCCCCGCAAGTAGCTGGGATTACAGGCATGCGCCACCACATCTGGCTAATTTTGTATTTTTAGTAGAGAAGGGGTTTCTCCATGTTGGTCAGGCTGGTCTCAAACTCCTGACCTCAGGTGATCCGCCCGCCTCAGCTTCCCAAAGTACTGGGATTATAGGTGTGAGCCACTGCGCCGGCCTAAAAATGTCTGTTTTCAAGTCACAATTATTTTCTTTACTGCAGCTGTCAGGGGCTAGAATTACTTAGGAACTGTGGCCAGCTTTTTGGGAGATGAGTTGGTGGAGGAAAGACCTACTCAGATGAAAAAGATAACACACCAGACGAATGGTCCCTCCAGTGCTTATGTCATCTGGCAGAGCCCACTAAGTAAGGAGGAATTTCCCTTGTACCTGACAATAACATTTTTTCTAAATAAAATATGTTGAGGCTGAGAAGTTTATCTTGGCTGAGCATTGTACCATTAACTCAAGATTAAATGCATCCTGTCCAAATTCTTTTGCTACTTGTAATGGGTCTCAGGCTCGTGGTCTCCAGATGTTGATTATATGGGTGTCCCAAGAAAAGAAGCTAATCGCTCTTTGCGGTAGAAGCATGGAAGTGGGGCTGTGGTGGCTGTCCCGGTGCACTCCCTACGGCCCCCTGCAGAGCCAAGGCAGGACTCCTCTAGCCACCGCAGCTTTGCCTGCTGAAGTGCAGAAGATTGGCGGAGGTTCAGCTGGGTCCCTCCCTGCACACTATGTTTAGCTGAAAGCAGCTGCCATGCGGCCCGTCTAGTGGGGTAGCCCAGTCTCACAATTGACTGATGTGGGGGACAAAAGCCTAGCCCTTCGGTGCTTCAGTTTGGGACAACTTCAAAGTGCTACCCCAGCTCCGGAGCTCTGAGCCCTATGAGACTAGCGGAGGCTGTTGTTGTGAGGCCTTCAGAATTGAACTTCTTCTGGCCACACTTACTTTCTTTCTTTTCTTTTTTTGAGACAGAGCCTTGCTCTGTCGCCCAGGCTGGAGTGCAGCGGTGCCATGTCGGCTCACTGCAACCTCTACCTCCCAGGTTCAAGCGATTCTCCTGCCTCAGCCTCCCAAGTAGCTGGGATTACAGGTGCACGCCACCATGCCTGGCTAATTTTCGTACTTTTAGTAGACATGGGGTTTCTCCATGCTGGCCAGGCTGGTCTCGAACTCCTGACCTTAAGTGATCCACTCATCTCAGCCTCCCAAAGTGCTGGGATTACAGGCGTTAGCTACCGCACCTGGCATATGTTTACTTTCTTCGCTTCTCTGCAGGGGATAATTCAGAGTATGTTCCCTATAAACTTACCGCACATCCGTCTCCAGCTCAGAGATGTTGGTGCCAGGAAGGGTTTGAGGAAGCAGACTGTGTATGGCATTTTGAAGTTTGATCACTCATCAGCCAGTTGACCACGAGGTCACCATCCCTTGTGGCAGTGGAGCACTGTTTTCCCCAGGCATGCTGTGCAATTGATAAAACTTCAATGATTCACTTGGGTGGAACAGTTATGGAAAGGAATGGACAGGAGGTGCAAGACCTCAGGAGTTTGAAAGGCTGTTGAGGACGGGCGAACAGTGGAGTGGGATTGCTGTTGCTGAGAACCATCAATGCGTTTGAGAAACGCAGTGGAAGGCTGAGAGTGATTAATCACAAAGGTCAAGTGTGACAGACAGAGGACCTCGTTGGTAGCATGTAAAGAGACCATCATCTCTCACAACTTGAGGGCGGAAAAGGCTGAGTATCAGGCCCAGGGTTGAATTTATAAGAGTTGTGGCGCCCCAGAGATGGTCAATTTCTCAACCCTATGGAGTCTGTGATGCCAAGATCAGGGTCCTTGTGCCAGTGCCGTGAGACTGCAGCTCAGTTCAGTGCCTCCCTCCCTCTGCTCAGCCCCGCTGCCTTCACTCCTCACTAGAGCACACCCACAAGAATCTTCCTGTACCCTAATCTCAATTTCAGAATCAGCTTCCCACAGAACCCCACGTTGGACAGGGCAGACGGCCCTACCAACGAGGAGCCATCAGTTCCCCGCCCCCAGGGTTCAGCATGGGTTTGGATGACTTTTTTAGTTTCACCTTAGTCTTTGCAGTTACCATTCTCTGCACCTGAAACACTGTTTCTGGTCTTTCCACAGCTGGTCATCCAGGGTTCAGCTCAAATACTGCTTCCTTGAAAACATTCCTTGACCACTTACCCTGAAGTATCCCATGTCATGCCTGCTTAGTTTCTGTATTTCACATGACCCTGTTTTATTTGCTTCACAGCCCTGACAAGCATTTGCAACTATTTGCTCATTTATTTGTTTATTTTACTTTCCATCCCTCCCGCTAGAGGTAAGTTTCATGAAGCCCCAGGCCAGTGTTTAGTGTTGTGCTTGGGAGCTATATGAATATTTTTGAAGGCAAAAAAAAAAAAAAAGAAAGAAAGAAAGAAAGAAAGAAAGAAGGAAGGAAAAGGAAGGATGGAAAGAAGAAAGGAAAAAGGGAGGAGTACGGGGTTCAAATTCTGACTTTGGGCCGGGCATGGCGGCACACACCTGTAATCCCAGCTACTCAGGAGGCTGAAACAGGAGTATCGTTTAAACCCCGGAAGTGGAGGTTGCAGTGAGCTGAGATCGCGCCACTGTACACCAGCCTGGGTGACAGACCAGGCTCCATCTCAAAAAATAAAAAAATTAAAAAATTCTGGCTTTGGTGAACCTAGAAAGATTCTTTGACTTCTCTCAGCTTTTGATGCCTTCTATGTCAAAAGGGGATACAAATTCTTTTTGAAATTCAATGAGAGAATTTGGGCAGAGAGCCCACGTTTTGCTTCTTCCCCTGGACACATCTAGAATGTTCTCTTTAGAATAGCACTGAAGTCTTTCTTATTTTTCTTCTTACTCACTTTGCCCTTCTTTCACCTCTCGCTTCTCATCTAAAGGGGAGATGTTCAGGAAACTGAAGTTACCAAACAGGAGACGTTTTTGAGAGATTATGTCCTAAGCATGAAAGGCAGCCAGCCTGTGGGCCAGAGCAGGAGTCTTACCCCAGGCTTCGCTGTTTTGTGTGTTTATATTTGTTACTGTTATCGTGTGTGTAGGAGGGGCTATAGGGGCCTAACCTTCCAGTAGTCAGCGGGCACCGGCTCTCTGGAAGCCCAGCTGCTGTCCTGGAATGAGTCTCCACGGCAGTTTCCCAGGGGAAGGCTGCTTCCAGTGCTGTGTGCCAGGAACCTGGCCAGCGGCTCCCACCTCTGGGATTTTCCATCTTGGTTCCTGCCTTCTTTTCAAAGTCTTGTCCTCCACTTTCTTGAGAATTAGCAATGAGGTGGGTTTTGTTCACCTGCATTTATTCACTCACTTATTTTATTCTTTGTGAAAGTATTAAATGGTCTTGGAAAAACCCAGGACCAGTACAAATTAAACCGGGGGAAAATAAAGAGTTGAAATCACTGTTTGAATTTGTAGTCGTGTTCTCGCTGGACTTTTGCCATACAGTTTCGTAAATTTAATTTTATCATGTCTAAGGGATATTTACAGATAGTTTAAAAGCCAGGGAGTGTTGGCTTTTGACAACAACCAGCAATCTAAGGTCCCAGACTTCCCTCCCGGTTCCTACTCCCTAGAGGCAGTGGTGATTATTCCCTTCAGCTGTGTCTCTGCCGGTTACCTCCCTCAGTCTGAATACTACGCTTACATTACCATTTCTTCATCTACTAGTTTTAGGTTTTGCGTTTTGACTTCTAGGTATGGTGGATGAGATTTTACACCTCTTCCTCTTGCCCTAATCGCTCAGCCTTACACCAATTCCCACTCCATCTCCCCAGATATATTCTATCAATTTGGCTAAACAATCATTACTCACATTTTTATGTCTATATTAATATATTTGGAATCAAGCCATTTTTTGTCCTACTACTACATTTCTTGTCTTGTAAAACTGTTTTTGCTTTCTTTGCAATTAATAGTTGCCTCATGCTGTTTACTTAGCTTTCTATGTATCTATCTCTAGTTTACCCCCTACCTCTTCAGAACTGTATTTCCTCATTATTTTTATTTATTTATTTATTTATTTTGAGACAGAGTCTGGCTCATTCAGGCTGGAGTACAGTGGCCCAATCTTGGCTCACTGCAACCTCTGCCTCCCAGGTTTGAGCAATTCTCCTGTCTCAGCCTCCCGAGTAGCTGGGATTACAGGCATGCAGCACCTGGTTAATTTTTGCATTTTTAATAGAGATGGAATTCCTGTTGGCAAGGCTGGTCTCGAATTCCTGACCTCAAGTGATCGGCCCGCCTCAGCCTCCCAAATTGCTGGGATTACAGGTGAGCCACCCCGCCCAGCCTCCTCAGTATTGTAATGAGTGCCTTCAAACACAGAAGCCAGCTATGTCTTCCATTTGTTCCTTGGAAATGTCCTCCCTGGAGCCCCCCATCCTCCTTCTCCAAACTGGAACGACTGCTCTCTCATGCTCAGCTGGACTCTAGGCTTTCTCCCCACCAACTCTGGAAGCATTCTCATCTCCTATCTCTTGTCCTGGATCCCACTTCTATGCATCATGGTTTTGTAAGGGCTTTTTTTACTCTTTTTATCTTTAACAGCTTATTGAGGTGTAATTAACAGACGGCAAAACCCACATGTTAAAATGGACAATCTGATGAGTTTTGACACACGCATACATTTGAGTAACCATCACCATCATCAGGATAATGAGCATGTCCGTCACCCCCAAAGCTTCCTTGTGTCTCTTTTTTTTTTTTTTGAGATCGAGTCTCACTCTGTTGTCCAGGCTATAGTGCAGTGGTGCCATCTCGGCTCACTGCAACCTCCGCCTCCTGGGTTCAAGCAATTATCCTGCTTCAGCCTTCCCAGTAGCTGGGATTACAGGAACCCGCCACCATGCCAGGTTAATTTTTGTATTTTTAGTAGAGACGAGGTTTCACCATGTTGGCCAGGCTGGTCTTGAACCCCTGACTTCAAGAAATCTGCTCACCTCGGCCTCCCAAAGTTCTGGGATTACAGGGGTGAGTCACCGCACCTGGCCCCTTGTGTTCCTTTGTCATTCTTCTCTTCTGCTTCTCTCCCCATTCCCAGGCTTTCTGCCAATATAGAGTCATTGGCATTTTCTATGATTTTATTTTTATTTTTTATTTATTTCTTTTCTTTGAGACAGAGTTTCACTCTTGTTGCCCACACTGAAGTGCAACAGCTCAATCTCAGCTCACTGCAACCTCCATCTCCAGGGTTCAAGCGATTCTCCTGCCTCAGCCTCCCAAGTAGCTGCGATTACAGGCACCCGCCACCACACCCAGCTAATTTTTTGTATTTTTAGGGGTTTCATCATGTTGGCCAGGCTGGTCTCGAACTCCTGACCTAGGTTGATCCACCCACCTAAGCCTCTCAAAATGCTGGGGTTGCAGTCATTAGCCACAGTGCCCGGCCTAGAGTTTTATATAATGGATTCATACAGTATGTACTTGTTTTTATCTGTCTTCATTTACTCAGTATGTATATATATATACACCTATATAGAGAGTATATATATAGAGAGAGATGAGGACTTGCTATATTACCTAGGCTGGCCTCGAGCTCTGGGCTCAAGGGATCCTCCCACCTCAGCCTCCTGCATAGCTGAGAGTACAGGCCTGTGCCACCATGCTCAGCTCTCAGCATAATTATATTGAGATTTGTCCGAATTACCATTTCTTTTTTTTCTTTTCTTTTCTTGTTGCCCAGGCTGGAGTGCAATGGCACAGTCTCAGCTCACCACAACCTCCTCCTCCCAGGTTCAAGCGATTCTCCTGCCTCAGCCTCCCGAGTAGCTGGGATTACAGGCATGCGCCACCACGCCTGGCTAATTTTGTATTTTTAGTAGAGATGGGGTTTCTCCATGTTGTTCAGGCTGGTCTCAAACTCCCGACTTCAGGTGATCCACCTGCCTCGGCCTCCCAGAGTGCTGCGATTACAGGCATGAGCCACTGCACCTCGCCTGCATTGCCATTTCTCTCAACAGTTCATGGCGTTTTATTGTGGAGTAGTAGTCTGTTGTTTAGATGTCTCATAATTTGCTTATTCATTCCTATTGAGGACATTTGGGTTGCTTTTATTGGTTAGCTATTACAAATAAAGCTGTTATGAATAGCCATGTAAAATTCATTGTATGGCTACATGCCTTCATTTCTCTTGGATAAATATCTAGGAGTGGAATGGCTAGGTCATATAGAGGTGTATTTTTAAATTTAATTCTTTTTTTTTTTTTTTTTTTTGAGACAGTCTCACTCTGTTGCTCAGACTGGAGTACAGTGGCATAATCTCGGCTCACTGCAACCTCCGCCTCCTGGGTTCAAGCAATTCTCCTGTCTCAGCTCCCTGAGTAGATAGGATTACAGGCGCCCACCATTATGCCCAGCTAATTTTTGTATTTTTAGTAGAGACAGGGTTTCACCATGCTGTCCAGGCTGGTCTCAAACCCCTGTCCTCAGGTGATCTGCCCGCCTCAGCCTCCCAAAGTGCTGGGATTACAGGCATGAGCCACCATTCCTGGCTATATTGTTGTTTTTTAAGAAACTACCAAATTATCTTCTATATTAGTCTGTTTTCACGCTGCTGATAAAGACATACCCGGGAGTGGGAAATTTACAAAAGAAAGAGGTTTATTGGACTTACAGTTCCACATGGCTGGGGAGGCCTCACAATCATGGTGGAAGGCGAGGAGGATCAAGTCACATCTTACGTGGATGGCAGCAGGCAAAGAGAGAGCTTGTGCAGAAACTCCTGTTTTTAAAAATCATCAGATCTTGTGAGACCCGTTCACTATCACGAGGACAGCATGGGAAAGTCCTGCCCGATGATTCAATCATCTCTCAGCAGGTCCCTCCCATAACACGTGGGAATTAACTACAAGATAAGATTTAGGTGGGGACACAGCCCAGCCATTTCATCTTCCAAAATGTTTGTATCATATTAGCTTTTCACCAGCAGTGAGTGAGAGTTCCAGTTGTTCCACATGCTTACCAATACTTGGTATGATCAGTCTTTTAAATTTCAGGCATTCGATTCATTGAGGTTTCTGTTTCCATTTTGTAATGACAAACAATGCTGAGCTTATTTTCACATGCATATTTGCCATCCATGTATCTTCTTTGTTGCTCGTATCTTCTGCTCATTTTATTGTGAAGTTGTTGGTTTTCTTATTATTGAGTTTTGAGAATTCTGTGTGTATTGTGAACACAAATGCTTTATCACATATGTGCTTTGCAAATATTTTCCCCTAGCCTGTGGCTTGTATTTTGGAACAGTGATTTTGAAGAGCAGAAGAGAAATTTTTTCTTTTTTTTTTTGAGACAAGATCTTGTCCTGTCACCCAGGCTGGAATACAGTGGTGCAATCATAGCTCACTGCAGCCTCAAACTTCTGGGCTCAAGTGATCCTCCCACTTCAGCCTCCTGAGTAACTGGCAATGCAGGCACATATCACCACACACCTGGCTAATTAAAAAAATTTTTTTAGTCTCACTATATTACTGAAGCTGGTCTGGAACTCCTGGCCTTGAATGATCACCTCAGCCTCCCCAAATTCTGGGATTACAGGCATGAACCATCACACCCGGCTTGAAGAGAAGAGGTTCTTAGTATTGATGAAGTCCATTTATCTGTTTTTGTTTTTTTCCCCCCCATGGATTGTGTTTTTGGTATTGTATCTAAGAGATTGTCGCTTAACTCAAGACCACAGTTTTTTTTCTATTTTTTCTTCTAAGCTTTTTGTACTTCTGGGTTTTACATTTAAGTCTCCAATCCATTTTGAGTTAAATTTTGTGTATGGTGTGATGTATGGATCAATGTTCTTTTTTTGCATATGAATAACCATTAAAATAATGGTTAACACCATCTATTGAAAAGACTATCTTTTTGCCCATCAGTTAACTTTGCATGTCTCTTGAAAATCAGCTCTCTCTATATAGATGAGTCTACCTGTTTTGTCATATTTAACTATTTGTATAGTTTGAGATTATTACCACACTGTCTTAATTTTTATAGCTTTACAAGTCTCAAAGTCAGGTAGGACCGGTTTCCAGCTTTGTTATTTTTCAAAATTCCTTTGGTATTTTAGATTTTTAAATTTTCATATTAATTTTAGGATTAATATGTCAAATTTCTTTTCTTTTTTGTTTGTTTGTTTGAGAGAGTCTTACTCTGTCACCCAGGCTGGAGTGTAGTGGTACAATCTTAGCTGACTGCAACCTCTGCCTCCCAGGTTCAAGCGATTCTCCTGCCTCAGCCACCTGAGTAACTGGGATTGCAGTCATGCGCCACCACGCCCGGCTAATTTTTGTGTGTTTAGTAGAGACGGGGTTTCACCATGTTGAACAGGCTGGTCTCAAACTCCTGGCCTCAAGTGATCCACCCGCCTCGAGCTTCCAAAGTGCTGGGATTATAGCAGTGAGCCACAGCGCCCGGTCAATATGTTAAATTTCTACCAAAGAAGCTTGCTAGATTTTATTGAAAGTGTGTTGAATTTGAAACAATTTAGTGAGAACTGACTTCTTAAGGATATTGGGTCATTCAATCCATGAACATGTATTTCTCTCCACGTATTTAATTCTTCTTTAATTTCTTTCAGCAATGTTTTTTAGTTCCCAGTATATAGGTCTTACACATCTCCTGTCAGATTTATCCTTCAGTACTTAATATTTTTGGTGTTATTATTGTAAATGGTACTAATTTTACTTCAATTTCTGCCTCTTTATTGTGAGAATCTAGACATATCACTGATTTTTATATATTTAGTCTTGTGTCCTGCAACTCTGCTAAACTCACTTTATTAACATGTGTCTTTATTTCTTTTGAGTAAATGTCTAGGAGTGGAATGTCATATAGTGGTGCAATTTTACCCTCTATATGGTAGTTCTAGTAGCTTTTATGTGGATTCAAAATAATTTTCTATGTAGATGATCACGTCATCTATAAATAAACACAGTTTTATTTCTTCCTTTCCAATCTAGATGCTTTTTAGTACTTCTTGGCTTTATGCAATGGCTTCAACATTCAGTACACATGTTGCCTAGAAATGGTGAGAGGAGACATCATTGCCTTGAACCTGATCATAAGAAGGAAGCATTCAGTCTTTCTATGATGTTAGTTGTAGAGTTTTTGTAGATGCCCTTTATCTGACTGAGGAGGTTTATCAATGTTCCTGGTGTGCTGCAAATTTTTGTCAGAAATAGGGGTTGGGCTTTGTCAAAGGCTTTTCCTCCCGTCTACTAGAGATAATCATATGCTTTCTTGCTTCATTTTGGTTTGGAGTTTAGTCTGTTGACGTGGTGGATTACATTACTTGATTTTCAAATATAAGAACAAACTTGTATTTCTGGAATAAACTGTGTTGGCTGTTGGTATATTATCCTTTTTATTCATTGTTGGATTCAATTTGCTAAAATCTTGTTAACAATTGTCGCATATGTTCATGAGGGAAATTGATCAAGTTTTCTGGTAATGCCTTTATTTGGTTTTGATATTATTGAATGCTGGTCTCATAGAATCTGTTAGTAATTATTTTTTCTGATTCAGTTTTCTGGAAGATTTTGTGCATATGTTTCCTTAGAAGTTTGCTAGAACTCACCAGCGAAGCCATCTGGGCCTGGAATTTTCTTTGTGGGTAAGTTTTTAACAACAAACTCAATTTATTTAAAAAGCATAATGTCATTATGTTATCCATTTCTTCTTGAGTAAGCTTTGGTAGTTTGTCTTCCTAGAAATTTATCTATTTCATTTAATTTTTCAAATTTATTGGCATAGAATTGCTGATAATATTTCTTTTATTATCCTTTTAATACCTAGAGGATCTGTAGTGATGTCACCTCACTCATTGCTGATATTGACTATTTGTATTTTGTATGTTGAAGTCAAAATAAAAATGTAGAGCTGAATCTCTAAACTTAATGTTTTATTTGGGAAGAGAAAGTTGTAACTCAGGGCATACATGCAGACCAGGTGGCCTTTGGTATATCTGAAGAACAAAGACAAAGTTAGAGGTTTTATTAAGAAGAAGAAGAAATGTCACGTATTGCTCTTTGAGAAAGTTCATTGCCACTAGTAAGGGTTTGTAAAGCTGGGAAGCCCGAATAGGTGAGCAACAGTGATGGGCAAAATTAGTTCTAGAGCTGCAGCAAGTTATCTCAGAAGCTGTAGATAAAGCTGGTTTTAGGTTCAACAAGCAGTTTCAGCAGCCACACTTACAAGAATTACATTCTTGGAGTAACGTTTTATACTGCAAGTGATTTTCCTCCGGTGGCTTCTTGACTCTGTTTTAGTTGGAAATGACAAGAATAAGCCAATTCTTATGATCAACTTTCACATTTATTTTTTCCTCATCAGTCTGGCTAGAAGTTTATCAATTTTATTGATCTCAAAAAGCCAGCCCTTGGTTTCACTGATTTTCACTATTATTTATATGCTTTTCTATTTTATTAATTTTTTTTTTGAGACAGAGTCTCACTCTGCTGCCCAGGCTGGAGTGTAGTGGGGTGATCTCGGCTCACGGCAACCTCCATCTCCTGGGATCAAGCAATTTCTGACTGATTTTTATATTTTTAGTACAGACGGGGTTTCACCATGTTGGCCAGGCTGGCCTTAAACTCCTGACTTCAAGCGATCCACCCACGTCAGCCCCCTAACGTGCTATGATTACAGTGTATTTTATTGATTTTTTCCTTTGATCTCTCTTTCTTCTACTTTCTTTTCTTCAGTTGTTCTTGTCTTTCTGGTTTCTTAGGGTGAAAGATGAGGTGCTGGGTTTGAGACCTTTCTTCTTTTTTATTTAATCATTTAGTATTATAAATTTCTAAGTACTGCTTTGGTTTCATTTTCTTTCAGTGGAAAATATTTTTAAATCTACTTTGAGACTTCCTCTTTCAATCACAGATTATTCAGAGGTGTGTTATTTAGTTTCCAAATATTTTAGATTTTCTAGCTATCTTTTTACTATTAATTTATAATCTCATTGGGTCAGATAATATACTTTGTAAAGACTTGAATTTTTAAAAGTACACTGAAGGCCAGGGGTGGTGGATCACGCCTGTAATCCCAGCACTTTGGAAGGCCGAGGCGGGAGAATCACCTGAGGTCAGGAGTTCAAGACCAGCCTGGCCAACGTGGTGAAACCCTGTCTCTACTTAAGATACAAAAATTAGCCAGGCGTGATGGCAGACGCCTGTAATCTCAGCTATTTGGGAGCCTAAGGCAGGAGAATCTCTTGAATCTGGGAGGCAGAGGTTGCAGTGAGCCGAGATGGCGCCACTGCACTCCAGCCTGGGTGACAGAGTGAGACTCCATTTCAAAAAAAAAAGAAAAAAAAAAAAAGGTATACTGAGACTTACTTTTTTTATGGCCTAGATTATGGTCTATCTTGGTAAATGTTCATGTGCACTTGAAAAGAGTGTATATTCTGCTATTGCTGGGTGGAGTGTTCTATGAATGTCTATTAAGTCAATTTGGTTGATAGTGTTTTCAAGTCATCTGTATTCATACTAATTATACGTTTTCTTGTTTTATAATTATTGAGAGAGAGTCAGCAAGTTCTCAGACCATAATTGTGGACTTGGCTATTTCTCCTTGCAATTCTATTAGTTTTTGCTTAATTTATTATTTAATTTAATTTATTTTTCTTCCCATCAGAGAGGTAATGTGCCAATGTCTGAACAAGATTTGGGGGAGGCACATCTCACATATGCACTTGAAAACTCAATCATCATGCTTATGAACTACAAAAAAATCACTTCGTTTATTTTTTTAATTAAAAAAATTTTTTGAGATGGGGTTCTCACTCTGTCAACCAGGCTGGAGTGCAGTGGTGCGATCTCGGTTCACTGCAACCTCCGCCTGCCAGGTTCGAGCAATCCTCCTGCCTCAGCCTCCTGAGTAGCTGGGACTACATGTGTAAGCCACCATACCTGGCTAGTTTTTTTGTAGATTTTATAGAGACGGGGTTTCATAATGTTGGCCAGGCTGATCTTGAACTCCTAGCCTCGAGTGATCCGCCAGCCTCGGCCTCCCAAAGTGCTGGGATTATAGGCATGAGCCACTGTGCTCAGCCACTTTATTTATTTTTAAGCTTGGTTATTAAGGCACATAAGTATTTAGGATGTTGTAACCTCTTGTGTATTGACCTGTTGTATCCCCACTAACATTCTTTGCCTGAAATCTACGTGGTTTTATACTAATATTAATATAACCATTTCATTTACTTTTGATTACAGTTAGCATAGCATATCTACTTCCCTTTTTTTTTTTGCTTTTATCTTATTTATATCTATATATTAAAATGGGTTTCTTGTAGGCAGTCTGTCATTGGGTCTTGGTTTTTTTACACTTTTGTTATTATGGTAAAATGTATATAACGTAAAATTTACCTTTTTAACCCTTTCTAAGTGTACAATTCAGTGATAGTAAGTACATTCACAATGTCGTACAACTATCACTGCTCTCCATTTCCAGAACTTTTTCATCATCCCAAATGACTCTACCTATTAAACAATATCTTTCCACTCCCAGCCCCTGGTAACCTCTAGTGTACTTTCTGCCTCTGTGAATTTGACTATTCTAGGTACATCATATAAATGGAATCAGAATATTTGTCCTTTTATGTTTGGCTTCTTTCTTTCTTTCTTTTTTCTTTTCTTTTCTTTTTTTTTTTTTTTTTTTTTGAGACAGAGTCTCTCACTCTGTCACCCAGGCTGGAGTATAGTGGCATAATCTCGACTCACTGCAACCTCCGCCTCCCGGGTTCAAGCCTCAGCCTCCCGAGTAGCCGGGATTACAGGCTCCCACCACCACGCCTGACTAATTTTTTGTGTTTTTAGTAGAGACGGGGTTTCACCGTCTTGGCCAGGCTGGTCTCAAACTCCTGACCTCATGATCCACCAGCCTCAGCCTCCCGAAGTGCTGAGTTTACAGGTGTGAGCCATCGCACCTGGCCTGACTTCTTTCACTTAACATAATGTCTTCAAGGTTTATCTATGTTGTAACATACATCAAAATTTTATTTTTTTATTTATTTATTTTTTATCTATTATTTATTTATTTATTTATTTATTTTATTTTTTATTTTTTTTTAGATGGAGTCTTGCTCTGTCGCCCAGGCTGGAGTACAGTGGCCGGATCTCAGCTCACTGCAAGCTCTGCCTCCCGGGTTTATGCCATTCTCCTGCCTCAGCCTCCCGAGTAGCTGGGACTACAGGCGCCCGCCACCTCGCCCGGCTAGTTTTTTTGTATTTTTTAGCAGAGGCGGGGTTTCACCGTGTTCGCCAGGATGGTCTCGATCTCCTGACCTCGTGATCCGCCCGTCTCGGCCTCCCAAAGTGCTGGGATTACAGGCTTGAGCCACCGCGCCCAGCCAAAAAATTTTATTTTTTTAAAGCTGAGTAATCTTCTGTTGCATGTATATACTACATTTTGTTAATCCATTCTTCTATCAATGAACATCTGGGTTATTTTCACCTTTTTTTTTTTTTTTTTTTTTTGAGACAGAGTCTCACTCTGTCACTCAGGCTAGAGTGCAGTGGCACGATCTTGGCTCACTGCAACCTCCACCTCCTGAATTCAAGTGATTCTCCTGCCTTAGCCTCCCAAGTAGCTGGGATTACAGGCACACACCACCACAACCTGGTTGATTTTTGTATTTTTTATAGAGATGGGGTTTCACCATGTTGGCCAGACTGGTCTCAAACTCCTGACCTCAAGTGATCAGCCCGCCTCAGCCTCCCAAAGTCCTGAGATTATAGGTCATTTTCACCTTTTGTTTGTTGTGCACAGTGCTGCTATAAACACTGCTGTACAAATATCTGAGTTCCTGCTTTCAATTCTTTGGAAATTGAAATATGCCTGGAAGCGGATTGCTGGATCATGTGGTCACACAATGTTTAACTTTTTGAGGAAACTTCCACAGTGGTTGCACCGTTTTATGCTCCCAGCAGTAATGTACCAGAGTTCAAATTTCTCAGCATCCTTGTGAATACTTGTTGTTTTCTGTTTTTTAAATTTTGTTTGGTTTTTAATTTTAACATAATAGTCATCCTAATGGGTATAAAGTGGTGGGTTTTACTTTTTAACCTAGTCTGACAATATCTGCTTTTTAATTAAGGTATATGTTAGTTATCTACTGCTGTTTAACAAATTACTGCAAAACATAATAGCTAAAGAACCAAACATTTTTTCATCTTTCAGGTTTTGAGGGTCCAAAATCTGAAGCAACTTATCTGGGCAGATCTGACTCATGATCTCTCATAAGGTTAAGATCAAGTTGTCAGAGGGGGCTGCAGACTCTGAGGATTTGACTGGGGCTGAAGAACCCACTTCTGAGCTCATCCAGGAGGTTGTTTGCAGGAAGCTATAGTTTCTTACCATGTGGGCCTCTCCATGGGACTGCTCTCAGCATGGCTTTCCCCATAGCTGATACTGATACTGGGAGAAAGAGGAAGAGAGAGAGAGAGGGAAAGAGAGGAAAGAGAGGAAAGAGAGAGAGAGAGAATGCAATGCTGCTCTGCCTCTAGAGAGAGAGAGAGAGAGATTGAGAGAGAGAGAATGCAATGCTGCCCTGCCCTTTATGGCCTGGTCACTAATTACACATCATCACACCTGCCTTATCCTTTGCTTAGTAAGTCACAAAGCTCAGTCCATGCTCTACGGAAGAAGCTCATATGGTGGTGTCAATACCAGAAGATGGGCCTCAATGCTGGCCATCTTGGAGGCTGGCAACCACGAGGTATTTAGACCATTTACATTTAATATAATTCTTGATATGTTTGTGTTCAAATCTATTATCTTATTTTTTTTATTTCTACCACCTGTTCTTTGTTTCAATTTCCCCCTTTTATACATTACTTTTAATTCACTGAATATTTTTTATGATTCTATTATAACAACTTTGTTAGCCTGGTAGCTATAATTCTTTGTGATGTTATTTTAGAGGTTGCTTTACCATCTATAGTACATATCTTTAACTTCTACAGCTATCTTCAAGGGATACTATACTATTTCATGTATCAGAACCTTACAACTATATACTTCTATTCTTTCCCTCTAGGACTTTGTGATATTATTCTCATATATTTTACCTGTATATATGTTAACAACAAACATCAAAATACATTGTTAATATTTTTGCTTTAATCGCTTTTACCTTTTAAAAATGTCAATAATAAAAATAATAATAATAGCCTTTATATTTATCCATGTATGTACCATATCTAGTGCTTCTCATTTTTTTGTGTAAATCCAGATTTCCAACTGGTATCATTTTCCTCCTGCTTGAAGTATTTCCTTTAACAATTCTTACAGTACAGGTCTGCTGGTGATGAATTATTCAGCTTTTATATGTCTGAAAAAGTCTTTATTTCATCCTTGTTTTTAGAAAGATAATTTCACTGCATGTGGAATTCTATGTTGACAGTTTTTTCTTTCTTTCAGTGCTTTAAAGATGTTGCTTCACTGTCTTTGAGCTTAGGTTGTTTTTAATGAGAAATTTGCTATTATTCATGTATCTTATTTCCTTTGTATACAATGTGCCCTTCCCCCCATCCCTGGCTAATTCAGGATTTTTCTTTTCATCACTAGTTTTAAACAATTTGATAATACTATGGCTTGGTATAGGTTTTTTGTTGTTTGTTTTTTTCATGTTTGCTTTAGCTTCTTAAATCTGTGGGTTTATAATTTTTATCAAATCTGGAAGTTTTTGGTGTTATTTCTTTAAAAAAAATACACATATATACTTTTTTTTGAGACATAATTTTACTCTCTCCCCCAGGCTGGAATGCAGTGGTGCAATCTCAGCTCATTGTCTTCCTCCGGGGTTTAAGCAATTCTCATACCTCAGCCTCCCAAGCAGCTGCGATTACAGGCACACACCACCACGCCCAGCTAATTTTTGTATTGTTAGTAGAGACAGGGTTTCACCATGTTGGCCAAGCTGGTTTCAAACCCCTGACCTCAGGTGATCTTCACACCTCAGCTTCCCAAAGTGCTAGGATTGCTCTCTGGAAGCCACTCACTAAGCACAGTTCACACTTGATGAGGGGTTTACATGACGACATGTGTAGCAGGAGCTGTGGATCATTTGCTAGTGAAGTATGTTTTACAGTAATTCTCACTTACATTTCATTGCTTGAAGGTGTCCTACACTTCACCAATGCTCTGTTTATTTGTGTTTCAGTCTTTTTTTTTTTCCTGTGTTTCATTTTGAATACTTATTGATGCATCTTCAAGTTTGCTAATCTTTTTTTCTGTAATGTACAATCTGCCATTATTCCCTTCCAATGTACTTTTCATATCAGATATAAAAAGTTTTTCTCTTTAGAGATTCTGTTGGATCTTAGTTATATCTTTTGTCTCTCTACTAAAGTTATTCAATCTTTTGTCTAACTCCTTAGAGATATAAAATGTGGTTATAACAATTTTTTTTTTTTTTTGAGGCGGAGTCTCGCTCTGTCACCCAGGTTGGAGTGCATTGGCATAGTCTCGGGTCACAGCAACCTCTATCTCCCAGGTTCAAGCGATTCTCCCACCTCAGTCTTCCAAGTAGCAGGGACTATATGTGCACACCACCACTCCTGGCTAACTTTTTTGTATTTTTAATGAGACAGGGCTTAGCCATTTTGCCCAGGCTGGTCTCAAACTCTTGAGCTCAAGCAATCTGCTGCCTGCCTAGGCCTCCCAAAGTGCTGGGATTACAGGCATGAGCCACTGTGCCTGGCCCTATAATGATTTTAATGTCTTTGTCTACTATTTCTATCATTTGTGCTGTTTCTGGGTGAGTTCCCATAAATGAGTTTTCACTATGGGTTACATTTTCCTTTAAACTGGATCCCGAACATTGTGAATTTTATTAGTGTTGGGTGCTGGATATGTTTTCTTTCCTAATAATATTTCCTTCTTTTCTTTTCTTTTTTTTTTTTTTAAAGACAAAGTCTCACTACGTTGCCCAAGCTGGTCTCAAACTCCTGAGCTCAAGTAAGCATCCTCTTTGGCCTCTCAAAGTGCTAGGATTATAGGCATAAGCCACCATGCCCGACTTTTAAAAATATTGTTGAACTTTGTTCTGGGATGAGGTTAAATTACGTAGAAACAATGTACTCCTTTTGGTTCTTGCTTTTAATCTTTATTAGGCTGGAGCAAAGCAATGGTTAGTCTAGGGTTAATTTTTCTCTCTGACCGAGGCAAGATCCTCCTTAGTATTCTAGCTAATGCCTTATGGATTATGAGCTGTTCCAATCTGATGAGCAGGCATTGGTCTCAGCACTGTTCCCTCTAGTGCTTTCAATGGTTCTTTCCCTGACCGTGGGGGGTTTCCTCACACGTATGCACTGATAAGTACTCAATTGAATTATTAGAGGAACTCTCTTCAGATCTTTGAAGTTCCCTTTCTGTGTAGTGCTCTCTACTCAGGTATTCAATCCTATGAATGTTAGCTGCCTTGGTTTTTCCAGGACATTTCCCCAGATGTCCCTCATCTCCTCAAACTCAGAGAAGCACTTGGCTTCTGCCTGGATGTGTCCTCCCTGCCTGTAGGGCTCTGTTTGTTTCACTGGTCTTTCTTACTCAGCATCTAATGTCTTCAGAGCCGTTGTTTCTTACATTTGATCTGGTTCTATATTTGTTTCAGGTGGGAGAGCAAATCTAGTTCCTAGGATTCCATCTTTGCCATGTCCCGTGTCTTTTTCTGTCTTAACTCTCATTTTGATGGAGTATTTTCTGCAGTAACTTCCTGAGGAAGAATTTGTGGACATAAGCTTTTGAGATCTTTCAAGTCTGAGATTTTTTTCTCAATTTACATTTGATTGATAATTTGGCTGGGTATAATATTCTATATTTGAAAAATATTTTCCCTCAGAATGGTTAAGAAAGTACATCCGTGTGTTTTTAGCTTCTAGTTTTCTGGGTGATTCCTTCTCCTTCTGAAAAAAAAAAAAAAAAAGAAAAGAAAAACCAGAAGAAACCTTTCAGGATATCTTCTTCATACTCACTATTATCAAATTTCATATCAATGTACTTTTTTTTCAAATGTCCAACATTATGTTGGCCATTTGGAGAACCTTTTCTAATAAAAAATGTCATCTTTAGGAGACCGAGGTGAGTGGAATGCTTGAGCTCAGGAATTTGAGACCATTCTGGGCAACATGGTGAAACACCATCTCTACAAAAAAGTACCAAAAATTAGCCAGGCATGGTGGTCCACACCTGTAGTCCCAGCTACTTGGGAGGTCAAAGTGGGAAAATTGCTTGAGCCGAGAGGGTCAAGGGTGCAGTGAGCTGTGATTGCATATATATATATTCTTTAGCTCTAGGAAATTGTATCGAGCTGGTCCTACTGAAGGAAGTCAGATTCACTTTTCTTCTCTCAGTCAGATACCATTCATCTCTCTGTTTTCAGATTTTTAGAACCTTTTTGGCATCTCTTACAAGCTGCTGTCTCCTAGTTTGCTCAGCCTACTGAAGAAAGATTATTCTTCTCTCCACTAAGTCAGTTACTACTAATTCATCTGTTTTGCAGCTTCTAGAATTTTGTAGATCTCTCTTGTCCACTGTCATGTCTCTCGTTCTCTCTGCCCTTGTAGTTTGTGCCTTTTGCATTCCTTTACTATTGTGTTGGTGGGATTCCAAGAGCAAGTGGAGAGAATGTGCGTGTCCATGGGGCATTTACTGGAAAGACAAGGCAGGGGCCCAGGTAATCAAACTGTGCAGTGTGGCAACGCGGTGGTCAGGAAGTTCAGAGACCACTCCCTGCTGTCCAGAGCCTGCTGACTTCCATTGCCCAGTCAGGACTAGTTCAAAGAAGAGCAAGGAAGAGACCACAAATGTGCCAACAAAGGAGAGTATATGCTCCCTAGGCATAGCTATAGACATTCATTTAGTTTATTCCAGATGCTTGTATTAGCACCCCTTCTGTGCAAGACCAAGGAAGAGCCCAACTCCAGAGCTGCCATTTTTAACCACTGATGTATTTCAAAGCAAGAGAGATCAGAGCAGAAACTTCATCTGCTACTTTTTCCTCTTGTGAGATATCTCAGTAGCTTCTCTTCTTGAGTTGCTCAGACCCTGTGGCCAGAGGCCTTGTGTCCTGCCTGTGTTAACAGCCGTTTGATATTAAAGGCTGATGGGGGCGGAACTACTTGCTAATCTAGGTTTTCTGGTGGTGAACTTTAGATGAACAATGCCCCTTTGATCTTCGGAAGCAGGCCACAGGATCCTGCCTGCTTGGGGCTTGCTGGGCACAGGCTGTGGAGGTCGGTTGGAGGCCCTAAAGAGTCCAGTTTCCCCACCTGCAGGTTGGAGTGATTTGCATTTCAAAGGCTCTGGATAAACTGCAAAGGAGCACATTGGGGAAAGATTACTTCTAATTCCTAATGACTCAAAAAGGCTTGGTAATCGCTGGCCACCCAGCTGAAGCCTGCCCAAGAGTGAGTTTTAGACTGAAATAAGAGAAGGTAAATGCAGCCAAGCACCGGGAGAAGCACATGGGGAGGCTGAAATGATTGGAAAAAAAAGCATGGGGAACTAAAATCAGAAGCACCATGTTAATATTTTACCGGCATTTTCATCCATTTTCTTTCATTTCCAATATAAGCGCAGGAAGGGCCTTTTGTAATTATGTGGCTGACACTAGATGAAACCATGGTGATGTGATTTCACAAATGGAGAAACTTTAAAGGCCAGATATTTTGTTTATGGCTAGATGGGTGAAGCTTGATTCAGGATTGGAAGCCAAGTGTCCAATCTCCTCATCCTGAGTTCTTCCCCTCCACAGCTTAACTATCTGAGGACACCGCAGATACTAGAGCAGACTGGCCAGTTTGGGTTTGGAAAGTATCATGATGAGACACATAGGAAGAAGATGATGTGGAAGAGGCCTAGAAATATATGATTGCCTTTCCATTTCTCTTGTTTTTTGTTTATTTTGGAAGTTTTAGAGTTTTCACAACTATGATAACAGTATCTATCAAAAGCCTTAGAACTGTGTATTTTTAACCTAGCAATGCATTTGTAGAAATTTATTTTCCAAAAATAATTGAGATGTGCATAAAATTTTAGCCAAAGCAATGATAATCTCAGTCTTTTTGTTTTTTTTTTTAAGCAAAAAATTGGAAAGAAACATTTAACAGTAGGGGTGGAATTAAGTAAATTTTGATACACCCATGTGATAGACTACTGTGTAGCTATTAATATTAGAGTGATTTCATAGAATGTATTTAAAAAAATAGAAAAAAGTTTTACATGTAAATGAAAAAAGTAGGTTACAGAAGAGAATGTAACACATAATCTTATTTTTGGATAAATAATATATACATGAATGCAAAAATAACTAGAAGTGTATATCAAAATTTATACCTTGACTTTGCTTTTGCATTGTGGTAATACATACATAACACAACCACTAAAATTTAATAGTAGGTATCTCGGGTCATGGGATTATTGTCTTTTTGTACTTTTCTACATTTTTCACATTTCTATGTCTGAATATATATTACTTTTTTATCATATAAAAAAACCTATAGCCTTCTCAGAATGACAATAAATTGATAGATAATATAACGGGACCATTTTTTCACTCACTGCACTTGAATAAAAGTGTGGTCTTTCTATGGATCAAATCCTAAACACTCTGTAATAGTTATTCTTTTATCCCATCCTGCTGGGTCAGTCACTTTTCATGTGCTGGTCCTACACTTAGAATTTAAAAAAAAAAATTCAACTAAATTGTTGTGTTTTTTTGTTTGTTTGTTTGTTTTAAATCACAGAAGAATCCCTATCAGACAATAGATAAAAGAAATGTTTAAAGCTTTGAAGCAGAGACAAACAAATCGTTAGGGATCTTGCCTTGCAAGTTTTAAAAAACGATACATATAACTGTCCCCACTGAGTGACTTCAAAACAAAGCCTGCAGTATCAGTCTTGACAACCTTCAGATGGTTTTACCTTGCAGATTTCAAACCAAACAGTAATAAAGAATTTACAAGAGGCAGCTCTGACTATGAGGTCTGAAGTCAACTGTTGCCAAAACAAAACATGGTTGGGGAATTTTTAGGGTGAGCATATCAACCAAACCAGGACACTTCTGAAAATTCAAGAGGGTGAAATTTTCATGACGCGAGGCAACAGACAGAAATTGGGACTAAGGCGAACTGGGACTTATAATCGACCTACGAATTTGGCTTCTTTCTGAAGGCAGTTCTATTTGAGAGGCTATGTGGTGTGAGAGAGTGATGGAATGTGGGGCTTGGATGTGCCCTTGGAGGCCGAACGTCAATGCAGCCACCTCATTGCCCGATGGGGAAGCTGAGGTGCAAACTGGGGAGGGCCTAAGCTGAGGCTGTACTAAATTTGTGCCAGAGGCAGCCCCTAACTAATGATCCAAGGCTAAATGCCTTTCAATGATTGTTCTCTGTAAAAGAAACAAAATCCTTTCACCAAAGGCCATGCAGAGGCCACTAAGGCATTCAGACAAGAGGCAGCACGCAGAAGCAGAGAGAGACCTGTCAGAAAGCCCTGGCTTGCATCCCAGCTTTGATTCTCGTTTTTTGACTTGGGTGCAGTCACTTAACCACTTTGAACATCAGTTTCTTCATCTATAAAGTTGGGAGGGTAATAACTTCCTCAAATGGTTGAACTGAGTACCTGTAGCAACCACTATTATTATTCAGATTGTACCTTGACTTTGCTTTTGCATTGTGGTAACACATACATGCATAAGATTTATCATTTTCCCCATTTCTAGGTGTACAGCTGAGTGACATTAAGTGCATTCACATTGTTACGCAACCATCACCACCATCCATCTCCACAACTTTTTTATTTTCTCAAACAGAAACTCCATACCCATTTAAAAAAACAACTTCCCATTCTCCCCTCTCCCTAGCCACTGGCAACCAACATTTGACTTTCTGTCTCTGTGACTTTGCCTTCTTTAGGTACATCATGTTAGTGGAATGATACAGTATTTGCCTTTGTGTGTGTGTGTAGGTTCTTTTACTTGGCATAATGTCTTCAAGGTTCATTCATGTTATAGCGTGTGTCAGCGTGTAATTAGCATGTAATGCCTTTTGAAAGGCTGAACAATATTCCATTGCATGTACATACCACATTTTGTTTATCTATTCATCTGTTAATGGATATTTGGGTTTCTTACAGCTTTTGGCTACTGTGAGTAATGCTGCTATGCACATAGGTATGTAAGCATTTGTTTCAGTCCCTGCTTTCCACTCTGTTGTGTGTCTGCACAAGAAGTAGAATTGCTGGACCATATGGCTGTGCATTGACTATTAAGAGATGCTTGCAAATAGGAACTTGGATAGGTTGTGAAAACTTTTTGAGTGTCTTTGGAATAATAACTCTGTGAGACCCTACTGTAAACATAATTTACTATCTGGATAGTGATGATAAATAAGATAGAGGTTTTTATTTATTTTTAGTTTTTATTTTATTTTATTTTTTTGAGACAAAGTCTCACTTTGTTGCCCAGGTTGGAGTGCAGAGGCACGATCTTGGCTCACTGCAACCTCTGCCTCCCGGGTTCAAGCGATTCTTGTGCCTCAGCCTCCCCAGCAACTGGGATTACAGATGCACACCACCATGCCCAGCTAGCTTTTTGTATTTTTAGGAGAGACTGGGTTTCGCCATGTTGTCCCGGGTGGTCCCGAACTCCTGAGCTCTTGCGATCCACCTGCCTCAGCCTCCCCAAGTGCTAGGATTACAGGCGTGAGCCACCGCACCCGACAACCAGATACAGATTTTTAAAAATGAGCTGGTGCTGCAGGGTTGTAAACAGGCTGGGGTAACCAAAAGCATTTGCCCTTTTGAGAAGGTCTCAGTAGCTCTCCTCTGCTTGTGCAGAATCCACTGTTCCAGAGATTTCACTTCCCAGCCCAAAGTGCCCCTCACTTCCCTCCGGCAGATTGTGCTTCTGGAAAGTTGTGTTTAGTAATATCTTAAACACTCATTATTCAAGGAACCCTGCGGTGGTTCCTTCTGTAAAAGCAAGGCTCTGTTGGTTAAGGAAATAACAAGCTCTAAATGACTTGTAATAAATTAGAGCTTTGATATTAAAAGCTCTGACCTATGTGTAGGACTTCACAGTTGACAGAATTCTCTCACCTCTGCTTGTCTGTGTCATCTGGTATTTATCGGGGTGAAGCCACGAAGGGATCCGTTTCTACAGAAGAGAATGGGTTGAGCATTGCAGTGGAAAATATCACCCACTGTCCTGCCTTCAAATTCCTTCCCTGTTACCAACTATGCGATCTTGGCTAAGTTACATCTCCTGTCTGGGCCTCAGCTTTCTTAGCTGGAGAATGGAGACAGTAGCTACCTCATGGGGCTGCTGGGAGGGGTGCCCAGAAGGCTGTTCTGCTAAATCAGGAGCAAGATATTCATATGAAATCTCAGAAATCATATTCTACAAGC